>NC_067403.1:24746250-25077250 GCF_016432865.1 Antechinus flavipes | reverse complement strand
TTGTGCAGCAGAGTGGGGTATTTTTGCAAAGATATAAGAAAGATAGATCTAAGTATGTTACCTGACTTTCCTGGGTAGATTAGCAAAACTCTTAAGAGAAAACTATTTTAATTGGAATAAAAAAAAAACATTATCTACTGTATCCAAATGAAGACCAGTGAAGAAGATGCTCAGTTAATTGCCACATTCTGTATTAAGTTAATAAAATGGAGACTTAATGACCATCAGCACCAAGAAGTAGCTTAAATCATTATTGCCCAGGGGGAATTGGAAACAGCAATATGTAGCCACTTAACAAATATTTTGGGAAAACTATTCATTAAAATTTCTACATAGCCTCTAACTGAAATGACTGCATGAATTTAATAAAAAGAAAGCCATTATACTAACAGAAACTATAATAGAAAGTGCTGAAAGGATTGCACAAGAAAGCCACCAATATGCTTCAGAAAATAAACCATCATCTAAATATCGGGTGACCTAGTATTGACATATGACAAAGAGTGACAGCTGACTATTAGAATGGAACAGATCAGCTACTACAACCAAACATTGATTGATCATTTGACAATTGACATATGCATTAGAAATATTTCCAAGATAAAGCATTACTAAGTGGTAAATGAGCTTAATTGGCTTCTGCAGAAATGCTCATTTTGGGGTTATGGCATCTAAAGTGATAAACAACCAAATTATCCTTTCAGGCAAGTCTAAGGAAGGGTACCACTGTTAATTAAGTTTCCTTTGATGATTTGCATTGGAGCATAATCTTGCATAGAGCTATCATTGCATACTCATTTGGAATTTATTTCCATAAGAGCTTTTGTTATCAGCTTCATAAATCATGTAGTTAATTGTGTTGTTCAAGTTGGTATAAAAATGTATAAGGTTTTAAGAAGTCTTTTGTATTCTTCATACAAGTGCTTGAATATCAAACATTTCTAAATGGGAAAAATTTATTTAATTGTTTAGCTGTAGGCAGAACATTTTGTTTCCTTATAGAAGCAATGATATGTGTTCAGGAACTCAGTTATTGACAAAGCTTTCAACACCAGAAGATAGGACTCAGTGTGAGTATTTATTTTGCCATAATATTATTCATTTTAATCTAGTTCAATTTATTGAAATGACCATGTAGAAATGTTTTAAGGCATAATTGTTTTCATTATTCCACCAATTTCTCAGTGGTTTGCTTCTATATGAATGTGTTAGCTCAAGAAGCTCTGGAGTTAGTGGGAAGAAACACAAAATATTAGCTTGACCTTAAAGGCATACTATTTCTCTTCTAAAACTTTGGCCTACTAATTTTTCTTGTGCAGCACCATAATTATGGAAATATATATATATATATAAGAATTGCCCATGATTAATATCTATTGAATTGTCTGCTGTCTAGGGGAGAGGGTGGGGGGAAAAGGAGGCAAAAAAAAAACTGGGAACACAAGGCTTTGCCAGGGTGAATGCTGAAAATTATCTATACATATGTTTTGACAATAAAAAGCTTTAATAAGAAAGAAAGAAAAATGAATAAAATTTTGATCTAGCTAAATTACTTTTTGCAAAGGAGTTTAAGCATACAGAGAAATATCACTAATAAGATATCAATGACTGTTAACATTATTAGGAAGTAACATTATCTCTAAAATTACTTAAATTATCCCTCAATGTATTATATTGCTCATGCACTATGAGGTTGATAGATGTTATGTTATAGTACACAATTGTAATATAATTCATTGGAAAATAAAAGTTATCCATTTTCAGTGATTTTATTCCTTAGCATTTGAATTAGTCAAAAGAATTAAACTGAATAGGAATAGGGGCAATGCAGGGGACAAAAAAGATGAGAACACTACATACTATAAATGTGTTGCTTTCAGAAATCATTATATTGGAAGTCTCTTCAAATAAAAAAAGTAGTTTTAAAAGTAATTATTCAAATTTCTGATAAATCTATTTTATTTTTTTACTAAAGGGACATTAAATGTTCTTAACTCTAAATTATCTTGCAAGTTTTCTGCTGATGTTTAACTGTGTAAGTCAGTACTATTGCAAGAAGAAAACTTATGTGTTCAAGGAAGAGATGCATTGAAGTATTGGACTTATTTTCAAATGTGGTCACTGAGCAAACAGAAATAAAACTTAAAAAGAAATAGCATTTCTTAGAAAAAATAGCTAGATAATATCACACTAAAAGTTTACATTTCTATAGCATTTTAAGATTTGCCTAGCAAATTGTACATGCATTTTGTCAATTTTTTGCAATATTTTGCATTTAAGTCTTCATACAAGTGTATTAGTTACCCCATTCTACTTTAATGTAACTATCTTTGTTAGTTTAAAATATAATGAATATTATATTTAATTTTAATTGATTAATTAATAAAATAATAAGTAAAATACATTAAAAATTTTAAAAATAGTTTGGTTTTAACCAAAATAAGAACAAGGTTTGAGTATGTCTTTCAATCAAAGAGAGCTTAATTCAGTGAGGACAGAAAATTTATATCAAATAGCTGAGGGCCTTGATTTTATCTGAAAGAATTTATATAAAATTAGGAGCTACCTTATAAATGGAAAATAATTTTTTTTGAGTTTTGGCTATCAGAAGTGAAGACAGCAAGAACTGAGATTGAAATACTAGATAGCAGAATACAACCTCATCAAAAGGAGAAAAAGAATGGACTCAGCAGAAAGCTCAGACTCATGCCAACATTTAAAACTCACCTTTTCAAGTTACAGAGGGAATTAACAAGAAAAAATGATCTGCTCTTTGCTATGTTTCCCTTTCTAACACCCATATATTAACTGAAATATTATATTTTGCTTAGTTCTTTACTTGTTTCTAGCAACTTGAACATTTATTTTACCACAAAATGGCTAGGGATTAGTCAAGATAAAAATAAATTTTAGCTAATGCCATGTTCAACCTCTGCAAAATGTTAGTAACAACATCATAAAATATGGAATTGAAATAAACCATTAGCAAGGTAATGGTAGCAATACATTACATAGATTATAAACTGTGACCAGGTGAAATTTATAATGGAAATGGAGAGCTGGCTTTATCAGAAAAAATATGTCTATGCCAATAATGAAATAGCAATAATCATATGATGGGTCTAAATAACTAGATAAATATTAACTGCTCATGGGAAGGCTGAGCCAATATAAAAATATCATCTAAATTAATGCATTCAAAATCATACCATCAAATTATTAAAAAATATTAAGTCATAGGGGAAAAAAGGAACAGTGCAAAATGAAGCATATTTTCCACTTTATTTTTGTTACTTTTTTTTTCTACAGCATGGGTCATATGTAAATATATTTTGCCTAACTTTATATGCACAATAGCTATTCTTTTTCTTGTCTTCTCAGTGGGTAGAAGCAAATATGGGATGAAAAACATTTACAATTTTTTTTAAAACAAATTCTAGTTGAGTGAAAAATAAATTTGAATTGTGTATGTGAGAGAGCGCTCTACATCCTCCAAAAGAAATAAGAGCTTTTATACATTCACATTTTGTTAAATGTTATCATTATGGAATTCTCTTTTTCTATTTCTAAATTCTCTTCTTTGACGTGGATTAAATCCCATTTATATTTAGTTTTCTATCATATCCTAAAATTATATCTTTTTTCTTCTCAGAATTCCATTGGCCACATTCCAACTTTTGCCTTCTGATATTTTAATAAATTTTAAAACTTGTGGCTTATATGTTTTTGAGGACTTTAAAAAATTCTTTTGAGATTCTTTATCATTCTCTTTTTAAAATCCTCCTTTTTTCTCTCTCAAAGTTAGTTCTTTTTTATCCTCCATTTCTATCCCTGTTCTATCACTATAGAAAATGCTTGGTGTTGAAATTCTATCAATGCACAGCAGCAATTACTGTCATTGATTGACTTCTAAACTTGCCACGATCAAAAATAATTAACTACTTGTTGATCACACAATTACAGTTTTAGAAAATGGATCTGAATTCAGGACTTTCTGACACTGAGATTTGTACCATATTCACTATATCATGTTCCCCCTCTTGATAAGACCATTTCTTTCATCTTTAATATCCTTTAAGCCTCTTCTCCTATTTGACACTTAAAAATCAAATATCCTCTTTCAACTTCACTTCCTGGGCTTAGTGTGGTCCAGACATCATGCCCAGCTTAGTCATTCTTACTGTCATTTCTGTATGCTAATAATGCATACAAGTGGATCCACTGTTATTAATGATGATGATAGATGTTTTTTGGGGGGCAAAATTTCTTGGCATCCAATTTTAATTAGGTTACCTGCGCATATTAATTTAACTCTTGTCACTGTTTGATATTAGATCTTTTTTTTTTTTACTGACTAAAGAATTGCTATGCTACTGTAGAAACACAATCACATTAATATTGATGTTCTTGCTATAAATGAAATCAGAAACCCTCATGTGAATGGAAGGTTGACTCAGAGGGCCTGATTGAGAGACCATGCCAGATGTGCTTTTATTAATTTCCAACAAGTAACAGGAAATACTGTTTAATGAAATGTTTGGTCACTTAGATATCTATCGCTCTTGCACATACATAAACCTACAGTGTATTACAATATATGCACAATATGTTGTAGAGGATAAAAAAGGAAATTCTACAAACACTTAATAAGAATCTCTAAAGCAAGTACATCTTTATCTGGATAAATTCAATAACTTCAAAGAGAATTAGGAGAATAGAGACAAAGGAGAGGATGTTAAAATTTGTTGGAAAAATGTTGGGATTATAAAATGAAAGGAATAGAAGGATTATAGATTAGTTAGAAGATCAATATCTTTATATCATGAATAATTTCCTCAGTCAAAAGGTATTGAATATAATGAACACAGTAGTATTATAAAAACACAAAGAGATTATTATCAAGAATACAACATGATATCAATTTGGGATTTTACTTTTTGTTGTTTATGTAAAATCAGATCATCACATGGATTAGCTCAAAGTCAAAACTAACACCGAATTAAATGTGAAATTACAAAGTTTCTAATGTGAGACTTAAAAAATAAGGATGAGGTAAAGGATTTTACTTTTTAGCAATGTTTAACCTATGTAAAATTGTTGCCAGAAAAAAAGCCAAATACATTATATTGAGAAGTACCTAGACTTCTCAATGGTAAAACAAGGACAATGTTATTTAGAGATAATAGAAGATTTATGAGTATCATCTCACAAAGCACCAAAAAGCAGTGGAGGGGAAAATGAGCATGTAGAAAGATTGGTATGAGATACAAACAAGCTAGATCATTCCCAGAATATTTAGGGATGAAACTGGAAGAATGACATCAAATATATGAAAAGAAAAAGATGTCTGTTTCAGAAGCAGTGTTATCATCATGAATGAGAATAGGACCCCATTTATTATTCCCTGATAAACTGCTTAAGATAGGGGAAATGATACTTGTGAAGTCAGGAAGAATTACTTCAGCAAACTAAATACATAAAGGAGAAATACATTCTTGAAGGAGTATGATTTAAGGCATGCCAGATCAATTCTTGTATTTAGAGAGGGAAAAATTGGGAGTTTTCTTGGCAAATATACTATAGTGGCTTGACATTCCCTTCGTTGGTTTATTTAAAAGATGAAGACATTTAGGTAAATAAAGTTGTGACTTGCCCTAAGGATATAGATACCAAGTATCTAAGGCCGGGTTTGAAAGAAGGAAAATGAATTTTCCTGACTTTAAAACCCAGCACAATATCCACTGGATCACCTAGATGGTCTCATAGATGTTATTAGTCCTTCCAAAATATAATCAAGAATAAATTAACATCTTCTAATTCATGAAATGATATTTCTTTGTCCCTAAAATTGATTGAAACCAAATAGATATTGAGCAACAAATTGGAAATCTTGAAAATCAAAGGTAAGATCAATAAGATTGAAAGAAAAAAAAAACATATAGGAGTTGATTTTTGAAAAAAAAACAAAGAAAATATAAATGGTAAATCTGATTTTAAAAAAGAAGCAAAACAAGTATCCTGTATCAAAAATGAAAAGCATAAAGTAACCATAAATTAAACAATCATTAGAAGATATTTGGTACACTTATATGCCAAGAAAATTTGAAAATCTCAATAAAATCAATGAATATGTATAAAAATATAAATTACCTAGATTAAAGGATCATGAAATGGCCGAAATAAGCCCATTTTAAAAACAGGAATTGATCAAGTCATTAATAAATTCAGCAGAAAACATTCCAAGGACAGATGGATTCACAAGTGAATTCTACTAAACAGTTAAAGAGAATTAAATTATTTTTTTTTACATTTTATAAATTTTATTTATTTAATATTTTCCCCAGTTACTTCAAAACAGATTTTTAAAATTTTTAAAATTTGATTCTCTCCCTTATTCCCACCCACAATTAAGAAACCACAAGTGAGGTTATTCCAAACATTTCTGTTACAGTCAAGTTGTGAAAGAAAATAGAGATTTCCCAACCTAATGAAAATTAAAACCCTCAAGAACAATTGTTACAGATGAAAAGAGACAAAGGGACTAATAGAGAATCCTTCAATCTATATTCAGATGCCATCGGTTCCTTCTCTGAATAAGAATCAGATTTTTCATCAAAGTCCTTCAGAGTAGTTATGAATGATTGTATTACTGAGAACAACAGCCATTTACAGCTGCTCATCTCAGATCATTGCTATTACTTCGTATACAGTATCTTTCACTTTGTTCATAAAGGATTTTACAATGATTTTTCCCTAAAGTATTCTGCTTGTCATTTTTCAGAGAAAAATAATATTCTAGCAGAGAAACTTGCTTTATTTTTTTTTTACAATTACTATTGTTAATCCCCCATTCATTATCTCTATCTTTTTTTTTACCCTGTCCCTCCTCAAAAGTGTTAGATACTGAGAATTCCCTTCCCTGATATTTCCTCTCTTTTATCACTCTCCTCAGCTTCCCACATGCCATTCCCTAGCTACTTTACTGCAGAGTAAGATAGATTTCTATACACCTATACATACTATTGAGTATGTATGTTATTTTTACATTCAATTCACACCTGAGTCCTGTGCCTATATACACCCTAACTGCCATAATTATGAGAACATTCTAATGAGTTGCAATTATCATCCTCCCATATAGGGAATATAATAATAATAATAAATAATAAAGAGATTAACCTTATGATTCCCTTATGACATTACTTTCTTGATTACCTCCTTATGTTCCCCCACAATTCTGTATTTGAACATCACATTTTCCATTTTGCTCTGGTCTTTTCATCACTAATGCTTGAAAATCCTCTATTTCATCAAATGGACCACCCTTTTCTTCTAAAAGATTATACTCAGTTTTGCTGGGTAAATGATTCTTGGTTGCAATTCTACCTCGATTGCTCGCAGCATATCATATCCCAAGCCCTCTAATCCTTTAATGTAGAAGCTGGTAAATTTTGTGTTATCCTGACTGTAGCTCCATTATACTGGAATTCGGCTATACAATTCCTGTGAGTTTTTATTTTGGGATATCTTTCAAGAAGTAATGGATGGAGTCTTTCCATTTGAATTTTACTGTTTGGTTCTAGAAAATCTGGAGAGTTTTCCCTGATAATTTCTTGAAAGATGAGGTCCAGGCTCTTTTTTTGATCATGACTTTTAGTAATCCAATAGTCTTAAAATTATTTCTCCTGGATCTATTTTCTAGGTCAATTGTATTTTCAATGAGATATTTTACATATTTTTTTCTATTTTTCATGTTTTGGTTTTGCTTTATTATATCCTGATTTCTCTTAAAGTCATTAGCTTCTATTTTTTAAGGAATTATTTCCCTCAGTTTATCTCATTTCCCAGTTGACCAATTTTGCTTTTTAAGGCTTTCTTCTCATTAGCTTTTTATATTTCCTTTTGCACCTCTCCCAATTCTTTCCTTAATTTTTCTTCTATGTCTTTCTTATTTGATTTTGAGTTCTTCCTTGGTCTGAGTCCAATTTTTATTTTTCTTGGAGTCTTTGAATGTAGGAGCTTTGACTGCTATTATCTGCTGATTGTGTATTTTGATCTTCCTTGTCACCAAAATAACTTTCAATGATCAAAAACCTTTGTTTGTTTGTTTTCTGCTCATTTTCCTAGCCTATTATTACTCTGCATTTAACTCTTTGTTAAAGTAGGCCTCTGTTTTTTGATTCAAAAATTTTAGACAATATTCTATCAAACAAGATTTCTATTTCTGCTTCTATGATTTTATTACTATATAATAATAAATTTTATTTCTGAGGGTTTATTTGGGGGCTTGCATTTTGCTGAAGCTATTAATTAACTCAAATAGTATTTTGTTGATTCTTTGGGATTTTGTAATTATATCATATTATCAGCAAACTGAGTTAGTTTTACCTGCTATTTTTCTGTCTTTATGCCTTTACTTTACATTTCCTTGTCTTATAGGAAGGATAGTTATATTCTTTCAATAGATAGTCTACCCTCTGGTTCAAGGATATTAAGGCAGTTTCTAGGAAGTTCTATAATTCTTAGATTGTCTCTCATTCAACAAGTTGTAAACCTCTTAAGGACAAGGGGTTGTTTTATTTTTATTTTTGGACTCACACATCCTGGCATATAGTAGATGTTTAAAAATGTCTGACTAAATTGAAAAAAAATTAGAGAAAATTAAGATAGATAAAATCAGAGTAAGAATTGGTAAACTCGTGCAAACCACTGGTATTCTCTTGATTTCAAGCAAATTTAGATATATCTGCAATATAGTAGATTAAAAAACTCAGTGTTGAACTTACGGGAAGAGGAGAATAAGTAACAAAAGATGGACAGGAATTATTGGGTTGTAATGTATGTTGTATATTAATCACATCTGATTTTATTCAAGTAATTGAGCTTGACAAAATCTTATTAAGATTAGGTTTAAAGGCTGTGTGTAAAAGAAATGGTCAATACTTTAATGGACTTTTGATGAAAATTTTCCCTAGATGACTCAAACAATTTTAGGTATATGTGGATATAAGTACAAAATAAAAAAAAATGTTTCTTTCAAGTATTTTTATATAATTTTTTGCCGAATTTTACTTAATATACAAATATATTATCAAGTAACTGGTCAGTTTTTTAGATAAAATATTTAAAGCCTTCTCATTTAACAAAAGCACAGAATCTTGAATTTGGAAAGAAGCTCAGAGATGTTAGTCTAACTCATATTTAATCAAGACTCTCATTTATGATGTTTGAGTAGAAGATGAAAGAGAATGATTTACTTTTTCATAGAACAGTTTACCACTTGGCCAAATGCTGTAGAGAAGTTAAGGATAAAGTTTGAGCTAAAGATAATAAGCTTTGGTAAATAAAGATGCATTGGGACTTGGGAGAGAATTTTCATTTTAGTTGAAAGCCTGTTTTTAAAAGATAATCAGTAAGAAAAGAAAAAGTAGATGCAACAAGTTCTTGGAGCAGTACAATTACCTTTAGACAATTCTAAATGAGAGAGATTCCTAAGAAAGTTAATGTCAGAATACCATTTGAATATTCCATCACAAAGTATATGTAATATCCAATACCTAAGTATGGCTAAACATTATTACATGAAGCTAATTATATTTTAGTTAATTTTTTATATTATTTTCCTTTGATCCTGTTCATTGTTTAGGTAAATGATTGAATTATAAAAATGTAATTAACATCATTATAAGATTGTGAGGGTCTTACTTTGTTAAAAATGTATCTGGTCATAACACCAAATAAGTATATCTTGTAACATAATTGATTTAGTTTTAGAAGGCTTTATTAGAATGATAAAATTTAGAGGTATTTTGGGTTTTAGCTGCTTTAAATAATTGTTCCAAGGCTATGTTTTAGTCCATTTTTTAGTAAATATCAAGTTTAATACTTCAAAAATCCATGATTTCATGAATGTCAGACCTTACTTTATGAACGTAGATATTCAGCTCCTCATTGATACTCTTCATGAATTTCTTTCACTGAACAAAATTTTCTTCTAGTTGAAAAACTTTTTCATACTAGGCTGATCCTCAAATGACAAACAACTTTTTCATTTAATTCTATGGAAATCTATTTTCCTGCTTTCTGTATTTTCCAAGTCATGGATCAATTAGCATAAATATTGCAGGAGACAAATTCTAGTGAGTTGAGATCTTCAGATTTCTAAATTTGCTAAAAGGATCAAGTAAACTAAATGGTTTCATGAGAAAATTAGCCATTTTTGGAAGGTAAAGCTACATTTTTCCTCCTAATAATACAAAAGACTAGCTTCCTTCATCTTCCCTGATTTGCTGTCTTAAAAACAAAAGTAGAAATCCACCAACAGATAAATCCTGGAAGGGTATGTATAAGCAAAAAAAAAAATTGCCCATATTACCCACAAATAATGATTTTTCTTCTGGATCTATTTGTTTCTGGATGTAGCCAAAATACTTAGATTCCTCATTGGCATGATAAATTGGCATGATAAAAAAATAGCCAAAATCCTTAGATTCTTCATTGGCACGATAAATTAGTACTTTTAAAAAATTAAAAAGCATACCACCTTATATTAGTCCAATGCCAAAACACCTCTTTATGTTATTTTCTCTCTGTGCAATAATACTATGTAGTAGGGAACTAATTGGATTATTTATACATGAAGAAACTGAATATCATTAAGGTTAAGTAAGTAGCTTATGGTTATCCACTTAATAGGTGTCGGAGGCAAGATTTGAATCCAAGTCTAAGATTTTATCTACTCTGACATTCTGCCTCTTTTGAATATTGTTAACTATTAATTTTTGGATCATGCATTTTTTGTATTAGAATTCCTTTGAAATGGATATTTAGCATATGTGATAATTCTTCATTAACCAAAGAATTAGATGAACTAGCCTAAATGGTTCCCAACTAATATGAATTGCTATATAAAAGATATTTCCTTATATATTAGCTGCAATTTTTTGAACTGCTCACCATTAAAAATTTGTTTTGATACCTAAGTTCTTCTAGCTACATTATGACTATATATGAAAATGAAAATTCACTGATGATATGTTGTTTGAGGGACATAATAATAATCAAATAATTCAAGCATTTTCCTTTAAATTTTTAATCATTCTTTGTAATTATTATACATTTATCTTACTGTCAGAAGAATATGGTATGATTTTGTCTTTTAAAAAAAAGTCAACAAAGCCTTTTAAGATTAATGGCTCCTATACCTAATATTCATGGGAGACAAAAAGAAGTTTGAGGGTAAGGAAAGTAGATAAATTAAGGATTCTAAATGGCAGCTTTCTTGTATTTCAATATAGCAGAACTTTCAGGACCACTTTTCTAAATACCACTGGCAGAACACATGAAATCAATTCTTATAACAAAATTAGTCACCCGCGAGATTATAGTTATAGTAATTTGTAAGAGTAAGTTAAACAAAAGAATAGTAAATTAATCGTAATAATAATAGTAATAAACAGTAAATTAAACAAAAAACAAAGAAAATACTGAACTTAGTGAGGGGAGAGAAGACTACTAAATGAAAGTTAAAGAAAATATGTTAAAGTGCACTTTCAAGATTTTAGTTGAATGATTTTCTATCACTGAATGCAGAAGTGAGATAAAACAGTTTAAGATCATGCATCAAAGCCAATTAATCACTAGTGAATGATTGAATAAGTTTCTATTGTCCTACTGCAATAACCATATGCTCTATTATCTCATTCATTACAAACTCCATTTCAACATATTGACAAGGACAACTTCTGACAAGGAAGGAAATCATTTAGTAGAAAAAAGCTATCATAATTTGTGAGACCAAAATTGGCAGATTATTTAAGAAATCATAACTTATTTTAAAAAAATTTTAAAGCCCCCTCAACAAAATCAATGCACAGCAACTTTCAAAAGAGTTAAATCTCAACACTATAAAGTTCAGCATTTAATTGATAGCATAATCTATTTTGGTGTTTAAAAAATAGGCTCAATATTATCTTCTCAAATAAATCCATCTCACAAGACAGAAAAATACATTAATAGAATTGAACAATTGCACTGAAAAATCTATTTCTAATAAAATGCTTAAAATACATACAAAAACAATTATAATATCCTCAATTATTCATATATATTTTTAGTTCTGTCCTGAATACAGTGTAGCAAGTTTATGGATGTTCTGGGCTGCAGAGAGAAGCTGCTGTGACCTCACATTGCAATTATTTTTCTTTCTATGCCCCATAAAACTGAAGAGATTTACAAATCAAATGGAATTACTAAATTTCATAATAATAAGCCATATGGTACTCAGCTTTTGCCATATTTATGCTTAGCAAAGAGTGCAAAGTGATTGCTCTGCCTTTTCCATCTTGTTGGGTTACTATTTCCATCATATCAGCAAACTGAAAAAAACAGAGGAACAAACTCAGCCTGAGAACATAATAAATAGTTTCAATTGAAATTTAGGGATTGAGATTTTGAAAAGCAAACAAACAACAGTTTCTTAGTAAAATCAAGATTCAGTAAGAACACAACTCCAAATCATTTTGACTCATTAAATCTTGACTGATTTAAAACTAGAAGAAACAGAATAACAGAAACACGTGCTTTTAAGAGAGGTTTAAAAAGACAGAATTACCAGTATGATTCATCATTTGGCCATTGAGACTGTGAGCTTAGACATGAGTAAACATTTACTCTTTTAAGACATGACTTTGTTCTAGCAGAAATAGTCAAGCATTTGACTACTCATTGACCAATTGGTCCTTCATCATTTGCATATTCAATTTGAAATATGTTCACACATATAGTGAGTTATTTTCAAAATATTTCTGTATTAAATCAGATTATAAACTCTCTAATGGTAAGAAACATGTTAAATATTTTATTAATATTTTTAAATTGAATTAACTAAATTTTATTAAAATGTTTATATTAAAATAATATATTTCTTAAGTAATGAAATATTCTTTATCTTCTTTCCCTTTGACCCTCATGCATAGGTATACTTGGCACTATTGACAGCAACCTACTTTTCTGTCTTGGTGTGTCTGGCTTAAGGATTGTACTAGGAGGCAAGAGCCATCCAATAATTAAGCTGAAGTAACAATTATAACCTTTTATTGAAATCCCTACTGAATTTACTCAAGATTCTGTCTGTGTCTTGTTACTTTTCTTGCTTTTTCTTCTCAGAGATCTCATCTACTCTCTAGACCTAAACTAGTGGATCCATTCTGACTTTATATCAGCATTTTCAAAATGAATATTTCTTTAGAAATTTGTTTTTATCACAAACTTTACATGCCCCCCAAAATATTCATCGCTATTTTTGTCAAAACTTACTTCCATTCCCAGATTTATTATTGTGGTGAAAGGAATAAGAAATTTCTCAGCCACTTATATTTGACAAACTAGAATCAGCCTTGAACTCTTTCTGCTCCTTTTCCTACTTTATGTTCTCAGTAATTAAGTATGTATTCATTCTTTTCTTTCCCATTCACCTGAGATACCCCTTGAGTTGAGGTCATTCCTCTAATAACTGATCCTCCTGTCTTCCTGTCCTATCATTTTTCTAATATAATCTGCCCCCATCTATCTTAAAATCAATCTTCCTAATAAGACATTTTGACATTATATCTTTCCTACTCAATTGCCTTCAATGGCTCATTATTATTTAAACAACTTTGTTTGACTTTCAAGGTGAACATCAACACAATGTACACTGGTTTTCTTTCTAAAAATATTTCACCTTAAACCTTATGACAAAACCTTAGGTCTGATTGAATAATTTAATGATAATACTTTCCCCAAAGTACAACATACATACAATAATAATGATATTAAATGACATTTATATAAAGTTTACACATTATAGTAATATTCCATTGATTTGGGGAAAATTTGTGTATCTATTCATTTAGCACCAGTTTGCCAATATTATTATATTAGAATCATTTATTCCACTATAAGAGAAGGCCTAAATACACTAAGACTTCTGATGCTTTAGAACTATGCCTTCTATAGTTCATAATAAAGAGTTCCAATTTATAGGAAGCCTTAGAAAGGACTTATGTAAGGAAATAATATTTTCTGGGGACAGAGGAATTAAGAATACCTCAAATAACATTTTTGTCATATCTGGGGTCATCTTGATACCATCTTAACTTTATGATTTGTAGATAATAAGAGGATAAAATTCATCATGTCTGTGTATCCTTCCGTAATTTATTTATTGGAATATGATTAGTTTTGTTCTTAAGTAAGATTAAGGAAAGATTGAAGAAATTAAGAGAGCCAATCTTCTGGATTTTCAGGAAGCAATTTATCATAATTTTTTTTAAATGTCTAATTTTTACTAAAGATACATTTCTAAATATAAACATTAAAACCATACCACTCTTTGTATTCTACATCCTATAAATTTCTAAAATAATCACTTTATTGATAGAGAAATGTTATTTTATCCTAGGCATTATCATTCCCATTTAGAGATTAGGAAAATGAGACACACCAATAGTGAAAGTGACAAGGTCAGATAGCTAATAAGCATGTGAGGTGGATTTAAATTGAGGTCTCCTGAACTCAAGGTTCAGTGCCCTAGTAACCACATCAACTACAATTTCTACCTCTTGACTTTGTCTCTTATTCCCTAGTTTTCCCTGTATCAACTTCTTCCTTTAAGACTCCTTTCTATTCCTTCCCTAGCCAGGAGAGTTTCTAATTACATAGGTATATCAAATCTAACTTTATGAAACCTTCACTGAATCTCACAAGCCACAATGATGTCACCCATCATATATTTAGAGCATGCAGCATTTTGACACTTTAAAATATATTCTTAAATCTATTTAAATGGCTCAATTCCTCACTGAGGTAGCAAGGCAAGAAATTCTTTTCTATCTCCCTCAGTATATAATATAATGCTGAAAATTAATGGATGTTTGAATGTTCACTTGGCCTCATCTCCTAAACTATAAAGGTCAGTTTATTCAGGATTTTTTCAACTACAAAGAAAGCAGTTACTATTTGTAAGTCATTAAATTAGATTTCTCTCTTCCTCTTCAATAATATGCCACATTTTCTTATGTACCTATATGAAGTCCAACTTGATTACATAGAAAAATATAAAATATGGTCCCTATCCTCAAAGTTTTCAAAGGAAACAAGAAGTAAATATACAAAAATATAAATTATTGATACAAGATTTGAATAATATTTCCAGGTCATATATACATGAATTTCATATTTTCTGTATGCCTATTTTAAAATATTTTATATATATATCTCTTGACAACTATAAATACATAATGACATAAGCAAAACATATATATATCTTTCAGAATATTATATATTATATTATATATAAAGATATATCTTTCAGATATAAAAACATACATATTATATTATATATAATATATAATATTCTGAAAGATATACCAAAAACATAAAAAATATTTTGAAAGATCTATCTTTTAGAAGACAAAGTCTTAGTTGAGAAAAATGTCCCCCTTTTTCATCTTCAATGGACTAGACATACAGAAAGCAGCATAATGCAATTATGCCCCAAAGGCCAAATCATCCCCCCCCAAAAAATAAAAAAACCAACAAACTAAAGTATTAAAATAAATTAAAATAAGCTTCAAGCTAAGCTAACCATTTGAGGGGCTGAGGAAGGGTCAAATGCTTCCAAAACAGTCAAAGTCATTGAAGATTAAGCCATTTTGCTGAATCACCTACAGGTTTATCTTTGTTATAAAATGCACATGATTGTTTAATTAACAGAACTTTGCTGACTTGCCTTATTTGAATAAACCATTAATCACTGCTAGGCAAATTTTCACTCTAGCAGCTCTTCATTTCATTCACTGGTTATATATTTCCTCTTGCAAAATTACTGTAGCAAACCTATATCTTCAGCAGTTAAAAAATTAAAAAGTTTGGGAGTATACTGGGGCCATCTAGAACTTACATAAAATGTGTACATGAGCCATATATTAAATAGAAATTCACTACAGCATCTTGTCAGTTTGAAGCAAAAGAAGCAATTTGGAAGATTATTTAGTTGAGCATGCCTAAATCAGAATACATTATTTGTAATAACTAGGCTCACAAAAGATAAATTAGTTTTCTGGGCTCTGCTTATAGAGATTTGAATACTTTATAGCCAGATCACTACCTGTTATTGTTCAGAGACAATGGTGCAGAACTCTAGAGTTCAAAACCAACACTTTGAATTTTAAGACTAGGTAAATTTTGGAAGTCTAAATATAAACTGTTTCCAGTATAAAGTATTTATTTTTATAAGGCAACAAAACACATCTCTAGTTGCATGTTATAATTCAGAAATAATATATTGGCCCTCTTTCATATAAGAATGTCATTTTACAATGACACAGGGAATCATTAAATCTAGAATTTAGTTTAATACCATCTGAAATGTACCTTCACCAAGGACAAAAGTTTTAGGTTTTCTTTGCCAAGGGTACCCTTTCTTCTATATTCAGAATACATAATATTTACAATAACAGATTAATATTTTACATGGCTTAATGAGATTTCAGATCAGTACATTTCTAATAGGAAAAAATTACTGTATGTAAGGTTAACTAGAGTGAAAACCTGTTTTCACAGATGTCTGAATTACTTTGCTCTCTATATTCATTTTAATGTTTTTTGCAAATTCCCACGCACATATTTGCAATGGTTTGTCAATTTAACTTCTCATTTGAATTGCTTTTATCTTATGATCACATATCTTACAACTTTTTTCAGTTATTTATGTGATTAAGATCCACATAGTATACACTGTAAGTAATCATTGATCTAATATGAATTTCTCAAAAACATCATTGCTAAGTTATTGAGAATCACTGTCAAGGACAGCAAAACTTTGATTGGTATACTATTTTATATATCTGGTATCTGTGTGGTCCTAGTCATGTTTATTTATTTATTTAAGGTATTATTTACATCTTATATTTAAGATCAATCTGTAATATTACCAATTTCTCCTTTAACTTCTAAAGTATAGGCAATTCACACATTAATAAATTGAACTCTGTAGTTTACCAATTTCAAAGGTGTAAATGCTTAAACTGAAAATTTAACAACCAGTTCTCTCCCTGGATGGACTTATGCTTGATAAATACTAACTTCTCTGAGAAATATAAAATAATTTATATTACTGTACTCTAACATGCATACACACTTTACACAGCTATATTAATAATGTATTAACTAATTTATTGTTAGTAATAAAGTTTTATTATAAAAATAAGTTTGTTATAATCTTTGTATATAGGTGATTTATCATCTCTCCCCTATAGAGTCTGAATTGACATTTCACATGTAGAAGAGAGATAATAAAAAAATCAAAACAAAATAAAAGCATAAGTACTTCTTTTGGGCCTTTGGCCTCAGTTTGTTCATTCAACGGTCAGTTGAGTCATCCTTGCTAAATGGTTGATAAGTAACCTTGAATCATCAATTACTACTTTTTTCATGCTTTCAACCCCTAAAGATAGCTAGTCTTTTTCCTTTTCATCCACTGACTTATCAATTGTCCAGTTGAAACCTAGAGAGCCTTATTGCACTTTGGACTCTCCATTTCATTCAGATTAGCTAATCTGAGTAAATCAGAAAATATATCTATTTAGTACCATCATCTCTATCAAATAATTCCTGTGATTAAATGTACTAATACCAAGATTGAGCAGGGACTGGTAACGGATAAAACCTTTCTCAATAATAGTCATCATCTTGAAATCCTTCAAATGGAGGGAACTTCACTAAAATTCATTAAAGATCTTTTTCAATGCAATAGGGAAAACTGGGGTGCTATCTTTGAAGTTTCCATATCACTCCAATCTGATGAAATCCTATATTATTACCTCAAGCTGGACATAGAATAGGAAGCCCATATCACCCTAGTTCTATTTTGAACTAACTGCAAATAAATAAATTAAACCCCCTTTGGATGACTAAGTTTTGTTCATATGTTTCATTTTTCTTCTCTCTAGTGCAGATACTTTGATTATTATATGATCATTCATTTGGACTGTTATCTACTGGAAATGAAGAAATTGGAAGGGTTAAGAAAAATTTATCTAGTCTCTTCCTCATTTTTAAATTCTATGAAATTGTGGAGCCTTCATACTAATTGCTATTAAGTGTCTCTAATTTAGTCATATATCTTTTTAAAAAGGCACAGGAGACTATTCAATTATTTGTGTCTTATTGGAAGCTCTATAACTATCAGAATTGATAGTTAATCATTACTCCATTCTTTCCTGTCTCACAGGAATCATAAATGCTATATGTTTAAAAATATTTCACATAATGATTCTTATGGCGAATGATGGAGATCATAATCCTTACAATCTAAAACCCTTGTGTACTCATGCTTTTAGAAATCCCCTTTTTTAAAGCAACAAGTGCAAAATAAATTATTTATGCAGTAACAGGTTCTTATCATTTGCAAGTACTATTCCCAACATCTTAAAGTGCATTACTATCAATTAGTATTGAAAAAGACATGCAACAATACGTCTAGATCATGTGATCAAAATATTTGGAAGCAGACATTTTCTCTTGCCTATACTAACTCACCAAAGAGAAAATAGTGATGATGAGAGAGAGAAAAGGAAAAGGGAAAGGAGGTACAATATAGAATAATTGATTACATCCTTCTTAGATGATTAGAAAGAGGTATAAAAAAGCTTTGTACAATAAACTGAATACATAACAAAATTTCTAAAGAAAAGAGAAAATCAGGAGAAATTTTGGGGCAGTTTCTTAGAAAAAAAAGTTTTTATATCTCAAATATATAAAGAATTGTTCAATTTATAAAATGATGAGCCATTTGACAATTTACAAATCATTAAAGAATATGAACAAGCAATTTTTCAATGAAGAGATCAAAACTATATATCATTACATAAAATGATCTAGCTCATTATTGAATAGAACAATGAAAATTAAAACAACTTTAAAAATCACCTTGTACCTATGAGTGGCTAAAATTATATAAGGGGAAAATGACATGTGTTGGAGGAGATATAGAAAAATTGGGACACTAAGTTACTTTTGGTGAACCTGTGAAGTAATCCAACCATTTTACACAACAATCTGAAACTATGCCCAAAGAGTTATAAAAATGTGTATACCCTTTGACCCAACAATACCAGTATTAGGCCTATTTCCCAAAATAATGGGTGGGGAGGAAAAATAACATCTCCCTTTGTAGTGGCAAATAACTGGAAATTGAAGAGATGTGTATCAATTGGGGAAATGGCTAAACTATCTGTGGTATATGATTGTAATGGAATACTACTATGCTATAAGAAAGGAAGAATTGTGCATTTTAGGGGAAAAAAAACATTGAAAAACTTACATAGAATAATTAAGAATGAAATAATAGAACCAAGAGCATGTTTTACACAATGCTAGCATTGTTGTTCTAAGAACAACTTTGAACAACTAAGAATTTTGATTTTGATTTTAACTTCAGAGCACCTAGAAAAGAAGATGCTAGCCATATAAAGAAAAAGTCCTGATAAATAGAAAGATGTATGGTATAGCTTTGTACACACCTATGTTTATTTCTAAAGATAACTTTCTTTAGGGCAAGGTGGGGAGAGAGGGAGCAAAAAAAAAAGTGCAGAGGAGAAAACAAAAGAAAATTTAGAAGGGATAGAAAAGCAGGGTAGTATTGAAAATGATGTGTAGTATTTATTATATATTTTTCTCAAAAAAAAGTAGCATGAAATGGAAATTTATGGTTTCATATTGAATTCTCTTTTTATATTTTTCTGTATACATAGAAGTGTTTTTTGTCTTTTGTATTTAAGTTCAAATAAATAAAAATTTTGAAAATAGAAAACTAAAAGGTAAATCACAAAAAGAGCTTTTAGACAGAAAGAAATTGAAGGAATAACCATAAGCAATGAAGAAGCAAAAAAAAATCAGTTTTCCCAGATGGTATGATCTTTTACTTAGAGCATAATAGAAAGTCAACTTAAAAAAATTCAAAAGAATTGACAACTTAGGAAATGTTGCAGGATACAAAATAAACCAACATGTATCATTAGCATTTCTATATATTATATAACAAAGCCTATCAGGAAAATTGAAAGAGAAATTCTATTTAAAATCACTCAATACTGTATAAAATACATGTGAGATTACCTTCTGAGGCATACATAGGGACTATAGAAACACTGTTACAGAACACAAAAATGTCAGATCTAAAGAGAATTGTTTATGTTTAGACTGAGACTAAATAATAAAATTTATAATATTGTTGGAATCCTTACTAACTGCTAACTAATTAGAGTTGATCTAATCTTACAAGAAGATGTTTTGGGCAGAACCTGAAACAAGGTACTAAGTAGAACTAATTAACACAAGGCTTGTGTTCACACCTTTACTCATTGGAGTTCAATGAGTTCACACCTCCCTTGAAGCTCTTTGGGAGCATAAATAGAGCTTCAATGGGCCAGTCAAGGAAGTTCTTCAGAGTGAAGACACTACAAGTCGAGATTTCACTGGAATGATATGAAGAGTGGATCTGGCTGGAGGCTGAAGAAAGCAGAGGCAGAGGCTGAAGGACCAGACCTTTGGATTTGGCGACATTCAGAGTGAGTTCTTGGAACCAAGCAGAGAGATAGGCCTCTAAGCTAACCGGGCTATATTGGAGATAATAAAAGATCTGAACTTTTATCACCTGGCTGCGTTTTGAGAAGAAAAAGCTCACCACATAATATTGCCTAAATTAATTAATTATTCAGTGCCATGTCAATAGGAATACATTGCTAAGTCAGAAAGTATAACAATAAAATTCATCTAGATAAAATAAATGGCTCAGAGTATTAAAGAACTCAATAAAAAGGGGAGAAAAAAGGACCATAGCTAAACAGATCTCTACTACAAATTATAGATTATACTATAAAGTTGTAGTCATCAAAACAGTTTAGTTCTGGAGAAGTACCACAGTTTAGTTCTGGAGAAGTATTAGGCTGATAGTTTGGAGGAACAGATTAGGTACACAGAATATAGAAGTGAAACTACTTACAGTTATATATTATTTGCTTACTCAAAATATCTCAAGACACCTGGGCAAGGAATCAATATTTAGGAGAAACTGCTGTGAAAACAGGAAAACTGTCTTACAGAAACTATACAGATATCATAATCTCAAATTCAACTAAAAATATTCATAATGGACACCTTATTTAGACAAAAACAGATGGCTGGATGAACATATTAGAAAAACATTGAAGAAGTCATCTGTTAGATGTGTGGCTAAAGGAAAAGTTCATGTTGAAACAAGATCTGTTCATGTAAAGTAAATGAATAATTTTGGTTTTATAAAATTAAAATGTTTTTAAACAAACAAAATCAATGCAGCTAAGACTAGAGGAAAAAAAAACAATAAAGAATGGGAAATGCTTTCATCAGCTTTTTGATTAAATCTCATTTCTCAAATATGTAGAATACCAAGCCAAAGTTATAAGAATAATTCCCTTCCTCCAATTTATAAAAATCCAAGAATAGTTTTCAAATAAAAAAAAATGTTATCAATAGTGAAAAGAAAAATGCTTTAAATTTGCTTATTATTAGGATAAATGAAAATTAAAATGTTTGAAATAATACCTTATATTAATAAAGATTAGCTATAGTGATAAAAAAGGAAAATGATAAATGCTGCAGAGGATATGGAGAAATAGGTTCATTAATCCACTATTTGTGGCAATGGGAACTCCAGCCCTTCTGTAAAGCAATTTGAATTGTGTTGTGAGCTTTTTCTTCTCAAAACACAGTCAGGTGATAAAAGTTCAGATCTTTTATTATTTCAAATATAGCCCGGTTAGCTTAGAGGCCTATCTCTCTGCTTGGTTCCAAGAGCTCTCTCCAAATATCTTTAAATCCAAAGGTCTGGTCCTTCAGCCTCTGCCTCTGCTTTTCTTCAACCTCCAGCCAGCTCCAACTCTTCATGTCATTCCGGTGAAATCTCGACTTGTAGCGTCTTCCTCTCTCTAGCTCTCCGACTGGCCCATTGGCCTATTTATGCTCCTTCCAGAGAGAGGGATTATGGGTAGTTCTACTTAGTACCTTGTTTCAGGTTCTGCCCAAAACATCTTTTTGTAAGATTAGATCAACTCTAACTACTTAGCAGTTAGTAAGGATTCCAACAGAATTGTACCCCCAAAATTATAAAACTGCATACCATTTGACCCAGAAATATCACTATTATGCCTAATTCCCAAAGATTTCTAAGAAAAAATAGTAATGGAACCATTTGTGCAAAAAATACTTATAGAAGCTCTTTTTTGTGGTAGGAAAATATGGGGATTTGAGGAAATGCTTTTCAATTTGGAAATACCTGAACAAGTTTTGAAACATGAATATATATTTATGTATTGTATAAGAAATGGTGAAAAGAATATTGTTAAAAACATACTATAAAAATCTATAGGAATTGATCAAAAGTTAAGTGAGTAGAACTAGGATAACAACAGCAACATTGTAAAGATAATCAACTTTGAAAGGTTAATTAAGTTTAACTAATACAAAGACTTTTCACTCCAAAGGAGTTAGGCAGAAAAATGTTATCCATGTCCAGATATAGAATTGATGCATTCAAGGTATAAGAACCTTTCTTCCATTCACCCAGCCACCCTTCCTCCCTTCCTTTCTCTCTGAAGTATGTCTAATGTAGAAATTAGTTTTGCATGAATTCATATTGTCATAGGACAAATTTTCTCAATGGATGGGGGCAAATATATCAAACTGAAAAAATATATATAATAAATGTGAATAAAAAGGGAAAAGCAAGAAGCAATAATTTTTAAAAGAACAAATAATTCATATACAAACAAAATATATTAAATTCAAAAACTGAATGGGAGATGTAATTTAAGAAACAAATGACCAGAAGAAAATGAAAAATTTAAAAACCTTAACACAATAATAAAAGAAGTAATACCCCCAATATGTGAATACAGGAAATACTGAAAAAAAAATCCACAGATTATGTTCAGATGTAAAATTATATGTCACAAACTCCAAGATTAATTTTGGTTAAATTTACCAATTTCAAAGTTAAATAACAATTTTTCCAAGTGATCAAAATAATTATTTATCAATTCTTTACCTACAAGAAACCATAATATGATAAGGCTTAGGATATTCCAGAAAGAAAAGAAGCTAAAGATACAATCCAAAGTTCCATACTTTGCAAATAAGAGACTAACAGTAAGGGAGGAAAAGGATGGACATTCAATTAAAAAAAGATATTTGCAACAACAAAAATACCAGAAAAATAAATGAATATAAAAAGCACTATATAATGAAAAATACTCCATCTGTAGAGATTATTAAAAGTAAGGAAAATAAATTTATAGAATTAACACATAAAAGTACTACAAGAGCATCATTAAAAGGTGAGATTTAAGGAAATAGAAGAAGGGAAAGTAGAGGAACAGTCTTTTAAAAAGTGATGTTCTGACTCTCTCTACAATGAATCCATTTTTCTTTTGGGAATGAAATACCAAATGTGAAATACATATAATGAGAAAGGGAAGAGATTATAGTGAACTGTGTGATGTATCCTAATGAAATTGATGGTGATGCATAAATAAGGATAAAAATGTAAATTCTACAATTTATGACTAAAATTAAAGGCTATACATAAATCAGTGAAGAAGCAAGGGAAGACAATTAAGCAGGGGAATAAAGGAAGAAATCTTGAGTATATAAAATCCCATTGAAAAATGCATGCAATGGTGATAATATATTGTCCCTATTCAGTTTTCTTCAGAAATCTATCATATTTAGATTGTCTCAGATTCTATCAACCTCTCTTCTTTCTTTTAGTTTCTTTCTTTTTTATTTTGTGGTTAAATTTATTTGATTTTGAGAACAAAGAAATATTTTCAAATTATTACAAAATACATTTATAAGAACCAAAGATTTACAACATAAGAAAGATAAAGGGAAAAAAAGGAATGAATAGTCACTAGCACTTCCATTCCCCATAATATAATTGGTAGTAGTCAGAAAAAAATTATATTATTTAAAACTAAATAATTATATAGATGAAACAAACTAAATGATGAAGAATCACAAATAATGGGACTCAATAATCCATTATCCAGTAAACCATAAAACATGCTCAGGTAAGAACTCTCTATCTGATAAAAAGTATTGGGAAAGCAAGACTATAGTCTGGGAGAATTTAAACATGTATCAGTGTCTTATACCATATTCTACACTAAAACCAAAATGAACACATGATCTGAATATTAAAATCTACACTTGCTCAGATATAAATCCAGTTTAATGGCTAGCAGAGCTCAAGGAGATGTACCATTCAGACTACTGTGGAAGCACTGACAATTTGTATATTCTCAGCTTTTCCCTGAGATTTTAGATTAATACAATATCCATGAGAAAATAGCAACAGGACTATTATAGCAGTGCAATAGAACCATCCCCTAATATGAAATCTGAAATAGGGAAGAATGAGCAAAAAAAAAAAAATCAGTCCCTCAAATAGTTATAATGGTGGCAGGAAAGCTCATGATATAAATTTAGAAAGAGTGATTCCACAACATATGTAAAGAAAGCCTCAAAGTAAAACACTGCTCAGGCAAAAATCTCAACTAGAATGCCTGGATTAGTTGAAACAAGGGTTACAAAAAGAGTGAAATATATTTATTAATTTATTAATAAATCAAATGAGAGTACTTTAAAAATGGAAAAGAAATAAGAACTATCAAAGAAAGAATCAGAAAGAAAATTTAGAGTTTGGCACAAGAGATACAAAGTTTTCTCCATGTTACAAACTCCTTGAAGATTATAATGAACCAAAATAAAGCCAATGGTTATATGAGGTGACAAAAATTATTATTAAAATTATTCTGGTAGGTAGATCCTGTTTTTATCTTAAATTCTCCTATGAGAAAACTGAGGCACAGAAGTATTAAATTACTTGCCCAGGGTCACATAGCTAGTGTCTGAGTTATGAATATTTGTGCCTTAAGATCTAGTTCTCCCTCTATTGAACCATATAACTGAAGATTTTAGGTGAAAGGACTTATATCGATATTTCTTTCTGATTGGTTTCCTTAGATATTTCTGTATGGTGATGACAATTCCAGGCTATTAATTAAACACCTATTATTAGTTTCTGTAGGGCCATTTCATAAATAAAGTTTTGAGTCCCAAAGGGAGTAAAATATCAGATGAACAAAATATAAGAATTTTTGTAAGCAAATCCAACCTGTGATAATGTGATAATGAAATATAAAGTTACCAGTTCACAAAAGAACAAACAAATTCTGAGATGTGAAATGACTTTCTTAAGCTCAGAGGTCTGCCTGTAAAAATAAGATAATAAAAGAAAATCTTGGGATGCTAATTCTCATATACTTTCCCATTATAGTATATACTATTTCCTCTTAAAAGAAGATGGTGAAAGTTCAGATTGCAATGAATATATTTTATTCACATCACCATGCATATATCTAATCATAAAAAAATAACCTGTGCAATTGATATACCTAGTTACGGTAGTTGCAAAATTTAGGTAAAAGTTTTAAAGTAATTTAAAATCTGCTTACCCTTGTGGAAATTTTCTCTTAAATAGTAAAACAGATTTTGTAAGAATAAAAAGCTGTGCCCATTCTGAAGACAAAAATGTTCCAAAACAGAGGGAAATTACTTGATTTAATGCATAGAGTGTCCTAAACAGCAACTTTTCAAGCATTCTGCAGTCGTTGAATGACAGTTTGCTGTCAACAACACTTGACATGTTTCAGCTTCACAATTAATATTCAGATGACTACCAAATAACCAAATGGAGCAAGCTTCTGTAATCAAAAAGTATGTTTATCCAGGAGAAATTTACAAGAAAAGCTGCTTCAGTAAACATAACTAACATCAAAAAACAAGAGCAACATTGCATAAATAATGAGCTACCAGGAATGGGCAATTAAAATAGGATGATTTTTTAAAAAAATCTTCCATAGGGTTGAATATCATTCAATTCTTTCTCTCAGAGGGAGAAAGAAGCTCTTTTAGTGATAACACATGATTTTTCAATTTATTTCTTTTGTATGCTAATTTTCTTGTTGTTTTATTATGTCAATACTTTCTAAATGGAAAGATAACCATAAGATATTTAATTCAATGGGGAAAAACACTTGTTTTGAGCCTTTGTGATTTTTTCCTTTTCTTTTCTTCTGTTCTCACTTTATCATCTTTTTTCATTTCTTTTGTTTTGTGGTGATTTGATTAGTGCAGGAAGGACTTAGAAGAGAAAAGTTCATGTCCACCCATGCAGATCAGGAAATGTTCTGCAACTTATCAACATGCCTTTTATCTTATAGACTGACTATAACTTAATAAATTGTTTTGCACCTAATCGGTACTGATAAATAAATTATATAAATTACTTTATTATTACAGAGAATGGCATATAGTTTCAGGCACATATATTTTAGATATCTGTCAAGCCTCTTGTTGTATAGAAAATCATTTTAGAATTCTACTACTAATTAATCAATATGGATTTCATAAAAGATAAAACAAAACAATTCCTGTTCTCAAAGAACTTATATTCAAATGAGAGAGACAATATGTACATAAGATATTGCATATAATAGAAGATAATACAAAAAGATTTCAACAGGATAAAGCAACTTAATCTATTAATAAATTCAGTAATTATTAATGTTATGTCTTTTATTTGAGTACAAAACTAGAACTTAATGAGTATAATATGATGCAAATATAGATATATGTATTTTTTTCCTGCCAAAATGGGTTTCATTGGATAACAATCTCAAAATTACCCAGAAGTTTTGATTAGGTTGGCAAAAAACTAAAGCAATCTTGGGGTCCATGAAAAACAAAAGATTTTCTTTTATTATCTCATTTTTATAGCCAGATCTTTGAGCTTAAGGAAGTCATTTCATATCTCCGATTAGTTTGTCCCTGCATAAAATGGTAGCTATGAGGAAGACAGAGGTGATAATATTGTTGTACTCTGATCTCATCATACCTCATTTGGAGTAGTTGATTCAATTTTATGGGCCAAAGTTTAAGGATATTAGTAAATTGAATAGGGTCCAGGTGAGGACAACTAGGATTTTGAAAGGTCTGTGTCATAGAGGGATTAGTTGGATATTAGGAATATTTAAATTGCAAAAGAAAAAGATCAGAGAAAACATTATTGATGTCTTAAAGTATTTGAAGGGATAGACTTTATTTCACTTAGCCCTAGAGCAAGAGCAAGACAAATAACTGAAAGTTGTTTGATATCAGAGAAAGCTTCCTAACAATCAGAACTGTCTGAAAATGGAATATGCTACTAGCAGGCTCCTTTTCCTTGAAGTTTATCCAGTAAAATTGGGATAACCATGGGTTGATTATGTTATAATAAGAATTCATTTTGTATACCTATTGAAATAGATGTCAATGAAATAACTTCAAAATCTCAAATTCTTTGAAACTGAAAAGGAAAATACTACTGGGGACTGGGAAGAGTTCCTAGAGAAAATGACACTTAAATAGAATCAGGATGCTATAAACATTTCAGGTAATAAATAATTGGTGAGTTACTAAATATTAGTAGGAATTTATTAAGAACAGTTTATGCTTCTGTCCTAAATGAACAATATTTTGGAATTTGTTTTAACCAGAATTGAGGGTGTTTGCTCAAGTGCAAAGATGTGTAAGAAATTATAAGTCTAATGATAATTAAATGCTACTTGTAGCAAACTGTGTTTCCTTGTTAGTATAAGAAAATTAAATTACTATTTGTATCATGAGGGGAAAATAATAGTAAATTCCAGGCAATTCTAATTTCCTTCATTCTTTTGGAAAGGGTTTTTATGTCTAATTGCTCAAAAGCATATAATGGGCTTTATTTTTGGGCAAATGGTTCAGAAAAATATGTCAAAATTTCAAAAAGGTATTTGAATACCATATCAAAAAGTAATTCAATTTAACCTTCTTGTCCCTAGGGACAAGTGAATTTATAATGAAGCTGATTTCTAGTCAATGTAAGAGGGAAATATCTAATAATTAGAGCTATCTTAATACAAGGTTGGATCACTGTAATTTGTTTTTTGAGCAAAGGTTTTTGTCCAGTTAGATTGGATGGCTTCTGAATGTGAATAATTTGGAGAAGTATAAAGCAGGTAATACCACAATTGTATGAATTTGACACTAACTGGTTGATCTGGCCCAAAGATTATTAATATTCATCTAGACTAGAGGAATTTTTAGTGGAATGTCATGAAGTTATTTCATGGTCATATTATTACCATGCTTTGATCACTTTTGTTATTTATATGCATATAACTACAACATACAGCAAAAAAGAAAAATAATTAGAAAGAAAAGTAGTGATGCAATATCACAAATGATAACCCCTAAATCAATGTGCTGGTTTAGTATTTTAACAATGAAGATACCAAGGAAAAGCTAAAATAATTAGATTAAAACAGTAACAAAAATCATTTTTTGGTTTTCTGTTTTACATTTTTTTGGGGAGACAAGGCAATTGGGGTTAAGTGACTTGTCCAGGATCACATATCTAGTAAGTATTAAGTTTCTAAGGTTCAAATGTGACCTTGGAGTACCAGCCCTGAAGTTAGGAGAACCCATGTACTGTTCCATCTAGATGACCAAACAAAAATCATTTAGAAGAAGAAAAAATAAAGGCTCTGAAGGGAATTAACAAAAAAATTGGAAATGTAAAAGGATTGAATATTACCAAACCTTAAATTATTATATGATGAAATACAGTATTTGATAAATTGAAGAACAGGAAGTTCTGAGAAGTACTCTCTATTTGATAAGAAGGGAAAGCTCAAATGCAATTTAGAAGAAAATAGATTTAAAACAACTTTTAAAGTTACACATCATCACATCATATTAAATAACAAATATATGGTCACTTTGAATATAAGAAGTCATACCATTTAAAAAAATATGACCGGTATCTTTCATCATAATGTTTAGTAAGATAATAATTCTAAACCAGGTAAGTAATTGAGTTGATCATACAAGACCAAACAATTATCATCTTATATCTAAAAGCAAATAAAATATAGTTTTGCAGAAATAAAATCAGAAAGCATACAAAGAAAAAAAATGCTGGGAAAGTACCTGAATCAATTAAAAATGATGAAAAGTAAATAATCAAGATATACAAAACTTGACAAAAAATATACAAAACAAAGGACCTGTCTCAGGAAATTAAATAGTCGAGTGCTATGAACACAGTTTTTAATGGAATTGCAGAATATTTATTAATATGTGAAAATATGATTCAAATCCCTAAGAGAAATACTTATCAACATAAGCCTAAGGTTTTACGAATAGCTGAAGTTGGCAGAAAAATAAAACAAAAGAAAAAAATCAATAATCTGTTCATACATTTTGACTTGGTGATCCCATTACTGTGCATATATATGACAAGAAACTAAAAAAAGATGAATTTTGTATATATCATTATATTCAGAATATCACTTTAAGTGAGAGTATGAAAACTGATATTCTCAATTAATTGGATAAGAACTAAGGAAACAGAATATAATGGAAAAATTTATATAATAAGTAATGACAGATATAAAGAAGTAAGAGCATTCAGAGATTTGCATCAACTATGGAAAATAAGAACTAGAAAATAATATGTATAAATTTAATGTTTATATAAAAATCAGCAAAAGGAGACTAAATGTATAGTATTTAAAATAATATTAGTTTGAGACAACAGATAAAACAATATGCACCTCTCCTTTCTGTAGAGAAAAAGAACAGGGGCAATAATGTTAAATAGAATGTCTGCTCAATTTTATGTGCTTGTAATACTCATTATTTTTGCATAATTGTTTTTGTTACACGAGAAGGTGCAATTAAGGGAATATATTTAGAAATGACTGTGATATAGAAAGAAAAGTCATCAATAAAACATTATTTTGTCAGGATCAAGATCACAAAGTGTTAGAAAGCAGTAGAGCTAACCTATTTTTAACAACCTCTTCCAGATGCACCAGATCAAATCCTGATGGGGAAATCTTGGAAAAAAATAATCTTGCAAACAGTGAAGTATTTGTCCATTTAACCTAAATTCAGGGAGACGTACAGTGTCTGGAGACACTGGGAATTAGGATGGTCCAGGATCATGCTATATGGCTAATCCAACATCTAAGGAAAGGCTATGTAAGGACACAGTCTGTCATAGCAAGAGGCTATCTTAGACACATTTTGGATACTGTCATGGAGGACAGGTGCTAAGTGGCAGTTTTGTGGTATACACTCAGTAACAGAATTAGGATTTAAAACTAAGATGAATTGTAAAGGAGACCTACACAATAGGGTGAATGTCTTGCGCAGGGTATTCCTCTGTTTGTACTGAGAATAGAGGAAGTTAAGCCAGCAGAAATAGCAGCAATGCTCAGGAGCTGAACACAATCTCAGAATACAGCATATAACTCACAATCTGCAGAGTAATAAGCAAGGCAGGAACTTTAATTAATTAATTGATTGTGAACTTTAAAAATAACTCCTATGAGGATAGTCCAGTAATAGTCTACAATTGTTCAGATCAAAATATGGGGCAGGAACTTACAGAACTCGAACCAATGAAAGAAGCAATCAGACCATTTTGGTAGCATTGAAATCTTGCATATTTCCCACTTGTTGCTGAAATCTTGAAATAACTCAATACTCAATATTCGAAGAAAGCAGCAACAAAAGCATCCCAGATACTCCTTTTGAAGTACAGTAGAAATTAGCCTTAGCCTCCTCTGATTTCAGGAAATAGACTGAAAGAATGAATAAACAAAAAAAGATTTCTGACAATAAAAAGCTTCTAGTGGCAGAAAACTTCATGATGTAAATACACAAGAATGGCTCCAAAATATGTACAAGCAAAGCCACAGGGGGAAAAAAAAAACACAAATTGGACATGACCTCAATTTGAATACCCCAAACCCCAAATAGATAAAACAAGACTTGCCAAATGATGCATTACTATATTTTTATATATGGACTTAAAACACTTAAAAAACTAAGGAAGAATGAACTGTATATGGAATCAAGGTATAGGCACAAGAGGTATTAAAAATAAATTGAGGTGCCTTGGGGAATTTACTCCATTGTTCTTAAGACTTACTTGAGTGTAGTATTTAATATTATTAAGTATTAAATATTTAATAAATAATAATGTTTTATTTGAGCTTACTTGACTTTTGTGCAATGACCTGCCAATGAAACTGACAATATTTATACACAATAGCAGCAAGAGTGTACAATGATCAATTATAAAAGATTTAGTTCTTCTCAGTGGTTCAGTGATTCAAAGCAATCCCAATGAACTTTGGGTAGAAAACACTATGTATATCTAGAGAAAGAATTATGAAGATTGAATGTAAATCAACACATGCTATGTTCACTTCTTTTTTCCCTCTCTCCAGTGGTTTTTCCTTTTTGTTCTTTTTTCCCTTCAAACATATTTCATAAAGAAATGTGTATTGACGGAATAGAAGTGAATGCAAGGGATAATGCTGTAAAAAATTACCCTGGCATGCGTTCTATCAATAAAAAAATTATTAAAAAAAAAGAAGGATTACACATGTTTAACCTATAATGGATTACTTGCTGTCTAGGGGAGGAAGAAGGGGAGGAGGGAGAGAGAGAAATTTGAAACATAAGGGTGCAATGTTGAAAACTATTTTTGCATGTATTTTGAAAAATAAAAAAAAACTACTATTAAAAATAAAAATAAAAAGAATTGATCGAATCTGAAAAAAAAACAAAAAAAAAGAAATGTGTATTGAAAAAGTTAATATACATGCATAACTAGAAAAAAATAAAACAATAAAAAAAAGAAACTGACAATCTGAGTAAAATGTGTGAATTCTTACAAAGATGTAAATTTCTCTCATTACTAGAAAAGGAAATAGAATGCTTAAATAACTCAAGGGAAAAAAAAAAAAAACTAGCCACAAAGGGGCAAAGAAAAAATCTCCAAAACTGTATGGATTTACAAACAAATTACATCAAGCAATTAAAAAGGTAGGATTCCTATTAACTTTATGACACAAATTAGTTTGGGTGCTTTAATCGGGGAGACAAAAATCAAAAAACAAATCTGTCAATTTCCTTAAAGAAATAAATGGCAAAAATAAAAATAAAAAACCAGCAAGGGCTTTAGGGCAATATGCCAGAAGCAACATTCATAATGATCGAGTGGTATATATATATATATACTAAGAATTTAGAGCTGGTTCAGTATTAGGAAAACTCTATGCTTAATTGACTATCTTTTTAAAAAATGTGATTATCTCAATAGATGCTGAAAAAATTCTTGACAACACATGACATCCATTCTTGGAAAAACAGTAGAAGATCTTACTTAAAATGATAAGCAGTGTTTATCTAAAAACCAAGACAAAGTATTATCTGTCCTATGGATTGGCTAGAAGCCAACCCATAGAGCAGGGATGAAGTAAGGATGTCTATAATTGTCACTATTGGTCAATATTTGATTATAAATGGTAGCTATATCAATATAAAAGGAAGAATGAAATTAAAGGCTTAAGAATTGTAAGCAAGAAAACAATATTATTCATTAAATATGTAATGATGGTAAACTCAGAGAACCTTTGAGAATCAGTTTTAAAAAAACCTAACTGAACTAATTAAATAACTTTAGAGAAGCTGGATAATATGAAAGCCCATATAATCATTAACATTATTATACATTACCCACAAAAATCCCTTCAGAAATTGAGATAGAAAGAAAAATTCAATTTAAATACTGTAGACAATATAAAATATTGAGGGGTCTACTTCCCAAAAGAAATCCAGGAACTACATGAATATGAAATTACAAAGCACTTTTCACACAGATAAAAACAGATCTACACAATTATTCATAGATATTCTGGACCAATGCAATTTTGACAAATCTACCATAGTGTTACCTATTTATTTCCATAAGAATAATTTTATAAAACTTGAAGAAATTTCCTCAGGAAAAATAAAAAAAATCAAGGTAATCAATGAAAAATACAAAGGAAGGAGACCTACCAGTACCAGATTTCAAATTACATAAGAAAGTAAAAATGACTAAAATAATATGGTACTGCTGTCAAATCTAAGAGAAGGGAGAAATGTGCATTATAAAGTTCTATATTTTTAAAAGCAGTAGTTCACTTTATATCACTTTTAATACATACACACAGAGTAGGGTTTATATAGCTCAAAAGGACTTTTTTGATGACAGAAAACATTTGGCTTATTTTTATTAACCGATTACCTGGATAGTCAGAACTTGATTTGGACCTGATCACTAGCATCCCAATAATTGTATGGCTTTGTCTTCCTGACATATATTTTTAAAATTATTAACCTTCATTATTTTTACATTGCTGCCTTTGATATCAATTATCTGTCATTTCCATGTTATTTGCAGCTATTTTTTATTACCTAATTCAAAAGAGAATCAATCAGAAATTTTCAGACAGAGGGGGTCATAGGAATCAACTGTAGATGCCTTAGTGAAGGCTCTGTTAACAACTGGGATTCGAAAGAATCAAAGGTGAGCAAAAGCTATATCAATACATAAATATTTCAAAAAATGCAGAAGTGAGATGGTGATATTCACTGAACATAAAATCAATTTTAAATGCGTCCAAATTAAATGATACCTGCAAGTTGTAGATATCACATTTATTCCTTTGGTAAACATGCTAGAATGGGGAACACATTTACTTTCTTTTTTGATGCCCTTCGATAGTATGAGAATAATGCCTGCATTTAGGTTCATCTGACATTGTTTTCTCTTTTACACTGTTCTTTCCTTTAGAAGTCATTCTTAGGTCTTAAATGTTGTTTCCCTTTGGGAAGAATAGATCTGTTGTTTTATTTTTTTACCCTATTGTGACTTAAAAGGAAGATGAAGAAAAGAATGGTTTCATCTGGTACCCTGAAACACATGCTACATTAAAATAAATACCAAGAGATATCTTGAGACTTCATTCTGCCAAGAAAACACATAAACAAACAGCATGGCTATTATACCACAGTCATTAAAAATATCTGTCAAGAGTTTTTTGCAGCTCATTTCTTCAGTAGTTTGAGTTTATATGAGTTGTTCTTATCAAAAGGCACATATGTAGTTAAGAAAATTCATTTGTTATTTTATTTTTAAGGCAGTATTCCTATAAGCCTATATTAGGGGAAGTTGACTTCATGTAAGGAAACAACTCAGAAATCATTTGAAGACTATTATGTGGTAATATTTATATTTCAAATATGATCAGAAAAAATAAAATTAAGTCCTTTAAAAGCTGGAAGCTGCCTTGGCAGCTATGTGAATACCTAAGTTGGGAAAGAAATCCATATTATTAAAATAAGAAAGATTCCCATGGAGGGACTTTTTAATGAATCCAAGGTTTTCTGGAAGCACCAAGTTGCATCCTACAACTTCACTGCAGCCTTTTGTACTGCACAGCATACTGTCAGAATACTGCACATGAATAGTGTCAGAAACACCATGGCTCAGAATCGAGTTGGGGTCACATTAAAATTTTTCTGATAAAAAGGAGTTACAAGTACAAAATAGACTATTGAACACTGGGAAATTCCCCATCTTTTCTTTACAAGTTTATTGGCTGTCTCACTCTCAAATTTGCTTTTATATGTAACAAAACTTCTTCAAAAATTCTAACTTCTAAGTTACTCAGTTTTCTCATTTCCAATAAACTATTTCTTTAATCCACACCAGCTTAAGAATGCCATACTCTTGATGTTACCATCCTCTACAAATGGACCAGTTCTATGTTCATAAACTGTGAAAATTCCCTTATTTGATCACAGTCTCTTGTTATTCAATTTCTTCCTCTGTCTTATGACTATAAAATCTATTTTTATCTTTATTATGACCTGCAATTCCTCAAGGCTTTAATTCTTTCTTAAGCCATCAAGCTATTTATTGTACTACTTACACTCCACTCTCTTCCCATCATGTACTAGTTGTCTTGCTTTGCTACTTTAACCTTGTATTACTCCTAAGCCATCAACCTATTTATTGTACTACTTACACTCCACTCTCTTCCCATCCTTGTATTACTCCTATCACCTACTTGATTTGCTTCTACTCTACTGATAAATAAAATTTTATAAAAACAGAAAAATGTACTAAATGCATTGATTTACAGATTTATATTATGCAATTTTAACAAGGTTCTTACTATGGAAAGACAATCCTTTTCCACCTCTAAAATGACTGATCATCCCACTTATAAAAGTGGCTTTTCCATACTTTTTAATTTTCCTTTAGATTTTTAATAGTTGTCCGTACTCCTATTCTCTCAGTTGAGAACTATGCCTCATATTTTATAGAAAAAATGAGACTGTTCACTAAAAAGTACTCTTTTTCTGCTCTTATTTTATATCATTCAGGTGTCTTACTACTTCTTCCTTCACTCCTGCTCATGTGAAGAAGTATTTTTCATCATAAGTATTTTCGAATCTTCTTTGATCACTGTACAATTTTGCTGTTACTGGGTATAATGTTCTCCTGGTTCTGTTTCACTTTACTTTGCAAAAGTTCATATAAGAATTTTCAGAAAAGATTCTAGAAAGATGGTAAAATAGGTAAAAAAAAAAATCACGCTCTTCAGTTTCCCCCCATAAACAAAACAAAATTGTGCCTCAGGGAGAAAAAAGAATGGTTAAACATTCTGTTATTTTTTTTTATTCTGTTATAATTGTTCTATTATTATTAATTTTTTAAATGAAGCAATTGTTGTTAAGTGACTTGCCCAGGATCACACAGCTAGGAAGTATTGTATCTGAAATCAGATTTGAACTTCAGGTCTGGTGCTCTATTCACTGCACCACCTAGCTGCCCCAAGAAAAATAAAGTTCTCCAGTTAGTACCTAACTTGCCTGGTGATGATAACCTAGAACATGAGAAAAGCATGAATTGTCCAAATTGGCATAAAGTTACAATCTGTTACCAAAATCCAGTGGTTCTGAGGATACGGTGCTATTTATAATATAGACAGTTAATGTCCCATACAATATAATTAGTAAGCATGGACAAATGCAGTGTCATCAGTCCCAGCTGGGTGGGCACTGATGAATGTGAAAATCCAAAGGGAAAACTTAAGAAAACGGTTTCCATCCCTCATTAAATGTAGGGCAAAATATTTTACTTGGTCATATTATATGTAAGATCCCAATGGGCAGGGATCTTAGCAGTTAGAATACACTTTCCATTTTGCCTTTTAAACAATTTACTTGATTCTTAAAGAGAATTTAGCACTAGGGTAAGTTACCAAACTAGATTTGTTTCACAAAATTTAAAATAATAAAACATAGATCACAATAGTTAGCCAAAGCAGTCCTTACAACTTGGAACTTCAGACATAAATATAAAGGATGAATTTTAAGCTAAGGTAGTGCCAGAGTCACTTTATTTTTTTTTCAAATTGTTCAACTAAAAATAATTTTAAATTAATTGGTTTTTCTTTCATTAAGCAAATAAAAATGTCCAAAATTTACAAACCCATATTTATATACTATATAATATATACACTGCATATATATACACTATATATATATGCATTGTAAAGGTCTGAAACTCTGAATAGGTGCAGTGGATCCAGATAACTGAGCACTTAAGGCTAATTACCTATCAGACAATAATCTATTAGCATATGCTTGGAAAATGGTCCTTCTCACTATTCTGTACTGGCTTGATCTTTTAGTGTATACACTAAACTAGGTGGGGTAGGGGGTGGAGTAAGACAAGCCAGGGTCACTTTTGGAGGAGAATGACATGGAGAGAAGAGGTTGGGGGCAAGCCTTGTAGAGTTTCCCCCATCTCCTTTACATTTCCCCTAAAGACCAAGGACTTTTGCTGATCCTGACTTTGGCTGATCCTGAGGTCAAAAGGGAGCTGACCCGGACTTCGCAATATACTGTGTGTGTGTGTGTGTGTGTGTGTGTGTGTGTGTGTGTGTGTAACTATATACTATATATTAGACATATACATATATTACATAAAATAACTATATGCTATGTAATAACTATAAACTATACATATACAAAATGAATTTACTTATTCATATGTGAAAAATTTTCTTTCTGCATTAAAAAGTTATCACTGCTCTTTAAGGAGATGAATGGTATTGATCATATCCATTTTTTTAGAATTGTAACACATTAAAAGTTTAAGAGACATAGTTTCTGGGTAATCATTTTATTATTTTGTTGATCAGAATTGTAAAGTCTTGTAATCGTTTTTCATTAAAATTGTTATTGATACATAACCTTTTTCCCAGTTGTACTAAGCTGTCCCAATTTCCTTCAAAGATATACACATGATCATTTCTGACACAATAATATTCTATTCTATTCATGGACCAAAATTTCTTTAGCCATTTTCACAAGAGAAAGATTGCTTAGTATCCAATGTTTGTCTACCTTGAAAAGAATACATATGATATATATGCATATAGCTGTGTGTATACATTTATGTATATATAAATATATACTTATACACAAATGCAGATAGTCTTCCATTCTTTTTTATTTCTTTGGGGTATAAGTATATTGATTGTACATATCTGGTTGAAAGTGTATACATAGTTAATAAACTTTCTTGGGATAGTATCAATTTGCTTTCTGGAATGGCTAGATTGATTACCAGTGCCACCAACAACATGCCTATTTTATCATATCCTCGTCCACATATTTGCCAAGTTCTCTTTTGTCATCTTTGTCAATCTTAAGGGTGTGGAGTACAACTTAAAACTTTCTTTAATTATAATTTATCTAAACATTAGTGGTTTCTTTTCATATGCTTGTTGATAGCTTGAGTTTCTTCCTTTGAAAACTGCCTATTAGATATAGTCAGTTTTCAGAAGAAATCAAACTTTCTAAAATTATATAAAAATATTCTAATTCACCATTGATTAGAACAAAGCAAATTAAAACAACTCAGGTACCACTTGACAACTGTCAGATTGAATAACATGACAGAAAAGGAACATGGCAAATGCTATAGAAGATGTGGAAAATTGTGAACTATCCCAACCATTCTGGAGAGAGATTTGGAAGTATTCCCAAAGGGCAATTAAACTGAGTTATTCTTTGACCCAGCAAGTTTGCTAGGTCTGTATCCCCAAGAGATCAAAGGAAAAGGGAAAAAAAGTTCTATATATATAAAAATATGTATTAGCATCTCTTTTGGTGTTGGTAAAAATTAGAATTTGAGGGCATATCTATCAATTGGGGATTAGTTGAACATGTTGTGGTATGTGATTTTGATGGATTACTACTGTTGTATAAGAAATGACAAACAGGATAGTTTCAGAAAAAACTTATAGGATTTACATGAAGTAAAGCAAACTGAAATGAGCAGAAACAGGAAAATATTATACCCAGTAATGGCAATATTGTAACAATGATAAACTATACAAGACTTGGCTATTCAGATCAATATGATGATCCAAATGCTTCTAAAGAACATATGATGAAAATTGCTCTTCCCTTCTGGAGGAAAAAACTGATGAATTCTAACTACAAAATGAAACATATGTTTTTCACTTTTTTTTATTGGGGGGAGGCTGGCAATATAATATAAAATATATTTGCATGATTCCATCTGTATAATTAATTTCAAATTGTTTACCTTTTCAATGGGTGGTATAGGGGCTGAGGAAAAGGAGAGACTTTGGAGCTCAAAATTTTTAAATGAATGCTAATCTAAATAAAGTTATTTTTAAAAAAACTAAAAAAAAAAGAAAGGAAACTTTCTTTTTGTAGACTTTGACATTTGGGAAATAAGTTTGAGTATAGTAACAAACTTGGGAAATGCCAGCTACAATATTTCTAATTGGAAACATAGGTGTAGCAGCAATTTGCAAATTTAAAATGTTTGTGCTCAGCCATTTCCAAGATTCCATCATTCTTTAAAAACCTTCAAGCTCTTGTCCTATATTTCTACTCCCTCTTTCCACAAACACCCTTACAAATAAAGCTATTTGTCTGCTTTCTCTATTTTTTTTTAAATCAACTTAGCAAATTCTTTCCTCCTTTGAGATCTACTTTCTCTTAAGTTAGCAATGTGCCAAACCTGGTGTTCTTTGCTCACTCTTCATTCTTCTTCATCTATATATTTAATACTGTTGATTACTTTCTTATATAACCATCTTTCTTTAGGTTTACTTGATATCATTCTTTTTGGCCTAGACAAACATTACCAGGACACAGTTTTGTTTTTAGGATTGACATATCAGGAAACTCTTCATCACATTAAAAAATTGAGCCTAGAAAAGCATTAGAAAACTCAATTATACACACACACACACACACACACACACACACACACACACATGTAAACATTTTAGACTTCTGTTCCTTTCAAAAGAGCTCCTAGTTTCAATTAATAAAAAAATCTTCATGTTCTCAATCTTTCTAGTATTTGTTGATAGCCTCAGATAGTTTGCTAAGATCATAAAATTGCTTCTTCTTCACTAGGTCCAGTTGTACTTCAATTCTAATATGTAATCCTAATAGTTCTGAAATCCTTTTCCTATTTTCTTCTTGGTTACCCTCCAAGGTGCCAAACTTGCTCAAATTATCTTTTGTCCTCTAAAGATCTTGTTAAAAGTTGATTTTGTTGGGTTTTTTCTTAAGCAATTAAAAAAAAGTGTAGGCAAACCAATTTGCTGAGAAGTATTACTGCAGTTATTTTAACTCACTCTATATCAAGGAGGCCAACTTGTATTTTTAAAATACATACTTGTTCATTGACTTATAGAAAAAAAAATCTAAGTATAATATAAACTCTGCTGGTGGCAGAATAAAAATAATAATAGCCAACATTTACATAGCATGATAATTTTTAATAAAACAAAATAGTATTTTATCCAATACCTAAAAAGACAATTTTCAACATTCACCTTTGAAAACTTGATGTTCCTAATCTCCCCCCCCCTTCCTTTTTTCCTAAGACAGCAAGCAATCCAACTAGGTAAGACATGCAATTCTTCTAAACATATTTCCATATTTGTCAATGGCATGATAAATTTTGCAAAATGTTTATAATATATATATAATCTCATTTAATCATCAGAACAAAATTTTCAGGTAGACAATATTATTATCTACATATTAAAGAAATTAAGGCTAAAAAATTAAATGCTTAACCCGAGTCATTCAGATAGCAAATGTCTTAGGAGGACTGAAATTTCAGTCCAGCTTATTATTAATACAGCATTCTATCAACTATGTCAACTACCTGCCAATGAAACAATTCCTCCTCTCTACTTTTTTACAAATTTCAAACATCAGTCCTATGTAGTTGGCAGTTGCCCATACAAATACTAACTCTTTCATTTCATTCAAGTCTTATCTTGCTCTCTAGCAAGATAATGTTACATTGCTCTAATGCAAATAGTAGTCACAACTGACATTTTTATGCCAGTCCCCTTCTACAGAAATCCAACTTCCAACTACATGTCAATTCTTCTTCCTCCCCACCAAATTTCTTCCTTCCATTTGATTGACACTGACTGATTCTATCTTATGTCATCGATACATTACCGCCTTCTTCAGAGTGATGGGTTGTAATTGCATGGGCTAGATAGAAAGAAATGGGCATGCTAAGTAATAGGAACATTATTAGCAAAGTGGTGAAGATATAAAAGGTTACAGTTCAAGTATTGTGAAGATACCATTATTATTTAAGTCTAAAATAGATATAATGGAAAAAGTAATTGAAAATAAATTTTGATTGAGACTAGCTTTGGGAGTGTCTTGAAATCCAGATATAGAATATCATATTTGATGTTCTAGGTAAAAGAAATTGGAGATTTTTCAGTATGATAGTGATATGACAAAAAAATACAGTATGAAGATTAGTCTGGTGAAATTAGGCAGGTTGAATTGGAGTAGCAGAGAATTTTATGCTTGATGTAAGTAATAATGAACCACTGAAAATTTCTGAGCAAGAGACTTGTATGATGAAGACTCTATTACAAGAAATTTAATCATGCAGGAAGATTGAGGATAGATTGATCACACTAGGAAAAGACAAAGATTGCAGGATCTACTCATATTCAAATGTGTGAATAATGGTTAACTTCAGACTGAAATTGTAAAGAGTGATACATCCATTCATATGACTTTGGGAAATGAAACACAAACCTTATGCAATTGGTAATGCATTAGTTAATAGCAATGATAATTCAGAGTGAAACATCATGATTCACTGAAAAGGTACTGGGATTGAAATGAGACCTATGTGTAAAATCCACTTCAGCCACGTAGTGCCTGTGTGAAAGTCATTTAAACTTTCTAGGCCTCAATTTCCATTTAAAATGAGGCTGAATAACCATAGATGATCATTGAACATAACAACAAGATTAAACAATGATCAATTTTGATGGACATGATTCTTTCCAACAATGACATGATTGAGGCCTGTTCCAATGATCTTGTGATGGAGAGAGCCATCTACACCCAGAAAGAGGACTGTGGGATGCGAATGTGGATCACAAAAATAACTTTTTGTTGTTTGCTTACCTTTTGTTTTCTTTCTCACTGTTTTTTCTTTTTGATCTGATTTTTCTTGAGCAGTGATATAATTGTATAAATATATACATATATATAAATATATACATATATATGTATGTATACACACACATATATTGGATTTAACATATTTTAACATGTTTAACATATATTGGATTGTCTGCCATCTAGCAGAAGGGGTGGGGAGAAGGAGGAGAAAATTTGGAACAGAAAGTCTTGCAAGGGTCAATGTTGAAAAATTATCCATATATATGTTTTAAAAATAAAAATCTTTAATTTAAAAATATTTTTTAAAATGAGGCTAAACTAGGTATATTCTAATGTCCCTTCCAGATTGTGACCTATGGACAGCTGTACTTGCATGTTTCTGATTCAGCTTCTCTGAAAAGTGGATTGTCCATGACACAATGATACTAGATAATATAATATGTAAATTTATTCATTAAACATTTTTATTTTATATGAAAATAATCAAATGACTTCCCTTAATTAATTAATTCATTCATATTAAATGTAAAAATTGCATCTATAGTCATTTCCCTCAAATGTATGTTTATTCAACTGGACATTGATATAATATTTTAATTATGAAATAGAGTATTATGAAATTATCATCTCATAATCATGTGGCATGATGATAGTTCAACTAGTAATGTTCTTATAAATATCTTCATTTAAATGTGTACAAGTGCAAATTATCTTCTAAAATGCGTTTGTTATATTGGGATAATCACTTGCAGTTTGACTATAAAATTTTAAGAAGTGAGAAATTTTAGCTATGAAAAGAAATATATTCACCAAAGTCACAAACTTTTTTTAACACATAAGTACACAAAATAACTACTAATGTGGTTGGAATTAATTCACTAGGGAAAAACGAGGCTTGTTGATTACTAAATTTTAAAAAGATTTCAACCCAGATTATCTAGAGAAAAATTACTAAATCAAACTAAAGATAACACTACTACTTAATAAGAAAGTGAAGCACCATTATTCCATTTTATCCCTTTCTCACTTTCTATAAGATTGAATGAAATGAAAATAGGATACTTACTATTAGATAATGTTCTGTTACCAACTGAAAAGGAGTAAGTCTTTTACTCTAATGGACCAAGAGGAGGTAATAACTGCACTCTAATTCTCTACTTCTAGATCTAATCTGGTTTGGAAGGGAGTAGACTTGAGGAGAATTTTCAGAAGGTTTTTTAACGGGAGCAATTGATGCTGCAATTAGTCCTCCCTGAAGCAGAGATACCAGGCTAACAATAAAGTGGTTAGCCCCATTCTGTGGTGGGTCAGTCTCTAGGGATTTCAGGGTGATACCCTTCACAGAACACATTACTTTCTACACAAGCCACATTCTTCCCTTCCTTTACAACTTGTGCTTACTGACCTATTTTTAATGTTTATATGAATGGCACATTTTCCTATTTTGTTACCTTGTGATGTGGTATCTGAGTCTAGGGACTGTTTCTTTCTTTTTTTCCAATGTCTTCCTAAGCACATAGTAACTAACTGTGTCATACACTCTGCAGGGACTTAGATTCTGGTTGTCACTAACATGATACATTGAACTTCATGTTGCATTATAATAAAGCAAAACTATCTGCACAGAGACAAACAATCTTAGGCAGCCATGTGTCCCAAAGGCTTGGATGCTGAATGTGGAGCCAGGAAAACCTGCACTGTAAACCTATCTCATCCATTTACTTGTTTTAGGAGTCTGGGAAAATCAGTTAACCTTTTACTGCCAGTTAACTCATCTTTAAAATTTATATAATTTTCTTTATAATTAACATATTTATTATACCAACACCACTGGATTATTGTGATTCTCAAATAAAAAAAAGTAAATTATATATATTTAAAAAGATTTTCAACCTTTAAATGCATTAAGTATATTATTATTACTGTTGTTATTATCATCAGCATTGACATCATCATAAATGTAGAGCTGGAAGAGATCATTTGTTCCAACCCTCTCATTTTACAGATGAGGATACTGAGTCCCAGAAAGTTTATTGGGCTTTTATAAGATAACACATTGGCAGACCTGGACACTAACTTAACTCTTCTTGTTTCTAAATATTGTGATTTTATTTTGAAAGTAGGGGAGAGATTCACTGAGTTAGCAGAAGTAGTGACACTACGAATCCTTCAAATATTTGCCATTGAATTGAGAGAAATGGTTTAACTAGAGAACCAGAATCTCCTTACCTCATTGCTTTGAAATTCATCTTTTCATATCCATATATGGTGCTGAGGAATAACCCAATATGTAGATCATGGAGATACACTGAGTTTTTAAAGTAAAATTTTCATTTCCTAAATCCTTGCTTATCAAGATGGCAAAAGCAGAACCAGTGAAAGTCAGCAATGTAGTACTGACAATTGATTTTCAAGCCCTTCATAGGCTTGCTCCTTCCTACCTTTCCATATTTTTAATGCCTTATTCCTTTCCACGTAATCTATGATACAATTGTACAAGCTATTCTTTAAGCATTACACTTCATCTCATGACTCTATGAATTTTTACTAGCAACCCTATCACCTGGAATTCTCTTCTACATCATCTTTGTTATCTGACTTCTATTCAAATCTCAGCTAAAATCCCACTTGAAAGAAGCTTTACCCCCTCTGTATCCATTAGTGGTAATAGCTTTCTTCTAAAATTATGTCCAAATTATCCTGTGTATATCTTGGTTGTATATAGTTGCTTGTATATCTATCAGATATTAAATTTTCATGAGGGCAGGGGATGTTTTTGTCTCTCTTTGTATTCTCAATCCTTAACACTGTGACTAGTACATTGTTAACATTCAACAAATGCATATGACTTAGCCTGTTGTCATATGTTCATGAGCAAGACTAGAGATAGTCATATCAGTGAGTTTCTAACCCTTCCTAAGTATTACCAATACAGCAATTAATTTGCTTGACAATTGAGATTTTGCTGTTTTATTAACATCTAAATTCATGGCAAATAACCTTAACTGAGGGTCCATGGATGTTCTACTCATTTTTTAACTGATTCTGCACAGTGAATATTGCAAACTTTTCTCTATCTTCTAAAATCCTCAACCCCACCTCTACTACTCTACAAAGATATTAATGTTAATAGAACAAAAGTAGAAAATGTAAACGACACATCTCAGAGGAAATAATTGAATAAGTCATGAATAAATTTCTGAATGGAGGAAAAACCCTAAGCTTATTTGGATTTGTAAGCCAATTATATAAAATGTTCAAAGTAATTAATTATAATAAAGACCAAGTGCAAAAAAATATGAAAAAGAGGTATCCTATTTTCTGGGATACAAATAAGATCTCGAAACCTAATCAGATGGATTCAAAGGAGAAAAGGAAAACTATACACCAATAGCTCTAATAAACAGTGATAAAATTGATCAAAAACAAAATATAATTAAAGGAGCTATAGGAATAACAAAAGGATATGTACATTATAAGGAGCTAGTTGTATAGGAGTTAGAATTTTAGGTCTGCTTTCAGGGAAAGAAATACCTCAGTTCCAATTTATTCTCAGATATTTACTATCTGTGTGTTCCTGAACAAATAGCATAACCTCTGCTTCAGTTTTCTTTAATATAAAATGAATATAATAATAGAAATCATCCAAGAGGGTTGTAGTAAAAATGAAAAAAGATAATATTTATAAGAATGCTTAGCATAGTGCTCAAAACACATGCTATACAATGCTTTTCCCCTTTACTTTGTCTATGACCAGATTTAAATTTACACCAGGAATACTGGTTTGGTTCAATATTAGAAAAAAATATAAAATGAGCTACTCATACTAAAAAGGAACAAGACAAGCCACATAATTACGTCAATAGATTTAGGAAGAAGAAAAAACTTCTGATTAAATACAAAACACTGCTAAGAAACATGGGATACTTCTTTAAAAAGTTAACATGTTTCTAAATGGCAAAATTAAAATGTAGGTGATAAACCATAAGCCTTTCCAATAGAAAGAGTGGTTGAGCAGGGATATTCATTGTCACCATTACTAGTTAACAAAATGTAAAACACCAAAGTATCACTATAACAAAATAGAAAAAATGGCAAAAAATGGAATGAATAAAAGGTTGAGAATCTCAAAGAAAAATTTGTACTACAAAGCAGTAATCATCAAGAACAATTTTGTACTTTCAAGAGATAGAGAAATTGATTAGAATAGATTCAGTGTACAGTATAAAAAACTGAACAGAATAGACTTTTTTTCCAAAAACCCAAAGATTCCAGATAATTTGAGTAAGAAGTAATTATTGGGGAAAGAATGCTGAGAAAAATGAAAAGTAGTCTAGCTAGATATAGGACAATATCCCCCATTACATTCTAAAATATGCTTCAAATAAATATCTGGCAAAGACATAATACTTAACAATAAGAATGAATTACAGGCCCAAAAAAGAAATTAGCTTTCTAATCTATGGGTAAGGAAAGACTTCATGAATTAATTTTATGTCAAGATCACAGAAAATAAATTAGATTTTGTTTACTCAAAGTCAAAAAGGTTTTGAATAAAGAAAATAGTGTAGTTCATATAAAATACAAAGTATCATGGAAAAAAAAAAGATGTCTTTGCAGGAGGTTCTCATAAAATATTCTCCATTTCCAATATCCAATATATTCCAATAACATACATATTTACAGCAAAAAAAGACATCCCCAACTGATAATCAAATATTATGAACAGATAGTTTTCCAAATTAGCAATAGATACATAAAAAAACTGAAAATATCTAGTACTTAAATAAATATAAATTAGAATAACTCTGTGGTTTTACCTTACTGCCATTAATTTTACAAATATACCTCCCCAAAAGGAAAAAAAAAAGGTAAAATATTGGTAAAGACTAAAGATGAAAAAGGCACATTAATGTACTATTGATGATACTATAATTTCACTTGGTTACTCTGAAAAATTGTTTGCAACTACTTCCAAAAAGTCATTAAACCATGTAAATCATTTGACCTATATTTGTGGGAATATACTTTGCTTAAATATTTATGTTTAATATGAGTTTTTTTCCCCTTTTTCTTACCAGTGGGGAATAGATATAGAAGGGTGAAAAACTGATTTTTGTTAATTAAAAATACATTAAAAAGAACTCTTTGAAACATTATTCATTGTTCCTTCAGGGAAAATGTTATCAGCATAAATTTTTTCTTGTTATGATGTTTTAACTTGTGTTACACCTGATATATAGAACTGTGCCCATTGGCCCAGACATTCTCTATAAGAAAATTAACCAACCCACAATGGAAAATTTTTCAGGTTAATTAATGCTTGTGATGATTTTAGCTCATGATTGAGCATGAGGACAGGGGAAGGAGAAACATAATTCAGCTGCTATTATCATCATCATGTTTCATTATAACCATGCATTTAGTTAGAGAAATAATTGTGACACAAGCAGCTAATCATTTTTATTTGAATGGAACAATAACACCGCTTTGCACAATTTGTTCTCCTTGCACTGTGGCTTTCAGGATCCAAGCTTGTGTATTCAATTATAGTGAATACATTTTGATTTGTATCCTTGTAAATCTTAAAAATCTGTTTTTACCAAGTAAGGATTTATAAAAGGAACATTAATTGTTTCTTTCAAGTACTTTACTCCCTCTTCTCATATTAATACCTGGGCAATTAATTTAGCTTTATTTGCATAGTAACAAATTAATATTACTGAATTGTAGAAAGAAAAAGAATGAGAAATTCTCTGCTAGCCATATTTTCTTTGTTGTCAATTTATATTTATTTTTAAAATATTATTAATTATATTTTATATCCTTTTCTTTTTAAATTTTATGTTCCTATTTCTCTCTCTCCCCTCAATACCACCCCTAGATATTGAGAAGGCAAACAATATTATATTAGTTATAGATATGAAATAATGAAAAAAAAAAAACATTTCCACATTAACCACCTCACAAAAAGAAAAATAATCCTTCAATTTGCACTTAGAGTTCATCAGTATTCTTATCCAAGGTAGATAATATTTTTTTTCATCATAAGTTCTTTAAAATTGTTTTGGATCACTATATTTATCAGAGTAGTGCGTTGAGCATAGTTTTAGTGGGTTTTTTCCCTCTGGAATTGTTGGACTAATGAGCTACTCCACCAACAAATCCTGAATGTACTTATTTTTCCTTATCCTTGCCAGCATTTGTCATTTCTGATGGGTTTGGGTGCTACTTTAGAATTATTTTCATTTGTCTTTCTCTTATCAGTAATAATTTAGAATATTTTATGTCACTATACATATATTTAATTTCTTATTCGAAAAACTATCTGTTCATACTCCCTCACAATTTATCATTTGGTGAATGATGCTTATTTTTACAAATTTGACTCAATTCTTCATATATTTGGGAAACTACTAGAGAAAATTGCTTGGTATTTTTTATATTACATTACTGTCTATAATACATTTTAACAAAATGTAGTTTCCCTAATCATCTCTTTTAATTAGGTCCATTTTTGCTTTTTCTTTATGTGAGATTATGATTACTATCCTTGTCTTTTTAATTTCAGCTAAAGTTCTACTTCAGTTGATTCTATTCTATACCTTTATTATAATGGTGTATGTGTCTTTCTGTTTCAAGTATGTTTCTTTCACAGAACATGTTGTTAGATTCTGGTTTCTAAAACATTCTATCAGCTTTGTAATGGAAGAAAACCTTCCCCATTCTATATCTTCCTCTTTGTCATTCCTACATTTCTTTTGGAAACCATGCTAACATAATTGACTCACACTCATGCCTCTTTCTATATAGACTCTTCTCTTTATGGTGTTGACTTCTGAGTTTGTGTCTTATTTTCCCTGTCACCATAAATAGTCCTGGTAATTATGAAGTTCTTAGAGTTGCAAATATCATTTTTCCATTTGGTAATATAAACAATTTAAGTTCATTGAGTCATGTATGATATTCTTTCATCTTTACCTTTTTTTGCTTCTCTAGAATCTTCTCTTTGAATGTCAAATTTTCCATTCAACTCTGGTTCTTAGTTAGGTTCCTTATCTCATAAAATACCTTTTTTTTTCCTACCATTTAATTTTGCTGGATAGGTATTTTTCCGTTGTAATCTTAACTGTTTTGCCTTTGTATCATACTATCCCAAGCCTTCTGCTTCTTTAATGTCTATAGTGCTAAGTCTTGTGTAATCACTGTAGCTTCATATTTGAATTGTTTCTTTTTGCCTGTTTATAATGATTTATCCTTGACAGGGAACTCTGAAATTTTGCTTTAATATTTCTGGAAGTTTTCATTTTGGGTTCTCTTTCAGAAGGTAATCAGTAAATTATTTTTATTACTTTGTTACCCTTGATTTCTTTGAAATACTTTTTCTTGGAGTTTTATTTTTGTCATGCATTTCAGGTATTCTAATAATCTTTAATCATATTTCCGTGAAATATTTTTTTCAGATTTTTTTGTTTTTCCAGTGATCCAGTTAACATTTTTCTCTATTTTTTTCTTCTGATGTCATTTTATTTTTCTTGAAGTATTTTGGAATCCTTTGCTTCAACTAGCTCAATTATATTTTTAAAACTTTGTTTATTTTAATTGTAGTAAGTTTATCTTTAGTACACATTGCTTTATGAATCATTTTGAAAGCAAAAAAAAGCAGAGCAAAAGGGAAAAAAAAAAACAAGGGAGAGATAAGAAAAATTAAAAAAAGTTAACAAAGCATTTGTTTATTTACATTTCGTCTCCTTAGATTTTTTTTTTTTCTGTATGCATATGAAATTTTCTGTCCAAAGTCTACTGCTATTGCTTTGGGTCCCTGAACCACTGAGAAGAATCAAGAATTTCATAGTTGATCATTGTATTCTTACTGTTATTGTGTACAATATATTCCTGGTTCATCTTATCATTCACTCAATATCAGTTCATGTAAATCTTTTCAGGCCTTTCTATAATCAGCTTGTTCATCATTTTTTTAATAGAACAATAATATTCCATTACCTTCATATACCACACCTAATTCAGTCACTCTCCAATTGATGGGCATCCACTTTCCAATTCTTTGGTACCACAAAAAGAGCTTCTACAAATATTTTTGAACATTTGTTCTTCCTTTATGATTTCCTTGGGATACAGACCCAGTAATGACACTGCTGTGTCAAAGGATATGTACAATTTTGTAGCTCTTTAGGCATAGTTTTATTTATTTTTTGCTAGGGTAATTGGGGTTAAGTGATTGGTCCAGGGTCACATAATTAGGAAATATTAAGGGTCTGAGGCCAGATTTGAATTCCTGAAGTAGGAGGCCAGGTCCTACTTCAGGAACAGTGATCTATTCATTGTATCATATAGCCGCCGCACCCCCCCCCCCAATTCTGTTTTCTTAAGCAGGTTCTTCAAAGAATTTTTGTGCCTTTTTACCATAGGAAAATGATCATTTTAAGGTATTGATTTCTTTGGTATCTTTCCTTAACCTCCTTTATAAAGCTGTTAATTTTATTTTCTCTTTGTTAATTTTCTTGCATCACTCATTTCTTTCCTTAATTTTCCTCATCTCTTTCTCTGACACTTTCAGGGATTGTTCTGGATCCAATTAAATTTTTTGAGTCATTGAATGTAGCTTTTCTTATATTGTTGTCTTCTAAGTTTGTGGTCTTGTCTTCCCTGTCACCATAATAGTTTTTTTTTTTTAATGGTTAGCTTTTTGTTGTTGTTTGCTCGTTTTCCATTCCATTCTCTGGTTCAGAATTTTTTGTTAATATTTTGCTCTGTTCTGAGTATAGGCTATGGAAAGGGACACTCATGATTCAAGATTTTTTGCACTCCTGCTTTCACAGCAAGTTCTGGGGGTTTGGAAATTTTCACTGTTTCCAAGGTGGTGTGATCTAAGAACAGGTGTGGATATTGTTCTGCTCTACACCCTACTTATCAAAAAAAGAACATCTAATCCTTTGGGGTCACATACTTTGCTTTTAAATTTAAATTATTTGTCCAAAAGCATTTTTCTGCCCATATAATATTTATGATTCAAATTGAATGAAAAACTAATACAGCTAAGGGATACAATGACTAGAACATTGACCCTAGAATAGAAAAGATCTGAGTTCAGACATTTAATAGATTCTCAGCAAGTCAAAACTTTTGTCTACCTCAGTTTACTCAATTAAAAATGTGGATTAATACAATTATTCACTCACTGGATTTTTGTAAGGTTAAAACAAGGAAACATGTAAAGGAGTTTGCAAACATTTAAACAAAATCTTTATAAGAACTATTATTATTATTACTGCACATCTCTATGATACACATGTTTCTAGAAAAGTAAAATTGTCAAAATTCTGGCAAGTCGGATCATTAATTGGGGAAAAAAGTTTTCTGTGGCTAAACTGATTTATTTTACTTTTCTGAAACCAGACTAAGTCATTAGACAAACCAAGAAGGCCATTATAGCATACCATCTGTGGGCCTAAGTGAAGTATTGCTGATTACTAAGGACACTGTGAAGGATATCTTGGAAACTATTCTGCTCATTTCTGAAAGCATATCCATTTTTGTCACTTTTTATTCTAAAAACTATTGGATATAAATGGTAATAGGGTAGTTTCTAATCCCACTTTTTCTCCATTGATTGATTACAAAGTACTTTTCTTAATTATTTATTATATTTTCCTTGAATCTGCCTCCCTCTAAATCAAAGACCACTCCATTTTAATGCCATTATTTTAGATATTTTCTCAAAAGTTTCATAGCAAAATGATGCTTGAAAGTATAGCCTCAGAATGATACTAAAATACCCAGTATAAAACAAGTTCCTTAGTATTGCTGATCAATAAGCTATTGTGGTACACATAAAATGGAATTATAAGTTGAAAGGGATCAACAAAGTCACCTAGTAAAACCAAGGCTTAAATCATCAATGCAGTCTGCACAGGTGGTAGATCAAGCAACATGCCTTGAGTTAAAGAATACATATATTTTTTGACCAGGATTGTCAAGGTAAAAAAGCACTTCACTTAGAGATCACCTAGTCAAATTAATGGACTGTAGCTGATAAAATTCTATTAGAAAAATTATATGGCGGTGTTATTTCTGATTCAATTTTTAATGAATGCACTAATTTCCATATATTTTATTGAGTTATAGAAACTAACTTCTCTTATCTTTATCTTCCTCACATGCCCAGAAGTAAATTAATAACAAACATCACAGTCTTATTCTTAGTACATCATAATTCTGCTTCTTTATCCATTTTGATTTATGCAAATACACAGATATATTAATTGGTACTTATTAACAACTAGGTATTAAGAGATGATTATAAAGGTTAATTAGAATTAATATATTCCTTCTGATTCTCTATTTTGGACTTTGTAACCCAATTTGCCAATGAAGAGGAACATCTTTATAATAGAAGGCAAAGTTTAGAACTTATGATATTTAGAAATATTTCTAGTGGCATAGAAAATGAGTAGAGATTCTTGCCTTTATTTTTTGAGTTTTTCTTGGTAGAAATAGTTTATTAGAACATAATTTCCCATTATATGTACATTTTGAACAAATCATGTTTGGTACATGTAACATTTGATTTTTATGTTAATGAGAAAAATGTTTTGTTTTAATCTTTACATAACACTACAATAACAGATATCTCTAAATAAAACAAAAAGCTCACTAAAGACAGTTCTCTCATTTCCCTCTTAGGAAGCATTAAATTCACAAGACTCCCAGTAACCCTAGTAAATCTAGGTGCTCAAATGTCCCAAACTGTCTGTCCAATGTTCAGAATATGAAAGCATTGACAGTGAGAAGTTTTTTTGGGTTGATTTACCTGTTCCTAAATCATCAGCATTTCTTAATGGCAGAAGAATATTAGAAGTTTAAATGACAGAGAATTTAGAATAAATTATGAAAAAATGTTTCTGGAGTATTTTTCATAATAAAATTATCTGAGTTGAAGACAATTGGATTCTCCTTTTAGCATAGGTATTATCTGGAAACCAATTATATATATACATATATATATATTATATAATACCAATTATAAATATATATATATATATATATATCATATATATATATTTTCAAGGCTATTCTTGAGCTTTGTGAAATCCTGACAGTTTATTTCCTAAAACATTCACTACTACTTATTTCATAAAGATATGATAAGATTCTTTCTAAGGTTTTCAGCACAATAATATTATTTTGATGAGGAGGACAGGCTTTACATAAGGAAAGAATTTGCTAACAGCCTTTGGAATCAGACAATTAAGGGTCTTTATAATTACAATACAGTCTTTGTATTTATAACTAAATACCTGTAAAGACATCTATGTACAGCTCTTACATATTGGGAAGGACAAGATATTTAAAAAGAAATAAAAACCTGTTCTACTCTACTGAAAGGCCTATATAATATAAGTAACCCATCACCTAGATTTTCCTACATGCAAATATTATGTCTTTTTAAATTTTTTCTTTATATTTTATGCTACCTGACTTTAATTTGACTTCCAGCTTGAGAGAGAATACATTGTGTTGGATGAAGAGAAGACAAATTTAAATCAAAGGAGAAACAATAGGCGAAATAATTTCTAAGTAAAACTGGAGATTTTGAAACTGTGAAGGTCTTGACTTTTTTTTTTTCTATGCGGAGAAGAATCTGAAAAGTTTGACACAATTAAGGAAGAGAAGAAGGATCATGGATAAAAGAAAAATACTGAAACTAAAGTAAATATATCCCAATATGTTGAGAAGGACTTGTATAGGATGATGGGAGTTGGGGGACAGAAAGAGAACTCAGGCTGAGACTACCAGAGAAGGAAGAGCAGAATAAAGAAGAGAAAGTATTAAAATGGATGCTGGCAAGCTGGATAATGACAAGAGAAGGAAAACCAAGATGGCAAAGGAGCACAACTTGAAATGGTATGGCATGGAAAACTAAAACAAAATAATGAAAAGTGAATTTAATAAAACCAGATAATAATGTACACAGTAACAGAAATATTACCATTAGAAGAGTTTTGCATGACCAACTCATTTTGAAAATCATAAATACTAAAATCAGCTTCAAAGACCCATGAAGGAAAATGCTATTCACATCCAGAGAAATAACTGATAAATAAAAGCATAGTTTTACTACACACATTCACACACACACACACACACACACATACACACACGTATGTGTCTAATGATAGCCTTCTCTAAAGCAAGGTGAGGAGGGAGAATAAATAATAAAGCAAGTACACCAGAAAGTAAGAGAAAACTTAGAAGAAAGCATAGAAAACTGGATAGCTTTAAAAGTGATCACTTGGTATTTATTACATAGGGTTTTGTTTTGTTTTGTTTTGTTTTGTGAAGTAAACAGTGTGAAATGGAAACTCATGACTTTATACTAAACCCTACTTTTCTTTTGTGATAGGTACATGGGAATGTTCTTTTTGTGTATTTTTGTGTTTCAGTTTAAAACAAATTAAAAAAAAAATAAAAAGTTAAGTAAAATGGAAGATTCCTGGCCAGGGATGGAATTAATCTTAAGGACTGGTCAGAATGTATTTGATTAGGATCTTCTATAGATAATTAAGTTGGCATTAAACTCAAAAAGGAAGAAGTGGGATGGGGGAAAGTGTCATAATAAGATATTTAGATCCTTTATAGAGAAGCTACAATGAATATACGAAGATGTATAAGTAATAATAAGTAAAAGTAATTATAAACTTCTGGTAGAGACATCCAAAAAGTAATAGTAAATGTAATATGAAAAAAGCAACTTAGAAATAGAACCATAGTTTCAATGTGTTCAAGTAAAAATGCACAGAGAGGAAAAAAGGGTCAGGTGATGTCTAAAAAATATGTATTGAGGCACTATGCTTACAAGAGAAAATTTGAAACGAAGCAAGGGAGAAGGCATCTGTATAAAAATTCAGAGAAATCAATGAAGGTAAGTATAAATGAATAATATGATAGAATAACCCCAGATAAGAATGGATACAAAAGATATAGATAATGAATTTGGGAAACAGATCACAAACCTAGTGCAGAGACACAACAGAGAAGTTAAAGAGGACTTCAATTATCCAGACATCTGTTGGATTTCTATGCTTGACCACAACAAAAAAGCTATTAATTTCTTAATATGCTTTAATGAGAATTTCATCCTACAAAAAATAGAGTAGCTAATGAGGAAATTTCTATTATAGATGTGATTCTCATTAAAAGTTTGTGAGTGTTGAGGTATAAATGATGTGAACTTTGGGAGATAGTTATTATTATATCTTAAAATTTGTAAGAGATTAGAGAAAAGGCAGACTTATTGACAGAGCCCCATATATTTAGGAACAAGATTTCAGAAAGTTTAGAGAGATAATAAGTATGACACAAAATTAAAGTAGTTTATACCACAGAGGCTTGTTATGAGGACAAAAGGAAATTGTATATGTAAAATAATTTTGCAAGCCTTAAATCACTATGTAAATTTCAGTTATTAATATTAACAGTTTACTTATATTGTTAATTATGGTTGAACTCATAATTAGAATATTTATGGTATTTAGGCCACTGCACATGATATTACAAAGCAAAAAATGATAGATAAAATATTGAGTAACAAGTTAGCTGGTATATTGAGAATTTGTCTTTACCATAATAGTTAATATTTCTACAGTTTCTTCATTATACCCTTCAAAAAAGTGGAAAAATTAATTGCTGAGAATGTTTGACTCACTGTGAGTCAATCTAACATCGAAAGATCATTCTCCCAGATTTTTGTCAATTTATTCACCTATTGAGGAAAAAGTAGTTGGCAAAATTTAAAGTGCTATATAAAGCCAGAAAAATAGAGAGAGATCTTAGACTTCTATATAATCTATAAATAATTGGCCTTTCATTTCATATTTTTACCATACTTGCCCATATATTTTACCTTTTTTACATTGAAGTCACCACGGGTCAGTGTTAATCCCATTTGGAGTTTCTTACTAAGTTCTTCACATATTTCACTATCATTTCTCCTAAGCAACAAGTGCTAATCTATAATTTACAACTATTTATATAGCCATTCTATCATTAATCTTATATAATGTTTTATAGTAAGTTTTCCCAAAATATCCCAAGATACTCAATAAGTATGAATTAGATAATCTACCAGGTGTGGGAGAGAATTAGCAACAGGTGTGATCAGATTACAACTCATAGAAATGAAAGATAGAATGTCTTTTGCAAAGAAGAGCAAGAATGTCAATTTAGCTGGGTATGAATGCATTGAAGGAGAGGAACATGTAAATTTGCTTGGGAAGATAGATTGAAGGCAGCTTGTAAAAATCATTAAATGCTGAGAAAGAATTTGAATTGCATATTGAAGGCAAATTGTAAGGAAAGGAATATTTTTTTAGCTTCCACTATGTTCTAAGCTTTATGGCAACTCATAAAAAATATGATGTCATTTTATCTTCACACAACAGAGAGGTTAGGTGATATTATTATCTGCATTTTATAGATAAGGCAAATTGGGGAAACTGACATTAAGTGGCTTGCCTAAGATCACAAAGTTAGTAAATATCTGAGGAGGTTTGAAGTTAGATATTCCTGACTCCTGATCGAGCTTTTTATCCCAAGGAAAAAGAGAATTTCTTAAGTATTAGACTAGCATGGTTACTCCTTTACTTTAGGAGTATCCATTTGGCAGCTTTTCAGAAGATGAATGGAAGAGGGAAAAGTTAAAAGCAGAGAGGCTAATTAATAAGTTGTTTTTAATTGCTTGTACAATAAGATTAATAAAACAATGAAAATCTGTTTAACTAAATTGAGATGGATTGGCAGCAGATCAATGTATATATCTCTTGACTATAGCAATTTATGAAGATTGTCTTTCATTGTGTAAATGCATTATAATCTGGATTAGAGAATACTCATGATTACAAATTATAGGTCCTTATATATCAATGTACAAAAGGATATCCACTCCCTCCTACTCCTGATAGCATTTCCATTAACTATTTCCCACTAGTAAATGCAATTATCATATTAATCAATCAACAAATATTAATGGGGTTCCTATTTCATTAATGTTGCTGGAGGTTGGGAAGATTTATTTTCAGTAATAATATCAATATGTAAAAGACCTGTGATTTTTCTGAGCATAGGAATTCCCCCTTTACCAACTAAATCAGAATCCAATATGTTAGTCAATGAACAAAGACTAAGTGCCTATTATGCGCTAGACACTATACAAAGAAAGCCAAAAAGAGTCCCTGCTCTTAAAAAGTTGTTAGTTTATAACTCAGCTATAACTCAATTCCTTCAGAGTTGTATTAAGAGTTGGATTTTCTATAATTACACATAATGTACAAGTTATGTAGAACACAAGTGCATTTTTTCCCTGACTTTCCATCCAATAATCTATTTTTCTGTGTCGTGTTAAAATAACAATACAAGTGAACATAATTGTATACATCCTAGATTTATCTATCCTAGACAGAAAAGGTAAGTTCATCTCTTATTTATTTGGTCACTGAGTGTACTCATCTACAAATCTGTCTCGTGTAATCAGATTCCCAGATAAATATGGCCACTCCACAAAGAAATTAGTGATGAATGATCATTAGATTTTTATCAGTTTGTTAAAGATGTACATGTACTAACTTCATGAACATCATTGGTAAACATTTAAACTTGTTGTGCATGAACTGCTGATGAATAATCATAAATGGTCCCACGTTTATTCATTATGAGTTTTTATTAATATCTCATGAATTATAAAATATAGCCTGCCCTGGCAAACAGCCATACCTAGAAGTAAATCTCATATGGCAGAGTACTTAATATTAAAAAAATAATTAAATTATTCTGGTGTTGACTGTTTAAACATGATTGATGTGTAAATGAGGCCAAATGATGCACTCTGTATTAGAAATAACATCTAGAATACAGGAAAAATGGCATGAAGAAGAAATCCCCCCCATTGAAATATATGTTTGCTAAGTCAAGAAATAGCTATAGAGTGAAAAGCATTTTAAACCAAGACTCCTCAAAACTACATAGTATATAACCTTGAGGAAACAATTCTCTGGTCTCATTTTCTCATTTGAAAACTATTTTATTTAAATATCTTCCATCTCTGAAATTCTGTAATTAGTAGAAATTTGGTATGCATTTGGGGGATTAAAATAGGAAATCATAAGAATGATGATTCTTTTGGGGTATTTCTGATGGAGGAAAAAAAACAAACAAAAAAGCAAAACAGTCACTGGATACCATGGAAATAAATGGAAAACAGAGAAAAGAAAAGAAAAGATTTTTTAAGCTCTGATACTCAAGAGAAAAGTAGTTAGTTTATAGGAATTTATGTTTTCTTTATCTTTCATCCTTAGACTCTTCATTTTCATTAATTTATTCATCTAGAATTTATCAAAAGTCCATTCTATGCAAGGCTCTTGACTTGGGACAGTTTTAGTGATTTAGTTCCTTTGATACTGGGAACATTAATCACTTTATTTAGTTTTCTTCAATATTAATATCTCTATATATGTATGTGTGCATATGTGTGTGTGTGTGTGTGTGTGTGTGTGTGTGTGTATAAAACTTTTATTCTTGGTATTAATCTAATATGTTGTTATCAGATGATTGGAATTAAGCTCCCCCCCCCCCAAGTTTCATTTCATAAACTAAAAACCAGGTAAGATTTTTGGTGATTAATGGCTGGTCAATACTGTAATATGACTACTACATATCAAGAAGATGAATGAGGAGGGATTTATAATAGCACCAATTCAGCAACTTATCCTGAAAAGGAATCAGCACTATTGTCTGAACTAGTAGTCTCCAAAATGGGAATCAGAACCCTAAGCTGTATATAGTCAACCCATGAAAGGATAAGAAGTTGGTTTATCTCTTATCTATGCTATAACAACAAATCATGGAATTTACCCTACCCTTCCACCCTCCACTCCCATATACTACTCCTTCATTCTATTCTCTGTCCCCACTATGCAAGTTCCCAAACTTACTCAATACTCATTCTCCAAAAGTGACTCTTTAAAGCATTACAATAGGTTAATTGTAATAACCTAATGATAATCTGAGCCCCTTTATCAGCTTCTGAAAACCTTCACCCAGCCCTTCTAACAATATGACTACTTCCAGTCTCCTAGATCAGTTCCCAATTCTAGCTGACACTTTTTAGAGAGCATGTCCTATGACTAGTGAGTAAAATTTCAATCTTCCTTTTAAGATGATGAGTACAATTTGTAAGAGTGGATTAGAATTGGCTTGATATAAAAATTTACTTTAATTTTCTGCTTAGTCATCTTTCTTCCAAACTTTCCTATTTTTGTTAAATATCCAACATCCTTACTAGTTCTTTGGGTTTCCACCTTAACATCTTCAACTCATCACTCAACAAATCAATCAGTCAAAAAGAATCGAGGCATCTCAATAGTGCAGTAGCTAGAGTTCTCAACCCAGAGTCTTAGACAATTACTAAATGCCTGACAATGGAAAAATCATTTAACTTCTATTTGTCTCTGTTTCCTCAACTGTAAAATGTACATAATATTAACACTTACCTCCCTGAGTATTGAAGACCAAATAAGATTATCTTTGCAAAGTACTTAACATAGTGGGTCACATTATGAGCTAAACAAGAATCAATTATTAGTGTTATTTTTATTATTTAGCACTTACTATTTGCCAGTCATTATGTAGACATGGGGGATACAAAGACAAAAAGAAAGCCAAAATAAAACAAAGAAAAATAACAAAAAGAGGTGTGAGTGCCCACTCTTCATAAGAGAATATTATGAAGAAAGGAGAAAGTTATAGTGGGAAGGCATAGGAAAAATCTCTTTCAGAAGACACAATAAAGCCTTGAAGGAAGCCAGGAAAACTGGGAGTGTAGGAAGTGAACAGGTTGGGTAAGAGAAGAACAAAGAGGATGTTATATCTGGATGAGAAAGAGAGTGTATTGATAAATAATTACATAAGACCAGAAAGAGTTCAGAGTAGAACATGGTATATATGAGTTGTTCAGACTACTTTACATTTATCCATGTAGTTGTCAAATCTTTGTTTACAGCTACAAAGCATCCCTTTGCTCAATCAACATCTCGACTATTATAGTTCAGACCCTCGTAGCCACTTGTCTATACAATTTCAATAGGCACCTAAGTGGTTTTCATACCTTTTCTTTTTGTACTCCAAACCTTTATCCACTTATCAGGCAGAGTGATTTTCTTAATTCCTTTTCCTGATGTTTCATTCTTTTCATAATGTGACTCTTCTTTTCAACCTTATGATATAGTCATTCCTTACTTCCGTGATTTAGTCAACTCAGTCTTTTTGCTGTCCTTGAACCATAAAAATGGAAAAAAAAATACAAACATAAATGTACAACTGAACTATGATATGAATATTTATACTGAAAATTCTGGTAACTTTTAACCAGAGACAATTGACATTTTTTTATTGTTTTTCACTGTGCATGGCGAATATCTACAAATGGAAACATGACTCCTACATAATGCTTTTTTATGTACAGTGATTGTTGGAATTTGTGATATGATTATGGTAATGTATATCATTCAATAAAACAGTATCTTAAGAGTTCAACTTTTTGAATCAAATATTTAAATGAGCTGGATGATGACTATTATTTTTGACTTCTCCCTCTTACACATGCCATAATTTTCCTCCCAAAATACTGAATTTCATTCAATCATGTTTCCTTCACTAAATTAAACTAATATTATTGTTACTATATTAGTAAGACAAATATATTTTGCACATTTAATAAATAATTAAATCACCAATTAATAACCAATAAAATTCCATTTCATTCATTTTATTTCTATTCTGTATACTTTGTGAAATAAATAATACATTACTTTTGATATGGATAACACATAATATAAATACAACCTGCATTGAAGATTTAAATTAAATCATTTTATAGACAGAGATGCAAAATTATAAATATTTGGAGGTAAGGTTAGAGGAAATGAGTATAGTTAACCTACCAGCATTAGGATTATCTTTTTAAGAAAAATCTTGTGAAACCTCAAATCCGGTAGAAATTAATTTTAGACCAAAGTCTCACACCACATCCCACCATAAACTCGAAATGGGATATGACCTAAATATAAAATATATTACAATCAATATATAGAAAAAAAGAAAAGATATCTCACTGCTTTGCATGAGGGTAGAACTTTTCTTGACTATTTAGTCAAGAAGGAAGGAAGGAAGAAGAAAGAAGAAAAAGGGGAAAAAATTAGCAGAAAAGAAAAAACTAAACCATATATGAAGTTGAAAATTTTTTATAAAAACTGAATGAATACATTAGAATTGGAAGAAAAAAATTAACTGGGACTAAATCTGTGCAGGAAATCTTCAAAGAAGTAATGCTCTATTTCTCCTATCACCCATTTCCTCCACACTTCCCATTACAACCCAATTCTCCTCAGCCTTCTCATTTGGTACATCTCCCAGTCTCAAGCTCCCCATGTTTCTATGGCCTCCATCTTTTTATCCTTTCTCAAGGACTTACCTAATCAGGCCATAGACTCCATATGATGAAGTTCTCCCAAGTTTCAATTTCTCAGGTGAAAAATGGTAACAATAATAATACCTACATAACTGATTTGGCATGAGAATCAAATAAGACATTATTTGTTGAAATATATGAACACAGTGCTTGGATCACAGAAGCATTATATAAAAGTTTATTCCCTTCCCCTCCCTTTGGCTGGGGCCAAGGTGTTCTACTAGAGAGATGAACCAAAGAATAATATTGGCATGTTATTTGTTTAGTTTGTGTTCACATCAAAGATCATAGAGATTGAAGATGAATACTGAAAGAGTGGGCCCTTTAGAGATAGAAATTAGGAAGCAATGGACAGAGAGAACTATATCCTGGTCCATATTGTTGGCTACCCACCCCAAACATCACTTTTTATCAGTTTCTATGAGTTTTCTACAACCTTGTATTTATTGTTTCAAATGATACACAAAATATGTATTGTGAATATCAAATGAAATAATACATGTAAAAGTGTTTTGCACAGTGTGTGCCACATAGGAGCTGATTAATAAATGATTGTTCATTTCCGATATTTCCTTTTATTGACATCTATGCTTTCTACTTCTACAGACACTGGGTAAGGAAAAACAAGGAACATAATACAGCTGTCTTCTTTGATCATCTAAATTCTAGTGTTTTCAGCCAAAAGAAGAGGGAGACTTTACTAATGCTGATGACACTTTGATTAATTATATATTAATACATAGTTAGGACTTTTATTGTAAAGTTCAAGAGTAAAAGGGACTGGTACATTAGTATTATTGTAAAGTGAACCAGTTCTTTGCCTTAACCCTTGTTATTTAAGACTACAGAATTTGAGTAAAAAAGGAAAGTACCTAATGATAATATTCACATCTTTGGTTTTTCTATTGATTTCCATGGAAAAAAAAGCATCCTGAATGATGAGGTTAAAGAAGGCAAAGGAGCTATCCACAATCAATTGCCAGTACAATAAAAGCTAGTTGACACAATATACAAAGTACTGAAATCGGGATCAACAAGGTTCAAGTTTGAATCTTGCCTCCAACACTTGCTGTGTTACCACAGGTGTATCACTTGATCGCTTTGTCTTAGTTTCCACAGGGTAATGATAGTACCTACTTCTCAGGATTATCGTAAGAATAATATTATAAACTATTTTAAAAACACTTTTCTCATTATAGGAAATGTTGAACACTTTCAATCATTTTCGCTAATCGTAAGCCTCTCAATTCTAATTCACTAATAATAAAATAAATGCAAATTAAAGCAGTTCTAAGTACTTCTCACACCCATCAGATTTAGAAAGATCATAAATTAAAATAAGTGTTGGAGGGACTGTGAAAGAGCAGACGTAAAAAGGCCTCATTTGTGGAACTGTCAATTTGTCTAACAATTCTGGAAAGTAATTTGGTACTAAACCCTCAAATTATTATATTTCTTAGATCCAAATTCTATTACTGATATGTAAAAAATAATACCCCAAAGGTATAAGATATAATGCTAAGAGGGTCAAAGATGGATGGAAAGAATATTTATGTAGAAAGACATTTACAACATCTTACATTGCAGCAAATAAGTAGAAATAAAGTGGGACTAAACAAAATATGAATGTAATCCAACATTTTCATGTCACAAGAAACAGTGTAAAGAATGGCCAGGAAGACTTGTATGAACTTATGAAGAAGAAAGTATACAAAACTAGGAGTCATTTTCATTTACATTTGTGACTTTAACTGCAAGCTATAGTTAAGATTATTTTCTCCAAAGTACCTATTAACCATAAATTAATTAATATTGGTTTCACATCCACAAAATATACTAACAAATTAAATATGCCTTTCCTTTTTATTATTTTCCAAAGTTATATATAATGCATAGTCATCATGGCCTCACAGAAAAAACTTTGCAGGTCAACTAAATAAAATTACAATTATCTCTAATATGTATATAGGAAGGGATTTTAAAAAAAAATAAATCAAGTTATGTTTTCAGTGTAGCAACATCGTTAAAAACAGTAATCAGCACAGACTAATTGTAATTCCAAACAACTTCGTTTTTCAACATGACTAGTTAACTTACTGATTTGATTTAGAGCAGCCATTGATCAAAAACACCTGTAAGTTTCAACAATCTTCATCAAAGAAAATTCAGGATCAAGATGCATATGAATTCCGAGTTCATATTTTTTAAACATCATTGATTTGTACATTAAAGTACAAATGTATGTTTGATGGTTAGATTACATAATTTAAATATAACATTTTTTAAATGGAAGATGCAATAGAAATAAGGAATGTACAACATGTGAGTATCTGAGTTTTACCAATGGACAAGAAATTCAAGTGAAAATATATAAATAAATAATATTCAATTCGATTTACCAGGCCGTTTTTTAATTGACTGTCTATGAAGTGCCAGGTATTGTACAGATGCCAAATATGAAAAGACAAAAAATAAAATTGTTCTTACATTCAGTGAACTAACATTTTACTATGGTAGATGAATGGTGAGGTAGATATAATACATAGGCAGATGAGTACATAATTTCTAGGTGCTACAGAGAGCACAATTACCTAAGGGATTAAGGAAATACTTTGTATAAGGAAAAAGAAATAATGGACTCTCCATCACATTTCATAAGTATTTGGGAACACAAATTTGACACACTATATCTTTTACCATATGCTAATTTTATCAGAATTTGGGATTCATGAGAGGTAACATAGCAAAGTTAATAGAAACAAGTTACCTATCAGTGTTATAAGCAATTTTCTAATACTATAATTGCAGAAAACATGCCAACCTACATTTTTAGGAAAAGCTGTATCTCCTGACTTAGAGCCAGTTCCTTTATATATATATTTAATACAAACTAATTTATAATCTATTGCCCAAACCATCACGATAGACAGCTTACTGATAAAGTTCAAATTCTTCAATATTAGTGGTTTTGCATACCATATTTAACATTATTTCTTCCTTTTATGGATTGCTCAGAAGTCACTTTAAGATTCTAATTTTTCCCTCATCATTTTGAATAACAATCACTGTGCTTAAAAAGTCATAGAAACCATAGAAAATTTCTTCCAAGGAAATAAAATTGAGACACTAAGGCAAACAATACAGAGGATCTGCTAAAGAAGTCATTAAGGAAAATTATACATGTATATTTATAGCTATAAATGTATATATATACACATACATATATATATGCATAAATATATATATACACAAATGGGCATAAATATACACATATACATACTACACACACACACATATATATATATAAGTAATGTTTTTACCAATAAATGAAATAACAAATCAATGAACCAACAATAAAATCAAAAAGGAAAATAGAATAACACCAAACCCAGATCACCAAATAAATAGCAACACAGAAATTCTGAAAAATCAGATGTTAAAAAAATTCATTTACATTGATAAAATTCTGCAATGTTTAAAAACTAATAAAATGGACAAATTTTATTGTTATGATTTTTTAAAAAGAGAGGCATTAATATGAATTTTATAAAAATGATAAAAATTGAAGAGGCAATGAATGAAATTTTCAGAAATACTTTCGCTCACATAGATGCCAATAAGATAAATTTTTAAAAGAGAGAAATTCTCCAAAAAAATGAGATGCACAAATTAAAAAAAAAATCTTATTTAAGATTTCTTTTAAAAGAAAGAACAGGTTATAAATTAACTTCAAAATAGAATAAAGAAAACTCTACGGGATCACAAACTTATACATACATTTCATTGAAATTAAAAGATGATGATTTCCATAAAAATGAATTTAATATTAAAGTTTTTGCAAATTAGGTAATATGCAGTATTTAAATCAGGGAGAGACAAAGAAGATAAAGAACATGAGAGAGAATTTGTAATGAAATTTATGTGAAATTTTGTATTTGAATGAAATTCTAATTTTTAAATAAATTTTAAATAAAAATATTATGAAATAGTTTACAGTGGAATATTAAATATTAAAAATTATACTGTATAGGGATACATGGGATATGAGTTACATATATATATATATATATATATATATATATATATATATATATATATATATATATATATAAAATAGATAAACAAACATAGGAAAATAAGTGGCATTATTAGATTTCAAACCATGCTGAAAAACATTAATCATCAAAAAAGTGGGTACTGGATAAAAAATAAGGAAATAGATGAGAGAACTAGATTAGATAAACAACATAATACCCCAATGAAATAAATGTAATATTAATCAGAGGAGCAAAGAAGAAATTAATTTATTAATTAATTCTCTATGGATTGGTAAAACAAAACAAAGGCTATAGAGTATTACTGATAATAAAATGGACAAATTTCATTGTGTTAAATCACTATTTTGCAAGAACAATATATTTTTTCAGTAGATTTCTTTGATAAGGATTTTATATCTAAAATACATAGAGAAATAAATCAAGTAATCAAAGAATAAACAATACTTCCCAATAGACACATGGTCAAAGGATATAAACAGGCAGTAGTCAAAAGTAGAAAAGCAAGCTCATTATTGCAACCATGTGAAAAAATATACCATACCATTAATACTCAAAGAAATATTTATTTGAACATCTTAAAGTTCCACCAAATTCTACAGAAAGGACAGAGCTGACAAAGCTGTGAAATGGAAGAACAATACTGAAAAGCAAATGAGAACTCCAAGATATCAGTAGATTGCATAAATCTTTGATCCGGTTACTTCACTGTTAAGGACAGGTGTAAAATCATACATAAAGGAAAAAGTAGGAATATTTGTAGTAGCTCTTTTTATAATAGCAAAATAATATAATAGCAAAAGAAATAGCAAAAAAAAAATTCTAAAGCGTGCCTGCCTACTGTGTGTGATGGATGTAATTTGATTGTTGTTCAGTCATGTTCAATTGTAAGGTTATCTTGGAAAAGTGCTTTGCCATTTCCTTCTCCAGATCACTTTACAAATGAGAAAATTGAGGTAAACAGTTAAGTGACTTTTCCAGAATCACACAGCCAGTAAGTGTCTGAAGCTACATTCAAACTCAAGTCTTCTTGATCCTATACTCTAATAATAGATGAAATGTTTAGAGGGCTGTTTATAATTTTTCCAACTGAACCAAAACCCCTATAGGAAAATGAAGGAAGTAATCATTCATATAGCACCTACTGCATACCAGAGACTGTGCTAAGCACTTTGCAGATATTATCTTATTTGATCCACAAGACAACCATGTCAGGTAGGTGCTGTGGTTATCTCCATTCTTCAATTCATGAAATTGAGGCAGACAGATTACTTGATTCATCCAGGGATAGATAGCTAGTTAATGTCCAAGGCAAAATTTGAACTCAAGGTTTCTTTGCTTCCAGGCTTAATGCTATCTAACTTATCATAGTGATTCTTTTTTTCCCTTTTTTTTTTTTGTCTGTTTTTCTTTCTTTCTTTTTAATTAAAGCTTTTTATTTACAAAATATATGCATGGGTAATTTTTTTAACATTGACCCTTGCAAAACCTTTTGTTTCAAAATTTCCCCTCCTATCCCCATCTCCTCCCCTAGACAGCAGGTAGTTCAATACATGTTAAATATGTTAAAATATAATATCATAGTGATTCTTGACAAAATAATCACAATTGAGGCTCACAGCAAAATTTTATCATATTGTTATTGGTTGGTATTTGGATATTTCCTTGGGAATACCAGCAAATGACATCAAACAATAACATTTAGGTTTACAGTATTCACAGTATTTAAACTGTGTATGTTTCTTCTCTTAATACTTAGTGAAATGTAAATAAATATTGAAGAAAGGTTCAAATCTCATCCTTGCTATTCCTTAACTGGGTGACCATGGAAAAATCAATTAACTTCTGTGAAACTGTTTCCCTTTCAGTACATTGAAAGTGTTGTGTTAGCTGCTCTCTGGAGTTCCTTCCAGGGCTATGTTTTAAATCCTATGAACTGTCATCTTTTCTCCCTGCCTACCCTATTCCCAAACCCTAAATAAGTCATATAGCAAGTTGTATTAAATAGGTTTATGTTAAAGTGGAAGGATTTTGTACTTCATTCAATGTATGTAAGGTTTCTACTAAATATTCAAATATTTTTATTCATTTCATTCTCATTTTTATGTTCCATGTTGATTCCACGATGATGATTTTTTTCTTCTATTTAGGCTTTTTTTTTTTTGTATTTTTATCCCTGGGACCTAGCACAATATTGACAGATTATGGAGATTTAAAAAAAAATGCTCATGAGCTTATAAATATTAGATTTACTAATAAATAATACTGTAATATTAATTAATACTGTAGATTCTCTTTACTGATGGTTTTTATGAATCCTTCCCTCTAACCTTTCTACACATTTTATTTTTTCTGCATATACTGAGTCCCCTATTCTTGCATGTAGACCCTGTTTTATTCTGTTATATTTGTATCCCCACATAATATAAAAATATTTGGGATAGTCCCAAATACATAAGAAGTGTCTAACAAATATTTCCTTGTTTTCCTTCCTTTCTTTCTTTATCCTTCTCTCTTTCCCTTCTTCCTTTTTTCCCAGTCTCTGTCTCTCAGTCTCTCTCTGTCTCATTTCTCTGTCTCTCTCCATTTCATCTCTCTGTCTGTCTTTCTCCATTTAATCTGTCTCAGTTTCATCTCTGTCTCTCTCTCATCTCTCTGTCCCTCTCTCTGTCTTGTCTCTCTGTCCCTCTCTTGCCATCTTGTCTCTCTGTCCCTCTTTCTCCATCTCGTCTATCTCTCTCCATGTCATCTCTATCTCTCTCCATCTCGTCTTCCGTCTGTCTCTCTGTCGGTGTCTCATTCCTGATTTTCTGTCTATTGAAAAATCTGCATCAAATTCAGGTTGTAACTCCCCTGAGGCAATGTATAAAGATCACAAGACTTGGATTCAGGAAACCTAATCTTCATTTAATATGAGACATTAATTTAATCTGACCCCAAGGTATTGAAATCAATAGTGTTGGACCTGAATTCAAATTGGCCTCAGATATTTTCTAGCTTTGTGACAACTGACAAGTCATTTAATCTGTCTGCTTCAGTTTTCTCATCTATTGATGATTTGAAAAATAACAGCACCTAGCTTGCAAGACTGTTGAGGTTCAAATGAGATACTTGTATGGCACTTAGTACAGTGGCTGGAACATACTGGGAACTTATATATTTATATCTTTCTCTTTCTTTTCCTCCAATCTCAGTTTTCTAATTGATAATACTGGGGATGGGGGGAAGCTCTCTTACACTGACGTATTACTATGTAGGAGAAAGACCTTTAAAAAAGTTTAAAATATTAACAAATGTTAAAAATAAATGTAGTTGTTAATATTAACAGGAATTATTCATTTTAAAATGCTGAAATTATCAAGGAGTTACTCTCATGCATCAAGGATGCATCCTTAATGAAGGATTATCTATTAGGTTAGATTACATCTCACTGTAGATTAAACTTAGATCACAAAAGAATTAATTTGGATATAAACACATATTTCTCTACATGAGGTCATCCTACCAATGACAGTTTTCAGTTATGAGCTAAAAGTTAATGTTGACCAGAGATGTAGATAGATCAAAAGCATAAAGGCAAACACAGTATAAATCAAATCCACTGAAAAGCATGGCACCCTCTAGAATTAAGTATAGATTTGTTACTTAAACAAGAACTTCAAGTTTGAATACACATTATGTGTATATGAATATGCACATATATATTTATATACATATGTGTATGTATATATACATGCTGGAACATATAATTAAAATTACAAAATTCTCTCATAATTAGTGTATTTACTTCCATTCTTAATTATATATCAATTAATGAGATGAAGTAATGTATCTGTAATTCCTCTTCTGTGGAATGATTAAGTTACAAAAAAATAAAAAACAAATATAAAGGTAAGAAATTTGCTTCATCTTGGGGAAAAGAAAAAATTACAAGAAATTCAAAAGCCTCCAGGGTAGAATAAAATAAATTAGTTTTTCTTGGCTCCAAAAATGAAAATATCTCCTTTACCATGCCAGGATACACATATACTTATATGTATATATGTACACATATGCATATAAATTTGTGTGTACACACACATCCATCCTTAAAAGTATCATTTCATAATCATTTTAATTTGTGCTAGGGTAAAATACATTTTCCAAAGGCAGGGCACTGGGGACATAGCCTAATTCTCCGAAATGGGAGATTTTCTCCTGTAACTTAGCCTTCATGAAAAAGGGATATAATCAGATAGAGAACAGTCCTTCTCAAAGAGAAAGGAAACACACACACACACACACACACACACACACACACACACACACACACACGAAAGTACTAACTCTCTTCTCTAGGGATAGGCTTAAAAAAGATGTTTCTTTAGGTCTGGAGAAATAAATTAAAAATCAAAATGCTTCCACTCTGAGAGAGAGAAAATAAATTAAAAAGATTTCAATCTTAAAGATTACTAATTAAAAAAAATCTTCTTAGGGCAAGATCGATTTTTAAAGCCCCAGGATGGTATAATTTTCTTAACCTTCAAGCAGAAACATTCTGGTTTCATGTTGAATTCATGAAGTCTATAATAACTTGCTTTTCTTTGATTTGAAGGACATTTCTTAAATTTCTGATTGCTCATTTCTCATTGTTCCCAAGAAATCCCACATATAACATTTTAATTTGAAGAAAATGTCATATTTAATTTAACTCTTGAAATATTTCATTCTCATTTTAGCACAGTTTCTATTCTTAGATTATGAAAGGCTCAATCTTTTCATATTCTTAGGGTTTGATAGAAATTATTCACTTAGTTATAAAATCTTAACACAAACATACACACAAGCACACACTCAAATATGCAGAGTTCTTCAATAATTGAAAGGCAACATAGTATAGTGGATAGAACAATGGATTTGGGGACCAAAAGTTCCAGGATTGGAATCCTAACTCAAATAATTACAATTTGTGTGATTCTTCCTAGATCACTTAAAATATACTTTCCTTATTTTGTAATTAGAAAGTCAGACATCCCCAAGCATCCAGCACCTTTTATCTTGAAAGCTATGATTTTATGATTTATGATCTCATCAATATGGGCACATCAAAACTATGCATTCTTTTTCTGTTAAATTCTCTATTGTTTTCTATAAAATACTTTATGTGGCATCTTCTAGTTTTCTTGACATTGTAGAGAAATCAACTGAGGGTGTGCATTTTCCACAAATGTTTATGCTTTTTTTCATGAATGTCTCACCTCCTAGATGAAAAATTTAATGGATTTTTTCCTTTAAAATTCCTTGTTATTTACATGTCACACCTTGCTTATGTTTACCATGCATCTCTTTATTGCCCTTTTAGTAAACCAAAATTTTGTCAGGGAAGATGGAATTATATGATTTTTACACAGAAAACATCATTGCTGATAGGAAGAGGACTCTAACCTTTAAGAGAGAAGGCTGAGGTAATTAGAAAAGCTATGTGATTCCTTGTGGATAATCAAATACCCTCTATGTAACTTTTACAATTTTATACACTGTTTATAATATGCAGTGATTGACCAGTCTATAAGTAATATGGCTAATCATTCCAAAAAGATGTCAAAGTCAGGGCCACAGCCATTCTTCTTGGCTTTTAGTATAGGGAAAGTTTCACAAAATACGTTGAGTAATTTTAAATAGATAGATATATAGCTAGACAGACAGACAGAGATACATATAGATAGACATTTATAGCAACATAGATATATTTTCCCAAATAGGAGCCTTATAGGTTTGTATAAGTTCTTTTTATGTAAGTGGGACAGCATCATTCACAAATGGCATAATTGTAAACATCTCTCTCTAAGCAAACAAAGGAAAAAGTTCACAGATGAACAGGGTCATTTTTGGTCACAAGACAGCAGTGAATGCACTCCTCCATAGATCACTTTACCTTGAATGCAACAAAAAACACTAAATTCCTAAAATTAGTTCTGGATATAACAGTATAAAAAATTGGAAGCTTGGGACAGTATCACTAAACTCCCAACTGTGTCAACAAAATACAACTTGAACATAATGTTCTAAGTAAAGAAATAGACTGAAAAAATAAGCAAACAGCAACAAAATAGAGAAAACCACCATAAGGAGCTACTATGGTGACAGGAGAAATAAAGATATAAACTCTGAAGAAAAATATCAAAATAGCTATAAACAAAGACTTAAAGAAAACAAAAAGAATTCTTAGGAAAATAGAAATATAGGAAATAATCTTTACAGCAAACGATTCTGATAAAGGTGTCATTTCTCAAATGTATAGGGTAATTTAAGTCAAATAAGAACACATTATTCCCTTAATGATAAATCATGAAAGGATATGAACGGACAGTTTTCAGATAGAGAAATTAAAGCTATATAATGTCAATTTAAAAAAAATGCTCTAAATCACTCTTGATTAGAGAAATGTAAATTAATATAGTTCTAGTTTACACTGACAACTTTCAGCATGGCTGATATGACAGAAAATGATAAATGTTGGAGAAGATGTGGAAAAATTGGAATACTGGAAAAACTGGAATACTGGTATACTATTGATAAAATTGTGACATGATCCAATCATGCTGGAGAGCAATTTGGAACTATGCTAAAAGTGCAATCAAACTGCACACCCTTTGATCCAACAATACCACTATTATATACGTATCTCAGAGATCATAAAAAGGAAAAGGATCTGCATGTACAAAATGTTACCAGTAGCCTTTTTCATTGTAACAAAATATTGATAGAACAGCCATCAATTGGGTGGACAACTGAAAAAGATATGGCATGTGCTTGTAATGGGATACTATTATGCAAGAAGAATTAAACAGAGTAAACAAATTAAAATTCAACCTTGGAAAGACTTGTATAAACTGATGCAAAGAGAAATGAGCAGAACATGAAAACCTTGAACACAGTATCAACTATCTTGTGTAATGATCAATTATAAATAAATCAGTTTTTTTCTCAGCAACACAATGATCCAAGATAAATATATGGGACTTATGAAAGAAAATATTATTTAAATCCAGATAAAGTACTGAGGGACTCTGACGGAAAATCAAAGCATATATAATATCCTGAGTGGCTTACTAGTTCACATTTTCAGTGTTATATTTCTTTTGCATTTCTTTTCATACAAATATATTGTTCTAATCTACACAATACTCAGTAAAGATTATTTCTTTAGTGCCATACCAAACTACCAAAAAATTATTTATAGAACTAGACAAAAATAACAGCAAAATTCACAAGGATTAATCAAGTAAAAACTGGGAAGAAAGGAAAGTAAGCACTACTAAATTGTGTAAATCAAATTGTGTAAAAAAAGTAGCAATTATCAAAACAATTTCCTATTGTTTAAGACAAAATGTTTCACGACTGAAACAAGTCAGGATACAAAATGCAAAAGCAAATATGTATCAGTCTTTGATAAACAAAGGTAAGACAACGTTTCATGAGTGAAACAATTCAGGAATACAAACTTCAGAAACAAATACATATTAGTTTTTGATAAACAAAGTTAAGACAGACTGTTTCATGAGTGAAACAATTCAGGAATACAAACTGCAGAAGCAAATAAGTATCAGTCTTTGGCAAACAAAGTTTCTACCTATTGAGGTAATAATTCACTATTAAAAAAACACCTTTTGAGAAAATTAGAATTAATAATCTGGCAGAAACTAGGTAAAGTCCAGCATTTCATAGAGATCCTCAAACTACAGCCCATGGGCCAGATTCGGCGGCTGAGTGCATTTATCCCCTTCACCCAGGGCTATGAAGTTTCTTTATTTAAAGGCCCACAAAACAAAGTTTTTGTTTTTACTATAGTCTGGCCCTTCAACAGTCTGAGGGACAGTGAACTGGGCCCCTATTTAAAAAGTTTGAGGGCCCCTGCATCAACTATAACATGATTATTGACTTTTCCAGACACTAACGATACAGAGGTTAAAAAGAAAAAGAAAAAATCTTATTCTACACAAGCATACTTCTTATTAAGGTATATTACATGTATATATAATAATGGATGCAAAACATACATAAAATAAAAGCAAACAAATTGGAGGGGAAAGGAATCACAGCAGTGAGGCTGAAGGAAATAGTAAAGTCTTCTTATGTGGAAAATGTCTTTTGAACTGAGGATTCTAAAAGCACAGATGAGGAATTCATTCTAGATGTGGGGGACAGCTTACACAAGCTAGGAGATGCAGTTTTATGTGGGAGAAAACTGAATATATGAGGGGAAATAATGTACAGTATCACTGAAGTTGTAGTCAATTAGTTAGGAATTTTTAATGCCAAACATAGATGATGGAAACTCACCAGAATTTATTGACTAAAACTGTTATTTCAATTTGTACAATTTTATATAATTTTTGAACTGACTATTATCACATTGCAACTGTATATTTCAACTGGATATTTGAAACAAACTCCTTGAGAGTAAGAGATAAATGTAATCTGTAATATTAATTCTAAATTTCCAAGGGTACTGAATGAAAAACATGAATTGATGTAGATAATATACTTTTCAAATACAATTGACTATTTTAACAGGGCTCATTATTACATTGATTCTACTATATTGATCCTCAAATTATGGTTTTCCAAGCATTATACTATGGTTCATCTAGCAGTTATATAGTACTTTAATATAACATAAGGCATCTTTACATATGCAAACTCCTTTGATCCATACAACAAATCCTACAACAGAAGTGCCATCATTACATTTTAGGGATGCGATGGAGATAGAGATAGCTGCTACACAGGATTATTGACAGGATCAAATGAGATAAGGCACTTTACAAAGGTTAAAATACTTTGGAATATTAGTTGTTATGTAATGTATCTAAATAGTGATTCAAACTCATATGTTCAACTTAGAGCATTACAAACTAGGCTTCATTGCCTCGTGAAGTATGGGACTATCTTTCTTTTCCAAGATTGCTCTCGTGCTCATCCCACTCTGGAATTTTTAAAAGATAGTGCCATATTGACATAAAAGATAATTGCTATTGTGAAAGACAACAGGAATAAATCTATAAGGATGGCTCTCTCCCAAAGGGATTATCCGAAAAAAGTCATCTAGAGTCATTTTTGAATGAGTGCTTATCACTGAATTTCATGATCTTTCTGAAACTGATCAGTTAGACAAGAAGATAATTTTAGAGAACTATTGTAGTGTGATGTTAAATTAGAATATCTAGTAGGGTCTGGCAAATTAGGCTGAAAATACCTGTCTTTACAATGTTTTGTACTGTAAGACCTCTATCACCTGTACACATTGAATTACCATATTTCATAAATATTAGTCACTGACCAATTTATTGAAGATTTTCCACAACACTGGATTTTACTATAAAATAACATACCTTTCAGAAATTAATTCAGAACTCTGAGACAGAAGACAGACCCAGGGAAATATGATTCACTAGATGCAGAGGACCTCTGGTGTCTATGGCAACACCTTTTTCCCTACTGCCCTATCAACTTTTCCAAGCCTTGGTTACTGAACTCAGTCCTACTACAGAGAAAATTGTTCATTCCTCAGCCCCATGTAATCCTTTCCTTTCTTGCCTCCTGCTGCCAGCCTAAAAGGCAATTAGTGCCAATCATCATGGTAAATGTTGAGATGCGGAGCCCTGTCCAGTTGGACTGGGGCTGAGACCACCATTTCATTTTACCAACATACTGAAACTGTCAGAGTATAATGACTTTGTCACTAATGGCCAAAAAAATGAGAAAAATGCTTTGGGGAGATGAAAGTAACAGAAAAATGAATTTCCTTACTTTTCTTTGAAACAACACAATAATTTAGCAGATTCAGTTTATAGTCATTGTTTTTCAAAGTTCCTGTGCTTTTAAAAAACACTCTCCTATATCCGTTTTTTTTTTCCTTTTTGGGATGCTGTACAGAAGCCACAACTGTGAGGTGGGTAAGAATATTGGCAATTGTCACAAAGAAAAATGGGAAGACATTTATTTCTCTGATTTGTTCAAAAGACCTTACATTGAATTGTTAAACAATGCATCTAAAGACAGAAGGTAAATAAAAATTACTCCCAAGTTTATTACAATTCATTCAGCCATGAATGTTTGGAAGTCATGAAGTTTGGAAGTCAAATTTATTTTCTAAGAATATTAATAAGACTCTAGCCCTGGAACTTAGAGGTCTCTAGTTCAAGTTTCTCATTCCAATGTGCACTTATCTATTTGAACATAACCAGTGATTTTATCAGCACAGATAACTCCAGGTGAGAACAAACTCTCTAGCAAGGCATATTAGCCCCCTTTGTACAACTTCTAATCTCAGAGACCTTGGCTTGGAGAGAGGCTGTTTCCCAAGAATACAGAGGCAACACTTGAACTAAGTTCTTCCTCACCTCAAAGCTACTGTATCTTATCTATCACACCTTATTTGGTAAATGGAAAGCTAGGGATTCAGAGAGGTTTTGTTGATAGACTCAGAGGTCCTAAGATCCCACATCTAGAGCTAGAGGATACCATAAAGTGCACTGACAAAATTTTTATATGAAGAAACCAAGTCCCAGGAAGCTTATTTCACTTACCCATAATCACTCAAGTTACACAGTGGCAAAGCCAGCATTTGAACTTAGGTTTTGTGACCTTAAGTTTGTAAGTCTTTTGATAGTATCATATAGCACTTCAATCCTAATCTTCTAAGTCCAGATTTAATATGCAAAATCAAAGAAAAGAGAAATGACTGGCAAAACCTGTGAAATATATATATATATATATATATATATATATATATATATATATACATATACATATACATATATATATATATATATATATATAATGATAAAATGAACTGTTTCTTTCTTGGCTGCTACCAAAAGTAATACTACTTAAATTTTATTCTTAAAAAATTATGTATTGTGAGACAAAATAAATATTGATGAACTAAAAGAATCCCTAACAACCCAGAGGTCATTTTTCTTAGGTTAAACTTTCCTAACCCAAAGTATTATATATGTGTGTTTTTGTGTGTACACATGCATATCCCTACATATTTAAAGATAAATTCTCACATAAGACTATATAGCACAACAAAAAGCACTGTACAAACATTCCAGTATATGTGTGTATATGTATGTATATATATGTGTGTGTGTATATGTTTATATACACACATACATGCACAAACAAATATATAGCCACATTCATACACTGAAAGAAAAGAAATGCATGGTATAGTCTGATTACTAGTTCTATTAATAAAAATTGAAATTTTTATAATGTTTCAAAGTTCACAAAGTATTTTTAATCAATTATCATTTAAGACTTATGACAGTATTTTGAAGATAATATTCCAGATATCATTAACTTCATTTTATAGATGGAACTCTCTGATGTTTAGAGAGAAAACAACAAAACAGTGATTTGCTCAAGCTAACATAGTTTGTAATTGTAATAGATAGGTTTTGAATTCATATTTAACTGACTCTACTTCCAGTAATCCACCCAATACCTATTGTTACTCCTATTAATTCTCCTAGGTAGGCCAGAATACATAAATTTGTCCAAAGACTTTAGTGGGAAACTTTTGAACACATCTGAATACACCCATGGCATAATGAATTACCCTAGATTTGCTTGTTAGAACACTAACAAAATCTAGGAAACCTTTAAATGGCTCAGATTGTAATATTACCTTTGCCTCAGATTCATTAATTATGAGGAAGAACAAATGGTACATTTCTTCATTGGATCAGCTATTGAGAATGCCTGCTAAAGTGTTCAAGAGAGTTTTATTTAGCTTGAATCTATTGAGGCAGACACTCTGGCTGCATTTTCTTCAGTCATAAAAAATGAAGGAACTATTAGGGGGTGGGGAGTTAACCTCTTTTTGTTATTATTCCTGTTAATTCCTTTAGCAGTCTAGTGAAATCTGTGGTGCCCTTTATGATGTGTTAAAATTCATAAAAAATACAGCAGATTACAAAGGAATTCAAGTATATTGTATATATGTATGTGTGTGTGTGTGTGTGCGCGCACACACACACACATATAAAAATAAAAGTTATTGGCCTCAGTAACTCTGGAGTAGATGATCTCAAAAGTCCAGTTCTAAATTCTACTCCCCCATAATATTTAGTAGTTTCACTGGCATATAGAGTATTTGTCAGTGGGCTCGCATAAAAATTATACTATTATGTATATGAAAAGTATACACATGAATGTGAATTTTCTAAAATATAAATGTTGATTATATGTATATTTATATATGTATATAGTATGTGTGTCTAAATATTAATGAAAGTAGTAATACTTGGAAAAATAGATGAATGTGTAAGTATATAAGGAACAAATATGGAATGGGTCACAGTAAAAGGATTGAGAATTGGGGTTCTTGAGTATTTCTGAAAACCGAGGATCCCTGAAACCTTTTCCAGAATTGATATTCTATGACTTTGTGGTTGCAGAGAAATTGGATGTTTAGGGAGAACAAAATAAATATTCATCAAATTATATCAATCATATCAGATTTTTTTCCTTTAAGTACTAAGCCACAAAAATAGCTTTATCTATGTTATGTCTGCAGTTTAAGCTGTATTTTTTTAATTTTACAGAAGAACAAGTAATTTCCAAGTTTTCACTGTAATTATCTTTCAATGAAGGAGCCTCAGATTTATTGATTTGAGAAAATATAAAAATGTCAGATTTTAAATGTCAAAGATTTGCAAGGTGTTTCAAAAATTATAAGGAAATATTAAATGGAAAAGAAGATTTTTTAAAAACTATAAACTGTGCTAAAGACTAGAGTAATTCATTGAACAATGTTAAAGCTGCTCTAAATAATAGAGCTCCTAAAATAAACTATTTTTCAAAATAGATTTACCTGAATTATCTTTCAAAAACTTTGAATAGTTAGAAAAGTTCATGTGCCTGATTTTTTGTTCTATCCCTTAAGGAAGAATAAGTTAAATAAAAGTATATCTATATCTATATCTATCTATCTAAATTTAAACATACTGTTTTACTGTAATATTGTCAGCAATCTAGGCCAATATTTTCTTTAAAAATTGCTCCTCTCCCTAAAACAAAAGTGAAAGGTTTCCATGAGAAACAGTACTGATTTGTATATGTCAGTATTAAATTAGTGCCTCAGGGGCAATGTTGAAAAAATTGGTCTTTCACAACTTTGTAAAATCAAGTTCTACACAATTTGTGGTGCACAAAACAAAAACAAAACAATTATACAAAACAGCATCTGGGCTTTTTGATTATGTTTTAATTTATCTCACTATCTTAGTTCCTCTACTCTTTAGCTCAATTGTCTTTTTAAAAGTATACATTGTGTGTTTGTTTTTATTATTTAGTTTTCCCAGGGGAAAAAGTGGCAGAGTTTCAGAAATGGCTGCCACATATCCTACACTTGGCTGTATGAGATAGCAGTCCAATTGTTTGGACAGAAATGGAAACATCGAGTAGAAGTTTGTTGTTTCTGGCATTTAGTGGATTTGCAGTCTCATTCTGTATAAAGCAACACTAAATCAAAAGAAATTAAGGAAAATTTAAAAAAAATTCTCTATATATGGAAATATGTATATGTAAATATATGTGTATATAACAAGCAAATTAATTTATTAGTCATTTTTTAGATATTGAAAGGTCCCATGAAAATATAAAGTGTTAGAAATAAAATAGTGATTTTCATAACTTTTTATATTCCTCAGGTTATATTACCAACAAATTGATCATTTATCAATTGAACAAAAGTTCTAATTAAAGGCATATATTTGTATATATGTGATTAGTTCTCATCTCCCTTTTATAACAATCCAAAATATATTGACAGTTGTCAAAACAGTGGAAATTCTCACTCTAGGTAATGAGAGATGATTCCTTAAGCAAATATGCTGCTCCATAGGAAAAATACATTATTTTTAACAAATTCCTACCAGAAGATATCCTAAAGGTAAAAAGAACAAAATATTACACTGGCTGGATTATTTCCATTGCAATCCAGGCCAAAGTTAATGTAGAGAAATATGAAACATCAATCCAAGTAAATTTTTAATTTACATAATGTTGCATTTGGCTCATTTTTCTACTCCAGCTTTATTCACAAATATTAATTTATCATTGCATACCTTGAAACATGTCAGAAATACACAAGCAAAACCAGTTTGAACATCTCTAAGTGCCAAAAGAATTTGCTGATAACTGATGATCATGCTTGTAAGTTGCAAACTGGAAAAGCCTGAACATGAGGTGATTCATAAAAATTTGCAACAAAACCTACAAAGTTTACTTCTCTTATCCATTATGGGGGAAGTCAATTTTTCTCCATTTCTCATAGTCTATTGACAGATTCTGTTAGACATAGGGTAAAACAAAAATAACAGTTTTCCTGGCTTGCCATGTGAAACAAATGATCAAATGACAACTAAAACTTGTGAATTTTTCATCAACATTTAACATTTCAGTATGTGCTGTATGTGATCTGAGGTACATTTATTTTCATCTTAAAATGTTACCTTTGGATAACCAGTAAAGCTACTGGCTGTTGACAATATTTTTGCATGACATTTACCTTCACAATTGTCTAACTTTCGATTATTTAAATTATTCTTTTGAAATATTGAATATTATTATATTAAGAATATTGAATGTATTTTAATAATATTTAATATTATTACATTACATTAATAATGTAATTTGTTAAATTACATTAATTAATGATGGATAAATATAATATTTAGATAAGCAATACCACTCTGTACTTAAAGTCTCTAAGCAGAATTTTTAAAAAGATTTAATATTCTGATTAATGGAATATACAATATTTTGATATGTTTGTGATGGCACTGATATAAGCCTCCCTATCCATCATAACTGCAGCAATATCTTCTCATCTTATGTCATTTCTATTCCTATTCTTCCATAATTATTTATGTTAGCATTTAGAAGACAGCCCACAGTTCTTCTTGTGTCTTTAGTATTGCTTCATGACTAACCCACCTCCTTTTTTTCTGTCAGTATTTAAGGATCTGCTAAAGTCAGCTTGAATTGCCTCAAAAAACCTTATTGTTAAAATTTTAAGGTAACCATCTTCATCTCAGAAATCTGAAGTCTATAATTCAGGTCTTGGTACGTTATTTGGTTGATTGTTTAGACCTAACAAATTGATGGAGAAAGTGTTAATAATGTATTGTTGTTCCATCATTTCAGGTGTGTCTGAGTTATTTTATTCTCTATCCTTCTCTAGCTCATTTTACAGTTAAGGAAACTGAGGCAGACAGAGTTGAGTCAGTTACCCAGGGTTACACAGCTAACAAATATATAATTTAATATATATTAACTTTAAAATGCCATGCATTTTTGTTTCTTTTTTTCTGTAAAGTTCTAAAATGTTTATACCACTGGCTATACTTTTCATTGATGTCATTTATAATACTTATCACTCTCAACAATACACAACCTCTTATTTTTACTCAACAGGCTTCCTTCTACTGCCTTTTTGGTCATCTATAATTTCCAACTTTGTGAACTGCTGGAGTTTTCATTTTTCACAAGCATTGAACATTATTGTCAGAATATTCATGTTAAGGATACTTTACATAGGAGATATGTTTGGAATCTCTAAAAGCATTTCACAAGCTCCGTGTTGTAGTCAAAGCTAATCTATTATTCAGTTCTAGATAAAACTTACAGAAACTGTCCAAAATATGTATGTCTACTCATAGACTAAACCAGAAATATATCCATCCAACTCATGATAATTTGAATGGAATATACACTTCACTAATTTTCTTTTCACCTTTGTAGATTTCTAGGTTTCTTTAAAGTGGCTATAATGAATAAAATCATTTATTGATCACTTAGCTGGGTGACAAGCCCTAGGATAAATTCTAAAGACACAAATAGAAAACTGAGGCTATTCTTGCTTCAAGGAACTTATAATTGAGGAAGATCAGCCATAAAAAGAAGTTTAGTTTCAAGACACCTGGAAAGGTCAAAAATTTCTTAGAATATAGTCAACTAGGGCAAGGTCAAATGGTCTTTAGAATAAATAGGTAGGGAAGATAAAAGTGGTGAGAGGAAAAGAAAACTTGAAGACACAGAGCCAGGGCATATGCTGGATTCTAGTAAGAATTTAGGAGGCAGATGCTAACGCCTACTGATCCATCATTTCATCAGAATGAATGGAATTATTGAATCGCATATTATTCAAACCCTGTGATGAATTAAGTAGCCTGGCAAAAGCCAAAGGGCAATATGGTAAGATATCCCCTTTAGTGGTCATTTTTCTTGTTGGTCAGTTAAGCCTGATTTTTTAAAGCATTTACTTAAAAGAAATTTTCAGATGACAAAGAAGGAAATAGATAATCAATACATGACAATATTTTATCTCACAGTTCTAGGGATATTTCTGAGTGGGTCAAGCCCCAATTTTTGTGTTTCCTTCTCAGAAGATGAGTAGAAAATTGACTTAATGTACCACCTTTAAGTAGCTTTTGAAAAGTCTGTGACGCTCTCTTATAAGTATGTACATAACCCAGAATAAAATGAGTTCGAGCTGAGAAAGAACTTGATAAAATGATTACTCACAGTTCTTGGCTGCTGGAAGTCTCCATTCATGAAATGATCAAAATTTCTTCTTAACAGTATAGCTCCTTTTTTGGACTCCTTAGAGAGTTTCTTTAACCAATCTTCCCTTGTTTCTCTTATTATTATAATTTGTTGTGTAGACACAGGTAGAAAAAAAGAGAAGTTCAAAATATTCTGTGCTCCTCAAAACATGATTCTTCTATAACCAAAGAGAAAGGAGCAAAAAGACCTAATTTAACAATCAAAGCCTTTTCTTCTAAAGTGGAATTGTTAGAACCCATTACTTGATTTAATTCCCATAACTTATATTCTTCTTTGAGTCTACCACAATAATGAAAATCTGGGAGAAAGTAAAAACTGCTCAGCAGGTAGTTAGGTTGCACAGTGGAGAAGGAGGTATCTAGCCTTCAATACTCACTAGCTATGTGACTTTGGCTAAGTTGCTGTATCACTTACCTATCTGTTGGGCTTGCAGACAATGGAAAGAGGGAAGGGAATGTTGGAATCCTTACTAACTGCTAACTAATTAGAGTTGATCTAATCTTACAAGAAGATGTTTTGGGCAGAACCTGAAACAAGGTACTAAGTAGAACTAATTAATACAAGGCTTGTGTTCACACCTTTACTCATTGGAGTCCACAAGTATGCTAGCTTCACAAAGTACACTTTCTAACTTCAAGGGAGTCCACACCTCCCTTAAAGCTCGTTGGGCCAGAGAGCACTATGGGAGAAAACCCATAATCCCTCTTTCTCGTATCCCACAATTCCTCCCTCTTGGATAAAAGAAACAGACAGAAGTTCTCAGTCAGATTTCAGTGGAGCTACGCCAGAAGCCCTCTCTCCGAGGCAAGGCAGAATATTTTCCACTTGGCTGGCTGGTGGCAGAAGGAGTTCTTCAGAAGAAGAAGCTACAAGTCGAGATTTCACCAAGTGAAGAGTGGAGCTGGCTGGAGGCTGAAGAAAGCAGAGGCAGAGGCTGAAGGACCAGACCTTTGGATTTGGTGACATTCGGAGAGAGCTCTTGGAACCAAGCAGAGAGATAGGCCTCTAAGCTAACTGGGCTATATTGGAGATAATAAAAGATCTGAACTTTTATCACCTGGCTGTATTTTGAGAAGAAAAAGATCACAACAAGGGAAGGAGAAAGAACATCCTTGCTGGTAGTTCCATGTTAGGAGGAATACATTTCTCTCTATTTTGCAACCTCTATTCATCGCTTCTAGTTTACAGATTCCCTCCCTCTTTTCATTATCTGCATCTCATCAGATGGAAAGAATTGCCAGTTACTGGTGAGCCTTTTCCCTTCATGCCTCTTTCCTCTCTATTAATCTTAGGGCTGTACAGATCTGACATGAATGCTCACAACATTTAGATGATCAAAAAATGAACAAATTTAATTTTTCAAGTAACATGGAGGACTATCAGACTTTATCATCTCCATGTCAATGCATCTTAAGTTTCCATATCTGTAGCTTAGGTCCTAGAAAAACTGTCTTCTCATCTGTGAACAAAACTAAGAATACATGAGGCTTTATTTCTGCCTTGCCACCGACTGCTTAGATCTTGTAGGCTTTTCTATCCATTTTTCAGTTAATCCCTTATACATTTATTCTCCTCAAATAAACAGCCACTTTGTTGAGAATATGGGCTATATTACCTTTGCTATATTCAGAAAACAATGCTATTTCATTCATTCACTAATTCATGAAACCATTTTACTTAGCTATCAAAAGTAGAATGTAATGCCTCCAGAAATACATCTAGCAATCATAATTATGAAAAAAAATAAGCAAGCATCTCCAAAAAGGGACTTGTTTCTCAAATATATAGATAACTGATACAAATTCTTCAGTTGAAAAATGATAATAGACATAAGCAATTTTAAGATGAATTAATCAAATCTGTCTATAGCCATAAATAAAAAATTAAATTACTACATATTGGAGGTAAACAAATTAAAATAGTTCTGATGTACTACTTCATATCTATTAGATTTACTAATAGGACAAAAAAAGCAACATGAAAAATGGTGGAGAGGAGGTAGGCAAAATGAAATATTAATGCACTGTTGGTGGAGTTGTAAAATGATTCAAGCTGTCTGTAGAGCAATTGGGAACCATGCCAAAAAGCTATAAAACTAGGTATACCCATTGATCAAGCAAAATTAGGTTGATATCTCAAAAAGAGATTTTTTTGTAAAAGAAAGGAAAAGGACAGATATATGGAAAAAAAGGTTTATAGTACCTCCTTTCTGATGGCAAAGATTTGGAAATTGAAGGGATGTGTATCAATTGGAGGATGGAAGAACAAAGAGTGCTTTGTGATTATTATGTCATGAGAAATGATGAGCGGGATGCCCTCAGAAAAACCTGAAAAGACTTACATGAATTAATACAAAATAAAATCTACTGTGTACAAAGTTACAGTAACTGGATGATGATCAATTGTGAATGACTTAGGTATTCTCAGCAATACTATGATCTAAGTCAACTTGGAAGGACTTAGGATGGAAAATGCTATTTCTCCCCAGACAAATAATTAATGATGTTTGAATACAGATTGAATAATACATTATTTTTAGGGTTTTTTGCCTAGGTTTTCTTTCACGACATGACTAATATGAAAATATCTTTTGCATGACTACATATGTATAATCTGTAATGAAATGACTACCTTCTCAAGTAGGAGGTTGGGGCATGAAGGGAGGGAAAGGATTTAGAACTCAAAGTCTTAAAAACAAATATTAACAATTATTTTGATAATTGAGGAAAAATAAAATACTAAACAAAATATGGTGCCTCAAGAGTAATGTAATCCGTTTCATTAGAAATCTTAAAGAAGATCTCAGATGATCACTTGTCTGTCATATTTTGCAATGAATTTTTCTTCAATTATATTGGAATATATTTTTCCAAGTTCTCTTCCATCTCTAAACTACTGTGAGTTCTGTGAAAAACTGAGTAGGCCCCGCAGTGTTTTAGTTCCTAATTACTGGAGTAGGAAGGTTAATTTATGAGGAGCTGTGATTAATTTTTTCCCTGAAGTCTATGCTAAATGTTTTAAAACATACACACACCAATCTTCTTTTGCAAGCTTACTGTAGCACTTTTAAAGTAGGACTTTTATAGATGCAAGATAAAATGATGGTACATATTAGGTACTCAACACATTTCCTTTGATTGATTGATATTGACAATAAAAATAGTGATCATAGAAATTCACTGCCACAGAGATGATAATTATATAGAGTCTTTTGTCATGATTCAGAGGTTTCAGTTACTTTTGCGCAAAGGGACAGACACTGTATATTCTAAAATGATTGTCACAAAGAGACTTTTTTTTCTTTTCTCCTCTCACTTCATCTCTTCTTTATTTCCATAACCCCAATTTTTCTTTAGTCACCACATTAAAATTAATAGTTTATGGGGTTTTGTGTTTCTATGTTTTATGAAAAATAAGTGTTTGTCCTTTAAAAATATATTGCCTGTCTGATTATTTTTTATTAATTGTTTCCATATTGAAAGGGATGGAGCGGGGTCGGGGTGGGGGCTCTCCTGGTACCTTGAAGTTCATGCAAGAAATCCATCAATTCATATACATGGCAAAAATTGTCATTTGGCTCTTTAGTTCAGAAATAATATATATGATGACAATTGATAATCATGCATATTTTCCAGGCTAGATAAGTGACAGCTTAGAGATTGGTATAGTGAACTAGTAAAGAAAGTTTCTTTATAAATAAACACTGGAATTAACTTTATAACCCAGAAATCTTAAAGTACACTTCAAGTTTGAATGACTTTGCCAGCACCACTAAGTTTTTGTCAGAGGACAAACTGAAATAAAATTATTCTAGCTCTGAGGAGTTCTTGATTCATACTTTTGCTGCCTCTATATACTTCCCCCCCAAAAAAAATATACACTGAGATAAAATAGCTAATAGTTTTGATTGAAAATAACATGTGACAAGAATAATTTTTCCATTCGTCCCATTTAATTCCACTGAAGTATGTAGTGGAAAGTAGCTATAATTCATACTTACATACATGGAATGGGGTTGAGAAAATGTGAGAACTTGGAATGGTTTTGGTTTTTGGTATTGTTAAGTCATGCTATGGAATTTTGAATTAAAGAAAAAAGTGGTACCATGTTGAAGTCATCCCCCAGAGTAGATGCTACCCAGCTGAGAGTTGTTTCTTGTTAGCCTCCAGAAGGATTGAGAACAATCAATAAGTGAATTGATGGGCCCAAATTTAAGATCAAGTTCTCCTATGGTATTCTGGGCCAAAGAGAGAGTACAGATTATCTTACTGTCAATTATTTACAAAATTAAATCAGTCTTTTTGATGTCTAATGATAACCCATTTCTTAGATTTTTAAACAGATCTTCCAAGAAATTAGATGTGCTGCCATTGATCAATTACAAATTTGTTCACAACATTAATTCATAATGTCTTTTCATTATACATTTCTCAAATCATATGAGCATCCAACTTTCAAAGTTTAGATTTTCATGAACAGAAAATATAGAGGATAAATTATAGAAGACTTCAGAAGGAAGACAAGAAAAAAAAATCCCCAAATAAAAAACAAAATTGGAAAATAGCTGAGAGCTTAGTTAAGAGCCCACTTCTTTCTTATATCCTGGCCCAAAGTACATATGATGACTACCTGAATTCCTAAGAGGTTAACTTAGCCTTCTCAGATGGTTTAGTGGGTTTTATTGGTATGCTTATCTTCAGATGACTAGTGAAAAAACCAAAAATGTATTTAATTCATATCATTCAACCTAATGAATGCATTTTTACTGCTTTCAGCTTATTTGGTTAATTATTTCAATCAACAATTTCATTCTGTGACTCTGTTTCCACAATAGTTGATGAACTGTGTACATTCAAAAGAAAGGAAACAATTATTTTGAGCCCTCTATATGTCAAAAACTATGCTAAGTACTTTAAAATGTTATCTAAAGAATTAGAGAACATTATGAAAGGCAAAATTAACAACTTTGATTACATTAAATTAAAAAGTATTTGCAGAAACAAAATCAACAGAAACAAGATTAAAAGGGAAGTAAAAAGCTGGGGAAATTTTACTGCCAGTATTTCTGATTAAAGTTTCATTTCTAAAATATATAAAGAATTGTGTCAAATTTGTGAGAACACAAGTCATTCCCCAATTGATAAATAGTCACAGGATATGAATAGACAATTTTCAGATGATGAAATTCAGGCCATCTATAATTACATAAAAAAAAATGCTGTGAATCACTATTGATTAGAGATTCTATCTCACACCTCTCAGATTGAATAAGATGATAGGAAAATATAATGATAAACATTGGAGGAACTGTGGGAAAACTGGGACACTAATGCATTGTTGATGGAGTTGTGAAGTAATCCAATCACTGAAGAGAAAAAAATTAGAACCATGCCCAAAGGGCTATAAAACTGTGCACACCCTTTGACCCAGCTGTTCCACTATTGGGTCTGTATCCCAAGAAAATCATAAATGAGGAAAAAGGACCCACATGTGCAAAAATGTTTGAAATAAAGTACAAATTATTCCTCTAATTCTACTCTACTTTGCACATACCTATTGCCAGGCTTAATAATCCTTTTCTTGTTGATCTCTTGTGCTGTCTTTGTTGTTATTGTTGTTTTAATTCTGATTATCATATTATAAACATTTGTGGTTGATATAAAACATGTTCATTTTACTTTGTGAAATTTAAAACCCAGGAATAGACATGCAAAGATAGTGGCTGAAAGAGGTATCAGTATTCTGGAAGCAAATCCAGGAACACTATCTTTTCCACTAAGCATTAGTGGTTTATTTAAAAACAAACAAACAAACAAAAAACACCTGAGGCAATATCAGGCCAATAGTCATTTTATTTTAATCTTATTAGCAACTTAGTAGATCTCATTTTCAAAAACAGAGAGACAAAAATAAACACATCTTAAAGTGAGGTACTAGATGGTGGTGGTACTATAATTTTTAGCATGGTTGTTTAAGTAGTTCTCCAATTTTTCCAACTAAGTCCCCATCTCTCTTAACAGGGTTTGGAGTGAGTCTGGACTAGACTAGAGGAGTGAGATCTGGCCCAGCAGCTGGCCCCAAGCCTGCTTCAGAAGTTTGCAAATACTTCATTTGGCCTCGGTAGAGGAGTGTTCTTACTTTGAGAGGCACTATAGGAACACTTAAGGGATAAAATATTCATAGTACATTAAGCATTATTGAGCCATACATCATTATTTCATTCACAATTAATGTCTGGTTTGAAGAAAAAAGTCAAATAACAATGATTTTGCACCTACAATTAAATTCACAGTAATTTGCACATCACATTTCTAAATTGTAAAATGCTATTGTCCAAATTCTTCCAGATAAGGAAAGTGAGGCACAGAGAAGTTAGATCAGTTACTGAGGATCTCATAATTAGCAAGCTCTCTGGTAGTCTGAACTCAGTTGTGCCACATCTTATGTTCTATCAGTTCTGTCTCCTAATTTCTTTTACCTCAAGGAAAAAAAAAAGGGTGAGAAGGGGAGGGGGGGAGGTGGAAGTTCAAGTAAAAAGCATCCTAGAATATTTTAGTTAAAGAGATTGCCAAAGAGTGAATAATTTCAGGAGCAGGGAACTTAATTTCATTCTTGATGATTCCTAGATTCTTTATTGGAAACCTCAAAATCTAAAGTATTCACTCTATCCATCACATATTTTTCTAAAAATAATTTGAATAGTTCCAAACCTGAAAATAATTCCTCATCTTCAAGCATCACAAAACCACCCCCAAAATGGAAAGAAACATATAAGCCATTCAGTTCAGAGTTTTGAAATTCATTCTAAAGAGCAAAAATCCTAGTTGACTCCAATTAACCTATCTATGACTAAAAGGAACGGAGTCTCTCTGTCCAAAACTAGCATGCCTAGTGGTGTTTTAAAGACATTCACTGAATTTTTAGAATATTTACCTATGTGGAATAAACATAGGTGAATAAGACTCATAAGATTCAAAATTCACTAAATCTTATGACCTCTGGATGTTGAGTAAAGTAAGTATGTCCAATTCTGCTTAACAAATATGAGATCCATTTTTCATTAATGTGATCACCAATTCTATAATATATTGCAAACTAAATACTTTTTGTATATTCATATATTATTCTTCTTGTAATCTATGCATTTTCATAAAACCTGTGCATAAACAGTATAACTTTTGGCATAATTAAATGGCATAATATTATGAATTATCATGGATAGCTATTTCAACTACTTTGTTTAATATTTGCATATTTACAGCTGCCCACAATTTAAGTACACCTTGTTATTTTAATTATAGTTTGTATACACATCATTAAAAATTTTAACATAAACATTTTGCATTTAATTGCAAATTTTCATTTCTTAATCTATTCAGTGTTTTGTATCTTTGAAGGAAATGCATATTTAGATTATAACAATTAATTACCTTTTAAAAAACTCACAGACTTAGATTTCAATACTAATAGAAATAGATAAGATTTTCTTATTTTTTTCAGCTCTAAGTAATTTGATTCAGCAAAGTACAAATCAAAAAAATTACTTAAAATTAAGAAGTAAAACAAAATATTCACCTTTACAGTAAATATTTTAATAAGGATAATTATCTAATTTTTAAGGATGGGAAAAATCAGGTATATGATGATATAAATCAACCAGGTATGATGTATATATACTTATGCCATTTTTACTTCATGGAATTTCCACTCCAGTTCATTATTTCTTCCTATTTCACCCAATTCCATAATTAATCCTAATAACTATTGGTTCTAGAGCTGAACCTTCTTTCATGAGAATTTAGGAAAAAAAAAAATTTCCCCCTAGGGGAATATGTTGGCTTTATGTTGAAATTAAGTAATGTAGGAATAAATGTATTATTGTAATAATATAATTTCACTTCTTAAATATTCTATATTTTCAGGACAGTTATACATTTTAATAAGAATATCAGTTTGATAGGTAACTTTCATAATGGTCAAACATTATTCAGTCTTATGAATTGAAAATCCCAAAGGCAGGGCACTTTCCTAACTCCTTATTCACCTTAATTGTATGAAATTCTTACAGGATACCAAATTAGACTATATGTTACATAGGATCATATTTGATGACATTTCTAATAATCTTTCTCTCATGTTCTTCAGTGACCTTTTGGAGTCTTTGCATAGTTTTATCACATTCCTAGTCATAAATGAAACTTTGGAATTCTGATAGAAACTGTCAAATGGCTCAAATTTCTTACACATTTCTTATTTTACTTGTATTTATTACAGAAATTTATATTTATTGTTTGCATCTTATCATATAATATTCTCCTGTTATTAACAATATGATTATTGGAAAAGTAGACATTAATCTCCTAATTATTTATTCAAAATAGTATATGATTTAAGCTATTTCTCTTTTCCAGCCAGCTTGATGATTCATTGTTCACTAGCAAAATACTGGGCAATGAGAATCTGTTAATTTTAATCTTGTTTCTTTTCCCTCTGGACACTTGAATTTCAAGTTGAGCAGTATATCCAAAAAGAACAAAATTACATAGGTAGATTGCTTTATTATTATTGTAATTTTATACATTTGAATTCAACAATACATACTTAATCTAGACTTATTTCTTATAAGGTTTATTCAGTCTGTGATTTTATCTATAGATAGATAGATACATATAAATAATTGTTGACCCGACTTCTTCCTATTTCACACAATTCCATAATTAACATTAATATCTGTGGTTCCAGAGTTGAACTGCCTTTCATGAGAGTTTAAAATTGTTTTTTTCCCCCTAGGGGAATATGATAAGGAGATATTAGAGGGAAAATCAATGACTCTTTCCCTTTTATATGTCTAAAAATAATCTGGTAAAGGCCATCTCAGTGAATATAGGAAGGGCCATGACCTCTAGGGCAAATTGCACAGCAGTTAGGTGGCTCCTGGGTTAAAGAACTGAGTTTGGTATCAGAAAGATCTGATTTGAAATCCTGGCTCAGATCCATGTTAACTTTCTCACCCTTAAGTAACAACTTCCCTCATAGGGTTCTTATGAGGATCAAATAAGATACCATATTTAAAGAGCTTTAGAAACTTCAAAGTACCATATAAATGCTAGTCATTATTATTACCCAAAACCCCTTGTACCATATCTTGATGTGTCCCCACTGTGTAGTTACCCACATAGCATTTTTCATTTCCTAGAAGTCGTGTTAGTCAAAATATATAAAATGCATTCTCCTTGAAGAGGATCTTGTCAAAGATCCTACATTTAAGAGGCAAGGTGGAGAGAGGACATGTAGATCCTTTATAAGATCTCATTAGTAAAAACAGGATTCTATGTAAATCGAACCTATAAATAAATAATTTTTTCTTAAGCTCTTATTCTGTACAAAGTCTAGGGCTTTGGAAAATGGAAATGGAAAAAAAATAAAAACAATCCCTCTTCTGAAGTAGATCACATTTAAAATGGTGAAGGACAATATATGTGAAAGGTTTCAAACAGTACCAAAGACATTAATGGCAATAACTTGCTTTTTTGGATCTTCAATAGATGTGATTATAGCACCTACAGGGGCAGTTTCCAGACTGCACCTCAATGGTAATTTTATCCAACAATGAGGGCTAAAGATCCGGGGTTGAGAACATGGCTATACCCAAGTTCTTAGATTCAGGGTCTTTGGTTGTCATCCTCAGAGTTATGAGGAGCTATGGTGATTCAGGTGGTAATGATGACCTGCCCTGTTTAATATATGCTGCTTCTTATTGCTCACCCAGAGTTCGGGTGCTTCAACTAGGTACTCTTGTCTCTTACGTGGATGGCCATTCTTTGGCAATTGAAGTGACTAATCTAATACTCCAAGGAGTTATTTCTTTGGTAAAGGCTGTGTGTTCTGGTCTAGATGTGGGGCTGTTGGTCTCGGTATGCTGACACTACCAGGCTTCCCTCTCAATCTATCTACTTATTGGTGACAATTAATCACTAGTTCTGTGCTGGTGATAGAGAGGAAGGTGAGCCCATAATCAAAAATTATTTGCTTTTCAGAGAAAGCTACAGAAGTTGGTCTGGAAACAGGTTTGTCAGTTTGGGAAACAATGTTATATCCAAGGTTCTTTGTCTCAGGATCTTGGGCTGTCTCCATCAAGATCTGAAGGAAAATGGTGATCAAGATGGTGGTATTGGCCTAAATAGCTTGGTACATGCACATAAGGCAGATGTATTTTCAGGGAAAGAAAGACTGAGGACATTAAAAAAAAAAAGTCAAATTGCCAGAGAAAGGTAGAAATCCAAAACTGCTATGGGAAATCAACCTGAGAAAAAGTGTAAGAAGAGAGAGATATTTCATTTAAGTGTTTCCTTACTTATCTTTAAAATGAAATATTCCCCAAGAACTCATATTACATTTATGTTTTTGCAAACGCACTTATATATTTAAAATAATATTATTTTAATTTGTTTAATTTGATTTTTAAAGTCCTTGATGGAAAGGAAAGCTCAAGTTGTATTTTTCTTTATATGTTCCCCCTTATTCTAGGACACAGTAGTCACTTATTAAATATTGGTGTACTGAAAGAATGAACCTAAGATACTACATAGTCTACTGACATGTGTCACTAGATCTTACACAATTACCCAGAAGCATGTCTCCCACTATTATACTCACTCAAAATATATATACTTCCTACATTTTCCATTAAAAGCTAATGCCAGGAATCCAGATCAAAATTCTGTAAATAGGCTGCTTTTTTCTATGACTAGAATTAAATTTTATTATTTTCATTCAGCTATTTTCAGTTGTGTGTCACATTTTGACGATCCATTTTGAGGTTTTCTTAGTAAAGAAAGTGACATGGTTTGCCATTTCCTTCTCCAGCTCATTTTACAGATGAGGAAATTTAGGCTAACAGGGTTAAGTGACTTGCTCAGAGTCACATAGCTAGGAAGTGTCTGAATCCAGATTTGAACTCAGGAAGAGGAGAACTAAAGTTTCCCTGAGTTCTAGTCTGGTGCTCTAGCCACTGTGCCATGTAGCTAAATTATACAATTCAACTAAATTCTACATAAACTGAAAATTCTGCCAATCATAGGATGGATAGCCATGATCTTGAGAGCTTGGATCATTTGAAAGTGATATCATAGTTTTGCAAAAATCTTTGCTGATCATTAATAGTTTTCATTCCCATTAAAGAATCGAGAATAACAGAATAAGTTAGAAATCCTTTGTATATAGCAAAAAGTCTTTATAAAGCCATGCATATCTCAGAAAAGTTTCTACCTGTTTATATGATATGCTTCTCTGACATTAAAAGGAATAGAATGAAAAAATAAATGCAACTATCTCCAGAAATAAGTACTTTCTCTCATCCCAAAGGAAATATATTACTCCTACTCAGAAGTAGATTAATTTAGTCATCAAGCTGATCGTCAGACATTTCTATAAGCTATTCATTTGCAGGCTTTTCAAGCAAGGCTCCTTTATGGGTAGGAGAGAGACATGTTTGTGCCTGAAGGATCCTTTTACATTCATCAGAGAGGTCATAAGATCACCCTACACACTTTCTAATGTATAGAACAGCCAGGTAATCTTCACATAAAGGATAATCAATATTGTCCAAGGGATTCTTTTCATTCTCTCTGTTAAAATTTAGGTAACATTGTGCTTCTTGATGTATTATGAGTTGAACTGACAAAAAACCCAGATTATATCTTCTCAAGAAGCTCCCCTCCTGCCTTAAAGATGTTGATCTTCTGTGAAATTCTACATGAAATGGAATTTGAGAGCTTACCATCACTTAATGAGATGGTAAAATTTTTAGTTTAACTCCTAACTCAGAGTCAAATTTTCTTAGTGTAGATTTTCACAATGCTATAAGATCATTGAGTAGAGAACTACTTTTTGCTTTTCTTGCTGAATAAATGGATCACAAAATTCCTGGCAGATAGTAGGTTATTAATAATAATAATTAATATAATTTGGCTTAATAATAATGATAACAAAGAAATTACTTAGTTTAATAATCTTGTAAATGATTTGGTTTAGCTTGATTCATTTAATTTTTTGGAGAACACAGATAAAGAAATCTAGCTAAAATAAAATCTCTTTTTGTCTCTTAATATCCTCACCTATAAAATAATACTAGAAGCAACTTAACATCTCTATGGGCACTGAATTCAATCTCTGAAAAAAAATACTGCCTGAGTTAGTCGCCATCCAAAGAGTCACTGCATATCTGTTCAATTTGTTTATTTCTATTTACTCCAAAGAAATGATGGACCTTTTGATTTTCTCTCAATCATCTCATTAAGAAATAATTTTGGAAATCAAGCCCAAAAAAGGCCCCTCACTGTGGAAACTGTAAGTTTTAAAGAAAGGCATGGCTGACTACACAGATTAATCACATGGTGGAGAGGAGGTAAAGCAAACTCCACATCCATCTGCAAATAACTGCAAGGTGCTCATTGAAAGTATACTTGTTATTCATGCATGTTTTCCTGTACAATTCTGATAAATAACTATTTCTCGATTCCATTCTGTTGTTGCATCAGAATTTATTGTAAGAATAGCATGTAGCCTTACATGACATCTGGAAATATGAGAAATAGCTTAATATTCTGGAAATGTCCCTTCTTTGCTTAAGTCTGTCACACTAATCTATTGGTGCTTCCCATTAACTTTGGTGACAGATTTTTCTTACCATGTACCTAAAGTCTGTGTCTTTAGCACTACAGCTGAAGAGAACTATCACCATAAAAGAGACAAGTTTAGTTATGAATATATAATACTGTGAAACTGCAATGTAGATCTTGGTTTGCCATTTCCTTTTCTAGCTGATTTTACAGATAAGGAAAGTGAGGCAAATGGAGTACCTTGCCCAGGGTTACACAATTAGTAAATGTCTGAGTCCAGATTGAACTTGGGAAGATGAGCCTTCTTGACACCAGGTTGGGAATTCTATCCACTATGACACTAAACCATCTCCAAGTTCTCTAATAAAAATGCTCAAGAAAATGAGAGCTATAATTTGTTTAGGACTATGAGTAACTTAGACACTTCTGTGTTTAACACATAGAATCCTTTTGCTTGCCTTCCACTGAATCCCTGTGCCTCAAACTTTGTCGATCATTAGATTGACAATTCCAAATGAGAGCCTGCTTCCTGCCTTTGGCCCTCTATAGTCTAAAACTGAACCGTGCCTCAATAGGCCAACCTGGTATTTCTGTCCATTATCTTCCCCAGGTCCCTGTCTCAAATTTCAGCTGGATCCATTGGAAGACTTATCCACTGTCATGATAAGTCCTATTCCTGAAGGTCAGAAGAAGTTACTTCCACATATTATGTATTAAGTTTATATAAACAAAGCATATGACACACTTAAATGTGCTATATAAATATGAATTATAGATGCAGCCTATTATTTCTTTCCAGGAAGAATAATTTATTAGAAATCTCTTCTTTATATTGTGCTAAAATTTGGCTCCTGTAACTTCCATCTATTAATCCTAGTAATGCTTTCTAGAACCATTTAAAAAAATCAATTTCAGTTTCTATGTAATAATCTTTCAGATATTTCAGGACAATTCTTGTTTTTGTTTAAATTTTTTAATCTAAAAAAACAGTTCCTTCAACTATTACATGTATGATATGATTGCTAGAATAAATGTATCAATGATGTCTTTCAAAAATTCTTATAAAACTATTTTAACTACAATTTAGTATGGTTATACATAAAACAATGTAGTCTGGGTAAATTGTATCCAGATTACAAAGAACAGCTTTGACTCTAAGTCAAAATTTTGCAAGTTTGAAATTAATGAAGTTCACACTAATGTGAGTTTACTATGCCTGAGATAATACATAAAAATTGCTTTTACTGCAGTATGTTATTGCTTCCCTACATTTCTGCAGTATTGCTGCAATATGATATTGTTGCTCAACAGTTTTCAGTCCGTTTGACTGTGACTCCATTTGAGATTTTTGTGGAAAAGGTCTTGAAATAGTTTGATATTTCCTCCTTTAACTTCCTCCTTTAACTCAATTTATAGATGAATTAAGTGAGAAAAACAGGGTCAAATGAATTTCAAACACAGAGTCCCACAAGCAGTACATATCTAAGGCCAGATTTAAATTCACAAAGTTGAGTCTTTCTGACTCCAGACCTGCTTTTCTATTCACAGCACCACCCAGCTGCCCGAGTGACCAGCCTAGGATTAAACAGCTAGTAAATATCTAAAGCTGAGAAGGACTTGCCCCACATACTATAACAACATATATTAAAATACTATTTTCCAAACTTAAATTACCCTAGGTTTCTTAAAAGTTTTTGTCTGTGTGCCACCCCGTCCCTCTCTATAGATACACAAATAATTGCCACTCCTCCTCTAAATTAAGCTTTGCTTGTCATGATTTTTATTAATATTAACATATTTAATACAATATATATTTAAAAGTATTCAGTGATTTTTTTTCTTCATCAGGAAAATGAGCAGTAAGATATTGTTTCAAAAGGAAGGATATATGCTTATTTCTTCTATATTATTCCTCCATTTTTAGCATTTGGTATTTTACATTTCATGAAACTCTCCAAGAAAACATGTTAGATTTAATAGATTTTTTTGTGTGAAATATTAAAGACTCAATAACATTCATGGCCTGGTCATGTAAATCTATATAGAATTAATATTTTTAATTGAAGGATGTTATGAGCACAGTCTTTTGAAATGTGTACAGTCAATAAGTCATATGCTAATAATATAATTAATTATAAAAGGCACTTCTATTCATCTTTTAGAATACAGCAAAATAATCTGAGTTTGGGGGTTGAGGATCTTTTGGGGAAAAGGAGTTTTGTAAGTAGTCCCATTGACATTAAGTACCTGTAACCTCAGAACCTGCACAGAAAGTTCAAGAGTCATACTTTTGCATTCTAATTAGGTAAGTGAAAGGAATATCAAGTAAGCAGGGGAAAAGCAAATGATGAGGAGGCATCTAATAAAGTTACAGCTGCAATGAAATAATGAGTTCAACACCATCTTAAAGTCGAATTAGATATAAAATTTTGGCTAATTCATATTTGCCTCATCAAAGTAACAAGCACATTCTACTGAATTCTATAGATTCTATAGATGATATAAAGGAGTAAATTTAACATTTAGAAAATATGATTTCATTATATCTGTGTGTATAGATGGATATACATTTACACATGTGTGTACATATGTGTATATGAGTATATGTGTGTATAAATGTATGCATATAAATCTGTGTATATACCATAGTATACATTTGCATATAGACAGCAAGCTATTTGGTGCAATCAAATGATGAACTTTATCAATTTGAGCAAGCTTCTTAACTGTTTTTCTCAATGAAAATTTCTATAAGCATGAGAGGAGACACTTGGGAGATCTCTGACAAATCCCAGGATCAGTAGTTATGACTCCTGAAAGAAGCATACTTGAAGGAATAGCAAAGGAACAATGACCATGATCTTCCAATTCCAAGAGGAGATTTTAATCAGAAATAAAGATGAGCATTTGCTAAGTATTTCTAATTAGTGAAAAATGTTGGGAAACAGATTTTAACTCAAAAGAAAGCAAACAGCCTAGCAATTAGACCTATCCCACAACAGAATGAATGATTTGAGAAGAATGATTTGTTCTGTTATGGAGGATTTCAAATTGGATCTGGATCAATAACTGAGGACTATTCTAGGAGATATCCATCTTTCAGATAAGATATGGACTCTGTGTAAACCCTGATCTTGGGGTATAGCAATGATAAAGTGGAAAGGAATTGGCTGGGGAGTTAGAGAAACCTGGGTTGAAAGCCCCACTTATCATGTCATGTCATCTAATGTCTCCAAGTCAGTTTTCTCTGCTATAGAGTTAGGGGGTTAGATTATGTCTGATTCCCATCCTCCCAACTCTAAGTACATGCATACACACACATTCAGATACATATAGAATTATAATTATGGGGTACTGTCTTTTCCTTACTTAAATGTTTTGATTTGAAGGGATTGCAGATATTTACCTGCAAGAAGAGTACAAATGATTGATCAGGGAATTTCTTCAACTCAGCTGGATGACATTACAAAAAAGGGAGTTAAGATTGTGTCTAGAATTTAATGGGCTTACGGGATGGTAGATTCAATTTTAATCAAAGGGAGAATTGTCTTTTAGGGTAGCCTCCAATATATTTTTTTTTTAAATGACCAATTCTCGTGAACCCAAAGCTTAGGATCACAGTTTATATCTTCAGAGTTCATCTAACATTGTTTAATTCATTTCCCCTTTTCACTTAGCTTCCTTCCCTTACACATAACTTGGACTATGCTCAGTAATGAAAGAATCCTGCAAAGTATACTCAACAAGTATATCTTCAGAGCTTAGCTGTGGATTTATCTTTGGAGAGGAAATCATGTTAGCTTTGCTTTTGTTTTTATTGTAATGTTATTATTTGTGCCTTGTGGCTAATTTCTATTAGTCTTGCTTTCCAAATGGCCACTTTTTGAAGGTGAGAGATTGTAAAAAGCAGCAGGGATATAGAAGGAAAGCCACTTGCTCCAACTAATAGATTCCATCCTAAATTACCATTATCATTATTTTCTGATTTGTGATGAAGGTAGAAGGAAGACCATTACTTTTTGATCAAGTGATTCCCATACTTTAGACATTTCATGATTTGCTCTATTCATTCTAGCTGTATTACCTTCTATTTTTGAGTTTCTTTTGAAAAAAGAAAGGTAGATTTTAGTTATTCTTAATAACAGTGTGCTGAATACCATATAAAAGCAATTAAATGAACAAGTCAAAGTCCTCCAATGACTTAAAAACTAAAATTGATAATGTAAATGTAGAAATTGAAACAATAATGAAAATATGAGGGGGGAGGGTGACTGGCTTGTATGTAAAGTGCTTGAATGTTGTATATTATTTGTGACATATGACTTGGAAACTTATGCTTTCCTGAATTGCTTTCTCTCTTCTGTCCTTCTGAGGATAGGGAAGTGGGAATCAATACTGTGTAAAAAATAAGTGATTGCTGAGCCTTAGATAACATTTGCTTTTTCTTCTAAATGGTGTTTCTTTCTTATAAAAACATATGCATTTTTAGTGCCTTGAGTTATTTTACCTAGTGTCACCTTTTCACACAGCTCAGCTTAGCATAAATTAAAATGACCTCTATTTCATAAATTTGATTTCCATAGATTATATAAGAATATGTATAACAGAGGCCAAAATCCATTTGAACTTTTCATTTTCTAAATTGGAAAGAAAACCAAAAAATTGAGTTAAAATTTTATATAAAGTTGTTATAATTGATCTTAAGCTCAAAGAAAAGTATGAAATTCAGAAAGTAATGCTCCTTGCTAACTTACAAGTAATAAATGTGAATCCTGATTTAACTTCCTTTGAAATGTAATCTAAAATGAATAGAGGCAATATGCCTGTAGCTTTGACAATATACATATACATATATTTATAGAAATGCAAATAGATACTTTGATTTTTTTCCTAGACCTTGATTTTGTTGTTATAAGTACCTCCAGGTGAGGAACGTACCCATCCCTGTGAGTGTGTGATTTTTTGTCTGATTCCAGAGTTCTATCATAAAGTCAACATAAGCTAACACAATTACTATTTATTCCTTTAAATTAGAACTTAAATCTTGTACATTTTTCTGTTATTTCTTGAGATTAACTTTTAAAAGCTTGAGGAAGTAGATAGAAGAACAACATTAAAGTCAAGAAAAATATTTTTTAGTCTTGTCTTCAACTAATACATGACTGGATCGCTGGCAATTCACATAAACTTCCATGATCACATGTAACTCTCCAACACTATGAGTTATAGATGAGTTCCAATGTGTCAGTGACAAGAATTATGCACCAAAAAATAGCTCATGGACTTGGACATTTTCTAATGTGTACTTCCTGAAGATCGGAATTATGTTTCTGTTTTCCTCACAATGATGTATGCTACTAAGGTGGGTAGGTGCCAAATAATTTTACGGATATATACATTTATTACATGGTACTCCCAGAAATACATTCTAAGCACCTAATTTTTCAAATATAGGAAAGAAAAAATATATTAAACATGCATGTTTTTCTGATTTAAAGTGTGAGCTCTTTGATACTCTTTGGATACTCAGTGCTTAGCACAATGTCTAGCAATAGTAAGTTCTAAAGTAGTTCTAATTGAATGAATTAAAAGCAAATTTATAACATGTCATTATTACATGTACATAAGGCAAACATATATCAGATATACTTGAAATAAGAAAAAAAAGTGTGTTGAGAACAAGTGACTGAAGCTTAAAATGATTACAGTTAACTCATGAGTAAATTAACTGAATTCAGAACTGAAGGAATTCTACTTTTTTAGGAAACTACTAAGCCAAAAGTAGAGTGATTAAAATTCTTTTTTTTTTCTTGGCATAACATTAAAAAATGCTTTGAAGCTTATTTTCAATTTCTGAAGAAAATCTAATCTGACAAATCCACTTTGAAATGGACTGCACTGCTGGTGATCTTTCAGATATTCCAAGCCAACATTTTATGGTAGTTTTTAATATCAAAGTGGTCATATGATATTCTCTCTGAAAGAGGATTTTGTAAATTTCAGTTGTTTGGGAGCCCCTTTGGCTATAAATTAACTTGTTGAAAAGTATTAGCTTTTTGCTATCGACAGTCATCTGAAAAAAAAAGTTCTAAATTGCTATTGATTAAAGAAATGCAAATTAAACAAGTCTGAGAAACCACCTCACACTTATCAGACTGTCTGATATGACAGAAAAGGAAAATAACAAATGTTGGAGGGAATATGGGGAAAAAAATGGGGCACTAACGTACTGTTGGTGGAGAACTGTTCCAACCATTCTGGAGAACAATTAATAACTATGCCCAAATGGTTATAAAAACCGTATATCCTTTGATTCAGCAACAGCATTTCTAGGAAAGTATTCCAAAAAGATTAAAGAAAAAGGAACTGGACATAGAAATTCAAAATATTACTAGCAATTCTTTTTGTGGAGGCAAAGAATTTTAAATTGAGGGCATGGATTAGGGAATGTAGTATATGCCAATTGAAGCCTATCTTTTGGTTTAAATTATTATTCGTTTAAATTAATTAAATCTTTAAAAAATTGAAATAAATTAAATAAATATAATTTTTCAATTTGCAATATATTTGACATGGAAATGTCTTGCATGACTGCACATGAATGATTTATACCAAATCGCTTGCCTTTTAAAAGAGAGGGAAGTGAAGGGTGTGACAGAATTGTAACTCAATTTTTAAAAAAATGCTTAAAATGTGTGTTTATGTATGACTTAGAAGAACTGATTTAAATTAAAAGTAAAAATATTTCTTAAAAATCTGTCTGAGAAGAAGAAAAAAAGAATTAGCCTTTTGTTCAATTTTAAAATTCTACTTATCAATTTAATAAGGAAGTTTGGCTGTTTTGAATAGATGGATAAAATCTAAACTTTGTTATAGTATCAGGATGATTATTTAAATCTGATTTGCATGTTTGTCCTTGTTCTTTCATAATTTAAAAGCACTTTTGAAGCAATAAAGCAAAAGTCTCATGAACCAAATAAAGTAGGGAATGAGTGGGACCATTAACACAGCAGATCACATATTCTGATGTCTAGTTTTTGTTTGAATACTAGATTTTTCTGAATGTATCATATATCATTCTCTTTGTTTTTAACCTGGGTCCTCAGGACGCCGTTATCTTCAGTGCAATTGTCTTCTTTTCCTGACGATGCATTATCCCTGTACTCTTCTTCTGATTATTAAATTTCTGTCAGAAACCATTAGTCCCCAAAGGCTTCAGAGCATCCATTCTCACCTCTCTCTTTATTCCATTTGACTCTTTGGATCTTGCTACTTTAAATCACTACCTACAACCTGATCCATTCACATACTTTCTAGCTGCCTTTAAGATGTTATCTTTACTCCATTAGAATTGTGGTGAGTAAAAAGAACCCTTATGGAAACTGAGGCCAGATTTCAAGGCATGATAATAAACTATTAACAGTGACTCACATAATCATTAATAAATGGGGCAGACTATTTTTTCCTCAGTGGGTCGTGATCTGGAAGGGATTGAAATTGAGAAAGCCAAAGGAGACAGAAAGTTGGGTAGGAAAGCTTTATGTTTAGAAGCAGCAGGAATATTTGGCTGTTTTTCAAGGTGTAGCTGCTTACACCTTTCTCTGATCCTGAAAGAATGCACATTGTTTTATGAGCCTCAGCTTTTTCTAGTAATGGGATAAAAAAATAAAGCTACCCCAATCCACACCTCCCTTTCCTTAGCCTTCCTTTTAGACAGCAAGGCACTCTTAACTTCGGTAAGGAAAAGCAAGGATTGGGGAGAATTTAGCCCAAGTAGATTCTCTTCTTACCTAGAAATAAATCCAGGGTCCCACTCTTAAAGTTCATATTAGCATACTGTTTTTTTTAAGCTGGACTGAGAAAAGGGGGTTGACAAAATAAATTCTGACAATGAGGGATGGGATTATTAAATAATAAATTTTGCTCGGAATGTAAACTCCTTGAAGGTAGTCTTTGTCTTTTTTTTTATACCTCTGCTGCTTTAGCACAGAGCCTGACACATAACATTTAATAAATGCATCTCTATCTAGCCATCCATCTACTTGCCCATCCAGCCATTTGCCCATCCCTATATCCATGTATTCATCTATCCATCTATCTAGCGATGAAGATAACTTTTTTCTTCAAATCCTTGTATTAATTAACAATATCAGTACTGGTAGAGGAGGTACCCAAACTGAAGGAAAAAGCAGTTATTGACATTTTGAAATCTTATTATTGTGGAAATATCATTAGATCTGATAGTCAGGAGATCCCTGGGTTTACAGCTCTGCTCAGACAACTTCTAAATATTTGAAGATCATAGGGAATGACATTAAGTGAGTTGCTCAGGATCATATTTTTCAATGATAAAGAGAGGATTTGAATCCATTTACCTCCTCAGAATTCTGTCATAGCTTAACATTAAAATGCTTTAGAAATGTAAGCTATCGTTATAAAATAAGAGATTCACTTCAGCTCTCTGTACTTTAGTTTCCCCATTTAAAAAATGAAGATAAAAATAACTATCAACCACTCATGATGTTGTTATTAGATCCAAAAAAGAATTTAGGGGCTATTTAATGCAATCCTGTGATTTTGCAGAGTGACTTGCCCAAAGTTGAATCATAAAGTAGAAGCAACAACAACAATAAAAAAGAATATGTGTGGAGTTTCTGGGAGATGGAGCCAGAATTCTTTTCTTTGTATCATTTTATCTAGCTAAATGGTGGCTAAGGATTCTGTTATAATAATTATCACTATTTTTATGGTTAACGAGAATAGATCATTCAACTTCTTATATCCAATTGTAATTTGTGCCACTAAAATCTTTTGCCTGAGATTTACTATCTATAACTAAGGTTGAGATTTAGAGTATAGACTGTGTACAGGACTTATTTTTAAGATTTTATAAGTTTAAGGTTAATAAATGCTACAAACCAGCTGACAAGGCACTTAGCATTTGTACCCAGTCAGTTGCATATGTTCATGCTTGGTCTTTCTGAAGTCTTGTATTGTCCCGACCTTCTTCCCTTTTCACCTTCACACTCTGGAAGAAAAGGTTAGAGATAGTAGAGCATCTGGGGTCCATTTCCTCTGATGAATGAGAAAACCCATTAACTCTGGGTCACTGCAGAAAAGGAAAATATATCCAGGTGTAATACGAGGTATTAAATTCACTCTCTGGAGCTTGTGAAGTTATGTATGACTTGATGAATGCATTTATCATTATGAGTATTATTTTGCCATCTCTTTCATGATTCAAAGAAAAAATATAACCAAGAACTACCAAAATATAACTGGGATTATCTTCCATATTGAAAATTTCATTGGGGGCTGGGAGTTTTGGGAAGAGATGTAGGTGGATTGTTTTTATCAAAGAACAGAATTTTCTCAATATCCTAGCTACTATTTGAAGATAACAGCAGGTGGCCTCTATTTTGTATAACTGCAGTGGGGAAGAGGGGAGTATTGTAGCTTATGTGCCAGTTATAAGATTTACTATGGTTTGAGCAGTCAGAACTACCATATGGACTCCCATATCTGTCATCATTACAGATTAATTTACGTTATCAAAAATTCTTAGGCACAAGACATTTTTTTCTTTCTTTATTTGTATGATTTATATATTGTATTAAATGAATCACAAAAAGAATTTCTATTCATTCAAAACATGTTCAAATACAAGTATATAGAGAGATGTGGCAAATTTAAGGAGAGAAAAAAATACTTTCTGTTGCGAAGTTCAGGTTAGAATCAATATATTTGGACATCAACTTAATCTAGTTAATGACAAAAAACACAGATGTATAACCATACCAAAAACAAGAGCACACATAGTAAGTGTAAGACAAATTAGGTGAACAGCTATATTTTGGGAGCAGCAGGAGGATAGAAATCTAGCAAAGAGGACAGAGAAGAAATGATCAGAGATAAGAAGGGAATGATGAGAAAGTAGAGTCATTGGTACAAAAGAAAAATGGACTTTCAGAAAAAAAAGTGGTAGATGGTATCAAACATGCTTGAGAATTATTTCATTAGATAGTTTTGTAAACACGATATGTGGCCTATTTTGAGCATAACTTTACTATATACATGAATATGGATGTAGGTCATTGAATAATTGAAATAGTTACTCATGTATACTTTTTTTTCCTCTGGATCAAAATGATATTGAAGAGGAAAATGACTTTGATAATATGATTTATTTTTAATATCATAAAAAGTAGGGATATATCCAAAAATGAAGAAAATGTAAACTCAAAAAAAAAAAAAAGAATTATGGACATTGATTATTTAGAAGATCACAAGACAAAAAAAAAAAATTGAGACATACATGTCAACTTCCCAAAGGAGTAAATGAGGAAGTTTGAATCTTAGCATCTGAACCATGTCTGAGATGTGTTAGATTTGGAGTTTGTCTTTATACTATTCAAAAGGTTACCTGGATTTTAGACACTGAGTGATTCCACCACATAATATCATTATGCCATGCTCACTGCACCAGGGATCGTTGAAATATAGCAAATGGAGAGAGTTCCTTGGTGGGTGAGTCCTATGCCATAACTTTTTGAAAAATTCATGATGACCACACCCCTATGCAGCTCCATGTTATCAGGGATAGAGTGACAAAATTGGATGCAGGAACAAATGTACTCTTACTACACGCTAGTTGTATTCCACTCTTAATTTGTTCTCAACTGTAAAATGGAGATAATAATAGCAGCTACATCCCAGAATTATTGTGACACAATTAAGAGCTTTGTAGAATGTAAAAGTGCTTTGTAATCTATTACTAAAGAGGTTAAGATTAGACCACTTGAGCTCAGGAACTCATTGCTATGGCAAGCCTCCAGAAATACAGCAACTATCAGATTCTATAGAGGAACTACAGAGCTCAGACTAGAAAAGCAATAGCTTAAAACTTCCATTCTATTCAATCTCTGGGCAAATAGGGAAAAGTAATCTCAAATTTTGAAACATACGTAAATGTTAATATCATCACTGTCATCCACAATCTCCTCACCAACTTTCTTTTATTTTAGGGGAATCATTGTAAACCCAAAGGAATGGTTATAAGAGGGAAAGGTTATTTATTTTCTCAGGTGAGAAAAGAATAAAACTTTGGGTCAGTTTGTTATTTTTCAGAGAAAGGAAAATAAACTTCCTAATCTGTTGGTTTCCCATCACCTTTTGGGCAAGGATGATCTGTTTGTCTTTTGATTGACCTTGACTAAAGAATTGTGGTAAAGGTAAACAAAACATAAAATCTGATGAGATGTTCCCTTTGCAACTGAAAGAGGTATATTCTAAAATTGCATTTCTCATGTCAAGAAAGTACTGACACATGGTAGTCTCATATTTCTGGATCCACACCATCAATCTTTTACAACTTTACTGTAAGAGTTAAAAGGTTTTAAGGAGAAAAACAAATAAAAATGATATGGGTTTATATGCTTATACATATATACTTATATATATATATATATATATATATATATATATATACTTGTATATAATATATATTCATTATATGGATAATCTCAAATTATGCCTCAACAATAGTGGAACATACTAGAGTGTGTTTCAATGCACAATTGTAATTATGAAGATGAACATTTCATGGAATAGATCCAAGATCTAATGAACCATTAAACAAAAAAATTTAATAGTCAGTGAAAATAGTGTAGACAATGAAATGCAGCTATCATTGCAAAACTATCCAAGTAAACAGCTTTCTGAGTGAAACAATAGATTCATAAATGGCAACTTTTCGAGATTAAGTGTCAAGTATTCCTTCACAAAAGGCAGTTCAATTTTCAGCAGCATCTTTATAACCTGATGTATGAAAGAGAGTAATGGGTAGTACTAGATAGTATATTGGTAATGGATTAGGAGAAAATAAATTTAAAACCCCTAGCCAAGCAGCATTTGATGACATTATCATAGAATCAAAGAACCTTGGCAGAACAAAGGAAACTAACCTTAGACACAATGAAGAATTTCTAATACAAAATTTCTCAAAGATGGTCTTATAATTTCTTAATAAATGCTTCAAGAATGGAGATTTTAAGATGGTCTCTATTACATGACATCATATATAAATGTGTTTTCATATGTTTGTTGTATATATTTGTATATGTATGTATATATTTATATACATATATATGTATATATGTATTTGCTGAGTGAATTTATCAATGTGATTAATATATACTTGGAGTTATTTTGTTGTATGACCTAGGAATCTGTCCTTGGCTCTTTAAATTGCAATATTTTCCTCAAAAATTTCATTTCATGCTATAAGTAGCAGTGTGTTTATTTATGGATTATACACAATTGGCAAGGAATGCTTTAAAATAGTAAACACAATTGACAGATCTAAAACAATTCTGAAGTACTTATGAAAAATGCTGTCCACCTCTAGAGAAAAAACTGAAAGAGGCAGGATGCAGATAAAAGCATACTTTTTTTAAAATTTATTTTTTTTTCATTTTTTTGTCTTTTCTTTCACAACAAAACTAATATGGAAATGTGCTGCATAACTGCACACATATGTTCAATGAAGATACAGGGGTAAGGAGTAAGGAAAAGAATTTGGATCTCAAAATTAAAAAATGAAAGCTAAAATTGTTCTTATATTGACAGATAGGAAATATAATAAAATCAAATTTGAATGATTGCTAAATATTAGACGGGGAATGTATTTTTCAAATAAAGTGAACAAGTTGGACAAATATGGATAGAAAAGAGTCCATGTGAAAAATTTCTTAAGTTTTTATTAGATTGTATTTTTATTGTTTATCAACAATGTGATATGACAAATATAAAATCTAAGATGATCCTCAACTGTACCAATGGAAACATTGGGTTCAGGCTGAGTGAGATTATAGTCTTGCTATGTCTAATCCTAGTTGGATCACCTCAGTTGTACCACATTTTAGAAAAGTCATTGACAAGATAGAAGATATCCAGAAGTGAGTGATTATAACAGGAAAAAGATTTGAAACCCGCATATGTGAATGACTTGAAAATGAGGATGTTTCATCTAGAGAAGACATTAAAAAGAAAGGTTATACAGCTATCTTCTACTACTTTATGACCTGTCAGATAGAAGAGGGAACAGACTGCCTCTACATGGCCCCAAAGGGAAAAACTAGGAGTAATGGATGAAAGTTCCAGAGAAATAAATTTTAGCTTAATATAAAGAAAAATTTCTTAACAACAGGATGTTTGCCCTAAGATTAGAACTGCTTATATAGATGGTTGATTCACTATCAGAGATAGGTATAGTGAAAAAAATCTATTCAGTAGAAATTTTGACCTCTGGTGACTCCTACTATCTGTAACTTCATAAAACAATATCATTGGTCATAAAACTACTGCTATAACATTAGCAAATCCTTGGTTATGTGGTTTTCTTTTAGAGATATAATGAAGCCATCTCTAAGTGGCTCATGGTTGTAAAATTTTCAATGGAAACATTTGTACTCCAAAATCATCAAATACTAGAATTAGGAGGTGGTTTATTGTTTTGTTGATTGTCTAGTCTTAAGAAAGTGATAGAGGCATTATTAATTGTACAGATTTTAAAAATCTATCATGTATAAATTATTTTGTCCCAGAGATAATTATTAAACATCTACCTGATTTCATTTGCTATTTTCATTTATTCATTGACAAATTTACTATTAAGAAAATACTAAAAAGAAAATTAAGAAAATTTATATGGCTGAAAAGAAACCTGCATTTGTTGTTAAAGAATCTTAGCTATCTCTCAAACTATGCTATTCACATTTATCTTCTTTTGGGAAACCTGCTGAACTTTTCCAGGTTCCCATTTTCTTATCTCTAAATTAAATCAAATCAATTCAGTGAGGTCTAAGGTTCCTTTCATATTTAAATATTATAAACATATAAGTTCAGTGAAAGTTGATCAGAGCAGGATGGTTTCAGAGAAAATCTGAGGAAGACATGAGCTAGAGAAAAATGGAGCCAGCAGAAACAGGACAATATTGTAAACAACGCAAGTATTTGTAGTGATGATCAGCCATGGAAGATTCAATTACTCTAATCAATTGATCAAAGACAATTGGAAAGTTCCCATGATTAAAAAAAAATTAGCATGGGCGGGGGGAGAAGAGGATAAGAGGAGGGGATCTGATGAATTCTGAGTACAATTTGAAATATATTTTTTTCTTTATTTTTCTTCCTTTTTTGCTCACATGGCTACTATGGAAATGTTTTCCAGCCCTTCACATACATGATTATTATCATATCACTTACTTTCTCAGCGGGTGGGAGAAGGGACTGAAGGGATGGGGATTATTTGAAACTCAAAATTTAGTTTTAAAAAAAGAAAAGTAGTTCTTTCTTTCCAGAAAATTAGGAAACTTTCATATTGGAAGATAACTAGTATAGAAGATGTGGTGTATAAGAATTAAGTAACTTGGGATTTTCAAACGTCTAACCCATGTTCATGGCTGAGCTTGTTAGAGATATCTTCATGGAGGGGTTGGTTTTGCGTTTACTATTGAAGGATCAAAATAACTTCCTAATACTTATATCTGGAAGGAATCTTGGAGATCATTATTTAATTCTTTCTAATATATGATTACAGTGATATGTGTGTGTCAATATATAGTATACATATAATATGTGAATATATACACACATACATATATGTGTGTACATGTGTGTGCTTGTAGCTTGAAAAGGAAGGGTAGAGGGAAGTGTACATATATACATGTATATATAGAATATATATGTATATATATGTACATGTGTGTATATACATATATACACATGCATATATATATCCCATGCTAGTCTTTGTTGCATGGAGAGATGTAACAGAAGCTGTAAACCATATGGAATATTTTAAAATGTCTAAAAATTAAATAAAAACTTAGTTTCTTAAGAGAAAGACTTAATTTACATAATTAGTGGTAATTAAAAGAATAATGTTGAGTATTTTCAATACAAAGTTAGGGAGTAAAAAAAGCAAAGATTTCATTCGAATGTAAATATGTCTACTGAAAAATTTTATAACAGAATACTAATTTCTTGAATGATGGACTGCTTAAAAGAAACTCAGTTAATCCTGATTTGGCCACTGAAGAACCAGACAGTTGAGTATAGGAATATTATTCAACATGAAGAAATCTATTCACAAAATGATCACATTGAATTTTCAAAGGTTTGTTTATAACAAAATATATTCATGCACAAATTGGCAGGATACAATTGAAAAGAAAGCCATTGGCAGATCCAAATTTCATGTTGGACAATTTAGATTAACTGACAGTTGTTTTTTAATGCTCCATTGCTTTTCATGAGTATATACTGCATTTTAATACTTTGCTGATCTATTTAAGTGAGTTTTCAGACAGATAAATGTATTTAATAGTATGATGAATGAAGTCAATAAAATATCTGATCTCTCTGCTGCAATTTTATTGACTACTAATAGTCCTTGAAAGTTATTTAAATCATGAATCAAAACTTAAAACTACTGATATAATTTTCCTTATGATATTTTTTCAAGTAACCATAAAGAAAACTAAGTTTATACTTAGTAAATGTAAATGACTCCAAGGAAAGCATTTCTCCCTTGCTAATTTTCTGATTATAACTCATACTTATTTAGCTTCTTATAGCTTTGAAAGTGCTTTTCTCATAATGACCATATGATGATGGTAGTGAAAATATTATCATTCCCATTTTATAAATAAGGAAAATGAGACTCAGATAGACTTGCTTATGTCACAATGACACTTCATATAGAGCCAAGACTTCCCATTAGATCTCTCTTGATTCAACACTCTGCTATATTCCACCATGACTCTGAAGGTAAGGAACATGGGTATATTTTCACCAAGAAATCTGGTGCTACCCAACTTGTCCTTCCACCACATGTAAACATACCCCTTCCCTTATCACATTCCACCAATCATTGTGTTGCATTATTTACTTATTGTTAAGGGTTGGGATGAAAATTAACCTGGACAGTATGTCACATCATATGCCTTAGCTGGAATCCTAAAAGGAGATTAAACTTTAGGTGGAATGGTTAATTTCTTGACAGGTACCATGATGTGGTAAGAAGCTGTATAGGGCCAGAACTCTGAAAAGGTATATTTAAGATACTGACAGCAAGGTACTTATAGTTAAGCAGTGTGATTGATAATATAATGATTCTCTAGTTAAGCACATATTTAGTATAATGTAATGATGTAATCACTCTAATCACATACGGTGCATGCTCAGTGTACTGTGGTGATGTAAATACTAAAGTATTTAAGGGTTGGAAGGATTGGAATAAGCCTCTCAGCCAGACACAAGAGAAGACGCCAGACTGCAGAATCCAGACTCCGGACTCCATCTTTGACCAATCTTGTGGTGGCCCTCCTGCCTTCATCATTTCTCCACTAAGACCAAGAACTCGGGCTGATCCCAAGGTCCTCCAGAGAGCTAGTCTGGACAGTATAAGAAGCATATTGTACTAGAGATAGAGGAACTAGTATTAGATATTGCCACTCAGTATCTGTAAATTTAGGAAAGAAATACCGATTTTTGATTCTTAATTAATTCATCTACAAAGTGAAGGCTTTGCAATACATGGTCTCTGATATTCATTTCAGCTCTCAAAGTAAAATGTATCATTGTCTTTTCTACTCCAAAAAAAGTGGCTGTAAAAACTCTGACTTTTGGAAATAGAACTCACTATTTGGTAAAAGTTACGGGGAAAATTGCAAAACAGTATGGCATAAACTAGGCATTGACCTACATCTAACACCTTATAATACCAAGATAAGGTCAAAATGGTTTCAAGACTTAGCCATAAAGCGTGATATCATAAGCAAATTAGAAGAACAAAGGATAGTTTATCTTTCAGATTTGTGGAGAAGAAAGGACTCTGTGGACAAAGAAAAACTGAAGTACATTACTGAATACAAAATGGATAATTTTGCTTATAGTAAGTTAAAAAAATTGTACAGACAAAACCAATGCAGACAAGATAAGAAGGGAAGGAATAAACTGGGAAAAATTACATTCAAGAGTTCTGATAAAGGCTCCATTTCTAAAATATATAAAGAATTGACTCAAATTTGTAAGACTTCAAGCCATTCTCCAATTGACTAAATAGACAATTTTTAGATGAAGAAATTAGAACCATTTATAGTCACATGAAAAGGTGTTCTAAATCACTATTGATACAAGAAATGCAAATTAAGACAACTTTGAGGTTCCACTACACATCTCTTAGATTGGCTAAGATGACAGAAAAAGATAATGAGAAATGTTGGAGGGGATATGGGAAAACTGGGACACTAATACATTGTTGGTGAATTTGTGAAATGATTCGATCATTCTGGAGAGCAAGTTGGAACTATATCCAAAGGGCTATCAACTGTGTATACCCTTTGATCCAGCAGTGTTTCTACTGGGCTTCTAGCTCAAAAAGATCTGAAAGGAGGGAAAGGTACCCACATGTGCAAAAAATGTTTGTGGCAGCCTTTTTTTGTAGTGGCAAGGAACTGGAAACTGAGTGGATGCCCATCAGTTGGGGAAGGCTGACTAAGTTTTGGTATATGACTGTAATAGGATATTATTATTCTCTCAAAAATAATCAGCAGGATGATTTCAGAGAGCCCTGGAGAGACTTACATGAACTGATGTTGAGTGAAGCGAATAGAAGCAGGAAATCATTGCACATGGCAACAGCAACATTATATGATGATTAACTCTAATGGATGTGGCTCTTTTCAACAATGAGATGATTCATGATTCCAATGGTCTTATGATGGAGACAACCATCTATACCCAGAGAGAGCAATGTGGAGACTGAGTATGGATCATAGCATAGTGTTGTTGCTTGCATTTTGTTTTCTTTCCTATTTTTTTTTCCTTTTTGATCTGATTTTTTCTTGTCCAGCATGTTTTTATGCTTTCTGGGTTTAAAAATAAGTTTTTTAAAAAATCATTCTCTGAAAAGATCTGGCATTTAATTACTTCCTTCCTCTTAGCTTTTGAGAATTAGAAGGATCACATGCTAATGATCTGTAGTTCTAACAATATTTGAATGAGCTGTATCAAGAAGTCTCATCTATGGAAATTTTGGAACTCAAAACATAGCTAACAAAAATGACCCAATTTCCCTCAATAATATATGGTGATGCTCAAAACTGATATGTGCTAAAATACTTTAAAAAGTGAAAAATGTTACAAACACACAAGTTGTTACTGTTATCCTCATTATAGTATAATAGATTTACTGATCAGGCAGGGTACCCTCTTCTAGTTTCTTCATTCTCAAGTTTTAACAATTTTGTCAATAGTGTAGATTAGGTATAAGGAAGACCTGATTTCACATACATCTTTTGAGAATTTCTATCCTTGTGTCCAGAGGAAGCTCTTAGGCTCTCTAAGGCTTCACTCCATTTCCTTATCTGTAAAACTGGATATCAATATTTGCAATGTTTATCTTCAAGGTCTGCTTAAAGAATCAAATCAGGAATGCATGTAAAACAATCCAAAGCATTAAAGAAATACAAAAAAATATATACAATTATTCTTATTACATATAAAAAATTACAAACAGAATGAGGAAGTAATGTCCAAGGATTTTCAAATAGTATGACAAACTTTGAGACAAATTTAGATCTTCCAACAACAAATCCTATCTTCTTTATGTTATCTGATAATACTTTTCATCATTAATGACCCATATAGATGAACTAGAAAACAGAATCTAGTGATAATGAGTATTTCTGTTATTTCTATTTTTCAATATATGAATTTCAGAGCAATTTGCCCAATATCTCCATATGAGAGCAAGCCTAGCAGAAGATTTATTCTTCAATCCTCTCTGTTATGTATCTGTGAGGAGATAACATCTTTCTACCTCTCATCATACCTTGGGAAAATAAAGCATTCAGATCAGTCTTTAAAAATGAAAACACTAAAGAATAGCAAAAGGAGCTATAATTTAAAGATCAGATGACCTAGGGGAAAGCCAAGATGACTGAGTAGAGGCAGACACTCACCTAAACTTCCCTGAATTCCCTTCTAAACAATTTAAAAATAATGCCTTATTTCCAATTCCAGAAGTACAGAACCAATACAAGTTTGGGATAAAACACATTTCAAACCTAAGAAAATATAGAAAATCACTAGGAAAAGTCTAGCACAAGCACGCAGTGGTCACACTGGGACAGAGCACTCCAGGAGCAGGCTTTAGAGCAGGCAGAAGCAGCTTTGGGATCCCTAAGCCCCAGACAATAAGAGGATTAGAAGCTGGTTATGTAATTTACAGGGGAACTTTTGGTGAGCCTGGGTTCAGCACCTGTTGCATCACCCATACAAAATTTGAGCCAAAGTCCAAAGATTTAAGAGAAAAATGAACACTTCTGGCCATAGAAGAATAAGGGACCTAGTTATAATTTCAGAAGGAGAAGAAGAGTAATTGTCATCACTCACAGGAAAATAAGGACCTGGCTTTCTGTTCCAAGTCAAAAAAGTAACACTAGAACTTGCAACTGCATGGTCACAGTTACAGGATAACCATGAGTGCCAGCATTTGTGGCTACATGGGAACATTGCTGCATTGTTCAGATGTGATTCTGAGATGCAGTCTCAGGGCTAAAAGGAGCAAAAGCAGTCCCTATGTCATGATGAGAGTGGGGACACTGATAAAAATATATTCAAGATTAAAAAAAAACAACACATGTTTGTGGTTACTCATAGATAAGAGTACAGGTCAAGAATATAGTGTTCATGCCTCTCTTTAGATCATATAATCTTAAAAACCTTAAACATTTACAAATACCTAAAACTTGTTCTGAAAAGAGTAGGATGAAAAATCTAAAGCTTAGGACAGTGAAATTTCTGTCCCAAGGACAGAGTCCCACTTTAAAAGAAAGTTAAAAGTAAAGAAATAGTGGGAAAATGAACATACAATAACAACAAAAAGAATCTGACTATACAAAGTAACAACAAGTAAAAAGAGGTACAAGCAAAACTTCAAAGAAAAATGTGATTTAGACACAGGTACAACAAGGATTCCCAAAGAGCACAAAAATAATTTAAAAAATCAAATAAGAGCAAAAAAGAAAATACTGAGAAAATAAATGAGAGTGATGCAAGAAAAGTATAAAACACCAGTAAATAGCTTGGGGGAAATGTATAAAAACAACTGAAGAAAATAACTAAAAAAATCAACCAAATGATAAATATAGAAATAAAAATCCACTGAGAATTCCTGAGAAAATAATTGGACAAATGGAAAAAGAAATACAAAAATTCAGTAAAGTAAATAATTCCTTAAAAATTAGAATTACAGGTTTGGAAGCTAGTGTCACTGTAAGAAATGAAGAAATAAGCAAACAAAATCAAAAGAACGGAAAAAATGAAGAAAATGAAATATTTCATTAAAAAAATTATCTTGGAAAATAATTTGAGAAAAGATCATTTAAAAAAAATGTTGAACTATCTGAATGCCTTACCAAAAGAAAATTGGAGAGATTAAAAAAATAGACACTGCATTACAGGAAATTTTCAAGGAATACTTCATTAATAAACTAGAACTAAAATAAAAATGGAAAGAATACACAGATCATGTCTTAAAATAGATCTCAAAATTAGAACTCTCAGATGTGTTATAGACAAATTCTAGAACTCCCAAGGTAAGGAGAAATATTGCAAATTGTCAGAAAGAAAGAATTCAAATATTGTGGAGTCCTAGGATCACACAAGATTTTGTAGCTTCTCCATGAAGAAAAGAAGGGTTTTAAAATATTCCTGATGAAAAGACCAGAACTGAACAGAAAATTTGACTTTCAAATACGAGACTCAGGAAAAGTATAGAAAGGTAAACATGAAAGAGGAATCATAAGGGATTCAATAGAATTAAATTATTAAAAAGCCTTTATGGGAAGATGATACCTATAACTCTTAAAAACTTTATCATTTTAAGCTATTTAAAAGAAGTATGAATGCATATACATACATATATACACACATGTATATATGTATATGATTATATAGATTATTATTTTGTTATAAAAAGTGACAAGCAGGATGCTTTCAGAAAAACTTGGAAAGACTTATCTGAACTGATGCAAATTGAAGTGAGTAGAATCAAGTTAAGATAGTAAATAGTAACAGCAATATAGTACAAAGAGAAATTGTCAAGGACCCAGCTACTTTGATCAAGACAATGGTCAATGACAAGTCTGAATAACTTATGATGAAAGTTACAATCTACTTTCACAACAATAACTAATAGAGTCTCAATGCAGATCAAAGTATACTTTTAAAACTTTCCTCATTTTTTTTCTTTTGTGTGTGTGTGTGTGTGTGTGTGAATATTTTTTGCAATATTTCTCATATGGAAATGCCTGCACATGTATAATTAATACCAAATTGCTTACCTCCTCCTGGAGTAGAGAGAAGAGGGATGGAGAGGATTTGATACTCAATTTTTAAAATGTTGATTTTTATGTGTAATAGAGAGAAATAAAATAAGAAACTGAAAATATATGGATGAACAAACTGTGAATCAATGAATTAGATGACCTACTTTTTAGTCTTGGTCCTCTTACATACTTATCTTATATTCTGGGGCAGATCATTTTTCCAATATGAGCTCTATTTTCCTCCACTATAAAACAATGGAAGATTTGAGTAAATTATCTCAAAGGATCCTTCCAGTTATCGACTTTTATAATCATGGTTATAAGGGTTTAAGAAGATCTTCTCCTGAATGTCCTGAGTATTCAATTGGAACTCTGAATCAATAATAGCTAGAGTATATATAGCACTTTGAAGTTTGAAAAGTGCTTTAAAAATATGGCCTCATATTATTCTTCCAGGAAAACTTAGAGGGAAGTATTTTCATTTTCACCATTTAAAAAAAGAGGAAACAGCAAAGTTTAAGTAACATCACCACAGTCTCAGAAGTATTAAGTTTCTGAATCTGGATTTGAACTCAAGGTTTTCAGATTCTAGGTTCAATGGTCTACTCACTGTACCACCTGCTGCTATTGTCCTTCTGCTCTGACTTTAATGGTGATTTGTCTTCATTCTTGCTATATTCCTTTAAAACCAATAATAGTGATTTGTAATATTGGAATCTCTGTGTTTATGGATGTACACATTACAGCACGAAGGGACACTTTCATATAAATACCAATCTTCTACAACTTATATTGCTTACTTGAGGTAACTGCCATAGATATGTTGTGCTGCAAAAAACCCATTTATTAGTAACCTCAAGTTGTTCAAGCCTGAACATAGGGATTATCCCCTTAATTTGCGGAGGGGACATACATTTCAATAAAAAGTCTAGGAATGAGGAGGAAAAATGCAGCAGAGGTAGCAATAAGGAGGCACTAATTGTTCCCTCTTAAGTTCCTAAAAAGGTTTGGTAATGGGACTTTGATCCATATGCTTACAATTGCTTTGCCAATTATTCAACAAGCATTTATATGCTTACTATGTTCCAGATGGTGGTGAAGGAAAAACTTTCAGAAGATAGGATTCTAGCTTTGATCTCATTAATAATTCTTATTTTCTAAAACATCAAAAACAAACCATGTTAACTCAGAAAAAAAAAAACTGTCTCTCCCTTTGGGAATAGCATTTCAGAAAGGACACTGGATGTGCAACAGAGAGATGCTAAATTAGAATGTCAAGTCTTCCACTTGCTATCTATGTACTTGTATAAATCTCTTTTTCTTTGGCCACAAATTAACTCAACTGTAAAAAGATTAGATTAGATTAAAAGTCCTCTAAGAACCCTTCTAGTTATGAATCTATGGCAACTTCAATGTAATAGAAAATTTTGTATTTAGCACAATTTTTTTGAATATTTATTCTAATTGCACCCCATCCCAATGTTCATGATTTGTTCTAGAATGGATGTTTGTCTGAAACATTATATATTTCATCGTTCAATGATTTTTTAAAAAAATACACTTACTTATTTGAAACTAAATAAAAAAATACAAAAAAACATAGAAGAAAAAGTCAGGAAATGAAAATGGAAAAGAAATTCCCCCAAAATATTGTAGTGTGCCTAACAGAACATCAATTCAAAATATATAACAATAAATTATAATAGAACAGATTATATTTGCATGAATGTCTATTTTTTCTTTTCTCCTTATAGGGTATTCTTTTGTTATCTGTTATACACTTTTAACTTAATTTTTTTTCTTTTCTTTCTCTTTCTTTTTTTTTTTCTGAGGTAATTGAGGTTAAATGATTTGCCCAGAGTCACACAGCTGGAAGTATGGTGTTCTCTTCTTTAAAATATAATGGTTTTCTGGGAGCAGGTTTCTAGGGGAGGTAGCCCTAGTATCAGTTCAGATCAATAATCACCCCAAATGCAGCCAGGGATTAAAGCACAGTATTTTATTGTTTCTTCCAAAATCTTACCTCCTTCACTTCGCTAGTTTTCTGGAGGCCTTCTCTTTCCTCTTGCCGCTAGTCCTTTGCCTCTTCTCCCTTCAGCCTCCAGCCAGCACAAAGGTAGAAGATGGAATGAATCTGTCTTGCCTCCAAGAGAGGGCTTCTGGTTCTCCCAGAGTGCTCTGTATCTGTCCCAGAGTACTCTGTGTCTGTCCCAGAATGCCTTTGTGTCTGTCCCAGAGGGCTCTCTGGCCCTAAGAGCTTCTTGCTTATATGAGTTCTCTAACCATGTGAACACAAGCATTGTTTCTATCAGTTCTACTTAGTACCTTATGTCAAGTTCTGGCCCATAACATCTCCTTGTAAGATCAGATCAATCATACTGAACCATGCTAAATTAGATAATTATTGTCTCTATCAACTCTAATGAGTTAACACTGTAAGGATTCCAACAGGGAAGTATTAAGTGTCTGAGGCCAGATTTGAACTTGAGTTCTCCTGACTTCAGAGCCGGTGCCCTATCCACTATGCCATCTACTGCCCCTCTTTTTCTCCTTCTAAACAGGCTACAATTAAGCATGAGAATGGATGTGTGTCTCCACACATTATGGTTTTATTTTTTTTTCCCTTTGGCTATTAAAAGTTTCAATGACTACTTCCCAGAATTTTACATTAATTTTTAAAAATTATATCACACTTCTCCAAATATCATTGGACCAACAGTTTCAACTATGTAGAATACAAATGAGTACTAGAAGGCAAGCTGAATCATTTTACTCTACTATAAAAATGCATTTTAATATGGAGAAGAATCATTTGAAAAACTGTATCTGTTCCATTCTCATATTTTCATTAAGAAAACCTTTATCAAATATGTAGAACATTCTCATAAACATTTAATAAAAATGAGAAAGTTGGTATATGGGTCACTAATTATTAATGTTCTCTTTATTGTCTTTTGGGGTTTGTAATATCATCTGGGACAAATCTAAGTTCTTTTGGTATCTTACTTACCCTGACATAGCTTATAAAATAATCCCCAATAATTTCAGTGTTGCTTTCAGCATGAATTTACTTGGTGGTTTAGCCACTTTTTTCAACTATTTCTTTTTGGTCCTATTTTAATCCCAATTTAATATAAACATTGTTTTCCATAATAATGACAATAATTATTATCAGTCATCATAAAATAGTTAAGCCAACAAGAATTTAAGTACTTACTATGTGCCACGTACTATGCTAAGTTATGAAATATGCAACATAAATATGAAAAATAGACATAAACAAAAGATATGCCCTGAATAAATTGAAGCTAAACTTAGGAGGAAACAGTAATATAAAGAGGTATTAGAAAAATCTTTTTTGAAAAAAAAGGACTAAGTAATTTTTTTACAATTTCTTTTCCCCCCAAAATCGTATTATATAAAAAAGAATGACAATCCACACAAGTATAATTTTTAAAAAAATAACAAAAAGATTTGTTTAATTAAATAGAAATTCATTTCTATGAATGCCTATTCCATATTGCTTTTATTTAAATATAGATATTAGTTATCAATATATATGTAAAATAGATGAATTATAAGAGAATCAAACCTTATCAGTTCATTTTATGTTACAGATTGTATCCAGTGACAAAATAGATGTAATTCTACATTTTCTCTATTAGTTGAATAAGGCTGAATATGAACAAATAACTGCTGTGGCTGAATTTTTCAGTTTTCAACCTGTGTTTTTTACATTCCATTTATATTTGTGTTCATAGACATACAAGAATTCAGTCAGCTCAATTGAATGGCAAATTTATATGATTATACACTGGAATCGAAGACCTAAACAATTTCTGCTGTTGCTTATCCCTCTGTAATGGATGATGTCATTCCCCTGTGTTAATGAAGTAATAAAATTGAACTCCTTCATGCAAGTGCAAGGGAAATATATTTTTCAAAACATTTTAGGAGTCAGCCAAAGTGATATAAATAATAATGAAGTTATAAAAAAGCCAATAATCAAAATAGTTTATACCATGATCTACATGATAGTTATTTCAAGTGAGAGTTATTTCTAAGATGTGATAGTATGGATCAATCTTAAATCAAGGAAACCAGAGCCCTGTAACTAACACAATTTTGACTGTATGACCCCCTGCAATGTCTTTAACTTTAGAGTTCTTTTGGCCACCCCTGGAAATTCTAAATTTCTAGCCTTCTTTGGTATAAAGAGTTTCTTTTTTTGCTAAGTGGGACACTGGATAGAGCTCTACACCTGGAGTCAGAAAAACTTGACTTCAAATTTAGCTCAAATACTTACTAGCAATTTGATACTAAGCAAATTCTGTTTCCTTAGTTTTCTCAGTTTTAAGCATAAGGATAGGACTTATCTTTCATGGCTGCTTGAGCATAAAAGAGATCAAATTTGAGGGGAAGAAAATTGCGAGAGGAAAGCTCTTACTATGTTGCTTGGTTCACATTAGGTGCTTTATAAATACTAATTCCCTTCTGTCAATCCTTTTCCATCACTCAAGGGAGTCCTACTGATAAGCAAGTCTATCTATCTCTATTTCTAAATAAACATACATTGAATAAAGAACCTAAAAAACTACCTCATACCTTGATATAAAACACTAAACTGCCTCTGTCTTGAGAGAAGGATAAAGCCTTGCATATATTGACAGATTTGTTTTGTTGAACTGCTTTCCCTTCTCCTCGCCATTTTTCTTTTTTGAAAAGTTTATTATAAGAGCTAGCTTACTGATCAGAGAAGAAATACATTTGAAAATAAAGGTGAAGTAAAATTATAAAAAAAAAAAATCAATGAAAATACGATTTTTAACACCCACTAAAATGAGAAGTATGCTCTTTTGAACCATGGCATGTGGCCAAGGAAGAAACTTTCCTAAGTTTATATGCCTGGCTTTGTGACACAATGATCAAAATGGAGAAAAAAAGCTTAATTTGTAAAGCAGACAGATAATTTGAAGAGTTAAATTCATTTTCCACTGTCTTGCTTCAAAGAATATCTCTTTCTGCATAAGCCTCTTTAAAGCACTAATATACTTAAAACCTAGTTGTAATGGAATATGTAGATGACCTAAGAAGTAATCTGCCACATTCAAATTCCACACTCATATTAATTTTCTCAAGACTCTTGAACACTTTATAGTGCTAATTATGTCTATTACGATGTCATTTACTTTGAAATGATATGTTTCCTTCCAAAATAGAAATCCTCAGTTTTGCTTAGTAAAGTTCTATTTCAGTAAGCTTTCCTGATCTAATGGCTCTGATTTCACTTAGAAATAATGGGTTTACTTGTACGGTGAATGATGACACATGTGTTTAATGCAGATAACTGACTGTTTATCAAATTGGTTCTAATTAGACATTTTTACATTGCCGGATTAATATGAGCCTCATTGGGACAAAGGCCCATGAAACATGTAAATTTCATAACTGAGATAATGAAAATTTGTAAGGATGGCACTTTTTAGTTTCACATAGAGTTATATGGAATGTATCACATTTTAATGACTTGGAGAAAGTGGTAACAGGTGTAGACCTTGAAAGGAATATCAGCAAATGGAGATTTGTTGAATTCATGGCTTTTGGAAGGCAATGCTAAACAAGGATGATCATTGTTCTATGTAATGACCTTTTAAAAAATAGATATGTCAATAGTTACAAAGTTAGTCAGGTACAGTGCCTTCACACCAAGTTAATTGGTACATGAATGTCTGGTGCAGTTAATGCCATCTTAAGTTTATTACACCAGGGAGATTCTCAGCCAGAATGCAGGTCTGACTCATTCAGTTTGTAGTTCACAGGATCTTTAAAGTGCAAGGGATTTCAAATCCTATCTAATATAACCCAACTCATTTTTGTAGATGAGGGAACTGCAGTGCAGAGAGGATAAATAATTTGTCCAAAGTGATAGCAGTAATTTGTATGAGCAGAAGGATCCAATTGAATCCAGGTCCACTGAATCAGAATATAGTAGTTTTTCTATTGTGCCATTGGTCCTTTTTCATTCAGTGTTCATTTTTGTTTCAACTATTTCATACTTGAAACTAATTATATTTTGTGTTTAATGTTTTTCACACTATCATTTCTAATGCAAACACTGTAACATTAAGGGGGGGAAAGCTAACAGAGGCAAAAAGGTACCCCGCATGCTGAAATGATTTTGACATATTTATACCAAAAGTGTGATCTGTACTAATATTCCCTTCACAATATACCAAAGTGAAATCTCAAGCGTATATTATTTGCTAAGTACTATGTTAAGTGTGAGAATTCAAAGAAAGAGGGAAAAAAAAGACTCTGTCCTCATAGTATTTACATTATTGTGGAGAGGGTGGAAATATGCATTATAGATGTATTATCTCGGATGATTATCTCATAATTGAAGACAATTGTGGCTTTTCAGGACATATAAGGTCTCCTGCAGAGGAAGGAATTTAATTTTGATCTTAGGAAAATGAAGAGTGGAAGTTGAGGAGGAAGAACTTCTAGACTTGGGAGAGATCCAGCAAAAAGGCACAGGGAGGGAAGAGGGACTATTAGGTACAAACAACAGTAGTAGCCTAAAGTCAATTAATCATACAGTGTATTGGTCAAGAAAGCACCTTAAAGTCTGGTACTCACTTGAGCTCTTCCAAATTCCCTTCCAAACAACTTTAAACTAATGTCTCAAAATGAATTCTGAAGTAGAACAAAATAGTCCAGGTTCAGGTCCAGGTCAAACAATTTTTCAAAAATATAGAGGAACTGAAGTAAAAGTCAGTCTCACTAAAGTAAGAGCAGAGCACAGCACAACACAGACTGCAGGCAATCCAGTAACAGGCCCTGGCAGCATCTGTGTTTAGAAAATGATTTCTAAACCTTATAGCCCACAGAGAATTAAGGGATTGGACACATGATCAGAAGGATATTATAGGGGATCCTTTGCTGGCACAGGTTGCAAGATTCTGTTGCATTGCCAAAATGTGGTTCTGAATTTCAGTTGCAGAAAAAGGAGTCCTACCAAACTAGTGCCTATGTCCTAAGGAGAGTGGAGACACTGGTTACAATTTCAATACCAAAAAAAAAAATGGTGTTTATGGTTACTCAAAGACAAAAGCATGGGCCAGAAGCACAGGACCAGTCCTGTAGAAAGACTTTAGAAGTATTTATTTCAGAAGAGCCCAAAACTTACAGACTCCCTGGAACTAGCTCTGACAATAGCAGCATGAAAAGTGTGAAGCTTGGGATAGTGCCCCCTTCAACAGAGCAGCAGAATCTAAGTTAACATAAAGTTAAAAGTCAAGAAACAAACTGGGAAAACAAGCAAAAAATACCCAAAAAACTAACCTGGATTCTTCATTATGGTGACAAGAAATATCAAGACACATATATAGAAGATGTCAAAAAGTTAAAAAAAAAAAACAGCTAGATGAAAAGGTAAGAAGAAAAAGGTAAATTGGTTTCAAGCCCCAAAGAACTTGTGGTAAACTCAAAAAGTATTTTAAAAATAAATGAGATAAAAGAAAAATTATTGCAATAAAATCTTGAAAAAAGTCAAAAGTTTGGTAAAGGAGGTACAAAAAAAGCTGAAGAAAATTACAGCTTAAAAAACAGAATTTGCCAAATGATGTGTCACACACATACACACACACACACACACACACACACACACACACACCCTCCTTAAAACGCAGAGGTGGAATGAAAATAAAGGTACAAAAGTCACTGAATAAAATAATCTCTTAAAAACTAAAACTGGGACCAATAAAAATTGGTCATGCAACAATGACAATGACAATAAATAACCATTTTCAACTAAACATCAATTTAGAAATACTTGAAAAAAGTTTTAAAAGAGTCCCATAAGATTAAAAGTAAACTATTGAACTAATAAATAAAAATAGAGACTAATTTTTGGGAAAAAAATAAACAAACCAATGATGTATATAAATAATTGGCTAATTTTATATAAAAAAGAAAAAAAATTGTCAGTATCTAAATTAATGAGGTTAAAATCATCACTGATGAAGAGGAAAGTATAGCAAATATTAGAGGATATTTTGCTCAATTACATGTCCATAAATTTTTAAAATCCAAGTAAATAGTTAATATTTACTAAAATATAAATTGCTCAGATCAATAATGAGAAAATATAATACACAAATTACTGTATCTTAGAAAAAAGGAATTGAACAAACCATCAATGAACTCCCTGAAAAAGAAATTCAACAGAACCAGAAGTATTCAAAAGTAAATTCTACCAAATATTTAAAGAACAAGTAATTCTCATGCTTATTATTGGGGGAAAGTAGGCAAAAAAGGATTCCTACTAAATTCTTTTTATGACATTAATATGGTGCTGATACTAAGAGAGGAGAAAACTGTAGAACAATTTTCCTAAGGTATATTGATTTTAACAAAAAAGTGAAACAAAAAACAAGCAGCAAAGTGATTATAGCAAAGCAATGTAATTACAACACCTTCATAGTATGAAGAAATGGAATATTATTTTATTAATATATTAATATTAATTTACTATTAGGAAAATTATCAGAATAATTTGCCATTATCATTAACAATCAAAAAACCCACAACAAAAATTATCAAAAATTTTATTATATCAACAGTTGTGGACAAAGTTTTGGACAAAAAACAAAAGTTTGGACCCATTCTTATTAAAATAAAGAGAATATAGGAATAAATTGGGCATTCATTAAAATGATAAGCAGTATCTAACACTATCAGCAAACATGTTCTATAATAGAAATAAGCTAGAAGCCAGTCCAATAAAATTGGAGTGAAGCAAGGATGCCCATTATTATAACTTTTATTCAATATTTACCAAAAATATTAGTCATGGTAATAAGAATAAAAGGACATTAAAAGAATTAAAATAGACAATGAGGAAAGAAAAGAATCATAGTTGCAGATATTATGATGATATACTTAAACAAAGCTAGAGAATTAGCTAAAAACTAGTTGAAATAATTAACAACTTAAATAAAGTTACAGGATATAAAATATACACACATAAATCATCTCATTATATTACAAAGTCCAGCAGGAAGAAATAGGAAGGGAAAAACTATTTTAAATAATTGTAGATACTATAAATAATTGGTACTTTACCTGCTAAGACAAACTCAACAACCATATGAACAAAATTATGAAATATTTTTCAAGAAAAAATAAAGTCAGATCTAAAGAATGAGAAAAACATTGCCAATGGGTAGGCTGAGGCAATAAAATAAAAATGAAATTCTACTTAAATTGCTTTTAATACTTAATATCATACCATGAACTGACAAATGCTGGGGGAATATGCAAAAAAATTGTGATATACATGTAATGTTAGAGAAGTTGTGAATTGATTCAATCATTCTGGGGAGCCATTTGGAGTATGTCCAAAGGGCTATAAAATTATAATTCTTTGAACCAGCAAATATACTAATAGGTCTGTACTCAATGACAGAAGAAGGAACAGAATCCATCTGCATAAAATATTTATAGAAGCTCTTTTTGTGATGGACATTAATTGGAAATTTAGAGGATATCCATCAATTGGGAAATGTCTGAACAAGTTGTAGTATAAGATTGTGATGAAATATTATTGTTTTCTAAGAAATGATGAAAAGGATCCTTTCAGGAAAACTGGGAAGATCTACATGAACTGATGTAAAATGAAGTGAGCAGAACCACAAGAATATTATGCACAGTAAAAGCAATATTTTATGATGAACAATTTCAAATGAACTAGTCAATGAGCAACTATGAATAATGGCAATGATCAAACACAATTTTGAAAGAATATGATAAACAATGCCAGCCACCTCCAGAGAAAGAACTGATAGAATCTGAATGCGGATTGGAACATACTATTTTTTTTTTTGCTTTTTATTGTGGGGTGTGTATGTGTGTGTATGTGTGTGTGTGTGTGTGTGTGATCTATCACAGCATACCTAGTACAGAAATGTGTTTTACAAGACTGCTCAGGTACAATCTTTATCAAATTGCTTGCCTTTTCAAGGAAGGTGGAGAGGAGGAAGGAACAAAATTTGAAACTCAAAATTTTTAAACACAAATGTTAAAAAAAAATTACATTTGACTGAAAAAATATAAAAATTATCACTTAAAAATATCATACTGTGGATAAAGAGGAGAAAAGTATATTCCTGAATGGCTAAAAATGGAGATAATGAACCACTGTTTTTTTTTAAGGATGAACCCAAACATAAGCACTATTTCAGATGCCTCTCCTGTCATTTTCCTAATTTCCCATAGTAAAGCATTTTCCAGACTTCTCAAATAGACTTTATCCCTGGAATTTCTGAGCACAGTTTTCTCTTATTTTCTATTAATGAATGACATTTCTGCTGATCTAACCAAACCACACTTAATATCACCCAGTGTAGAGGAATGAAACTTTGAAAAGGCATGCTTGAATCAGACAACCTAGCACTTAAGGCTAATTACCTATTCCATGTGAGACAATGACTATTAGAATATATTTGGGTAAATGGCTCTCCTCATGGTTGGTGTTTGCTGAATGTTTGGTGTTAAGATAATCACAGGCAAGGATTGGAGGGCAGAGAGAGAGAGGCCAGAGGCACTTGGCAGCAGGGTGAGGAGGAGAGCTGGTGACAAAATCTCTGGTCTCGAGAATCCAGGATTTTGCTTGTCTGCCTTCTTCACTTCTCCCATTAAAGACAAAGGACTTTGGTTTATCCTGACTCTGGCTGACTCTGAAGCCCTCCAGGGAGGTAGCCTGTACTCAGCAGCCACTATCAGGTGGCTCCCATGTATTCCAACAACTCTCCTGTGTATTCCAACAGCCCAGTTCAAAACAGTTTTACAATTTATTAGGCATAAACTCAATTTGGCATTTTAGTATCTCTTTTCTATTGGTCCATAGTCCAATAATGGTTATTTTATTTAGATGGAAAATTAGAAAATCAGTGAATATCTTTATTCAAATTCCACAGACAATAAATACAATTAAAAAATAAAACTTGCTCAAAAATTTCAGGTTCTTGGATTCTGCAAAAAAAAAAAATCACTTTATAAAATAATGCAACAGGTTCTAAGAAGATTGCTTTGGATTCTGAGCATCCCAAAAGCCTCCAATGCCCCTTCAATGACAAGAATACCAAATTAAACTAACTCTCTATGGTGTGGGGAAAATTGCTTTCCCGTTTGAACTTCATATCAAATTGAATGCATAGATAATGGGGGCTTTGGGTCTTCATTAAAGGATGATACGGATTTGTCATCAGGCTCCAAATTTCACTTCTCTTTACTATTTTGCTCATGTTTCATTTTTTTGAGTTTTATTTTAATTACAGCTTTGATGAGATGAAAAAAAATTGAATGTGAATCTGAAGTCTCCAGGGCTAACATGTTTATTGAAAATGCATGGCTTGGGGAGAATAGTTCTTTTCATTTTGAAAGAGATATTATTTAGCAGGAAAATATAGTTGAAAACAGGAAAAATATAGTATCAGAATCACAAAGATATTTAAGAACTGGCTCAACGAGTTTTACAACATGCTGAGTTAAATGTTTTGCAAGCTTGATTGAAGAATAAATGTTAGAATGTATTTACCTGATGCTTAAGTCATCATAAGAATGATGCAGATGGTACAGAGCATTGGAGATATTTTAGTCCTTGGCTTCCCCTTTTGTTTTTTATGAAATTTCCCTTTAGCCTTTATGTAAATATTTTGTAAAAGAAATAAAGAGAATTCCATTTCTATTATTTTTAGTTTTTTTCCCCCACCTAGCCTTTCCTAATGCAATCTATCACAATAACTATACTTGGCTTTTAGATTTTATAGATGTTAACATCACATTTAAGTTCCATGAGTTAGTTTAAATTTTCATTATGCAAGCACAATCACTCAATTGTCAGCATTTGTTTACATAGCACTGTGCATTTGTTTTGTTCTTTTTTCCCTTTTACCCTAAATGTGATTTCATGTTGATTTCCAATAAATATATTTAAACCAAATCTATACTTGACATTATAAATGTCTAATAGTTCTAGTGAGTGCATGCTCTTTGATTTTCCATGATTTGGGGTAAGGTGAGTACATCAAGGGAGAGGCAAATTGACAAGTATATCTTCAAGCCAACTAATAGTTATCTCAGTTTTAAAACATGCTATTTATTTTTTAGTTGTGCTTGTTGTAAACATTCTTAATCTCCCTATCCTTTCTCACATTGTGGCTGTAAAACTTGATGCTAGAAAGATATGTGGACAGACAATAAGATCTGATAGATTAGAGCAAAAGGAAAAGTCTTTACACAAAGTGCAGTGATAGATTATGTTTTCTGACTGAGGACTAATCAGGAAATAAACATTTATTAAGCACCTACTATGTGCCAATGATTATAGTAAACACTGGGGATACAAAAAAGAAATAAAACCTAAGCCTATTCTCAAGCATGTCATCATTTATTGGGGGAGGTTCATCACTTTAGGAAAAGACCTAGACAAAAACATTTTGACTAAAGAAAGATAAAAAAATACATTAAAATGTATAATAATCCTTGGGACTTGATATTCCTTTTTTTTTTTTTTTTCATTTGCAGTAACAGTGGTAGAAGGATAGAGGGCAGAGGAAGTGATAAGTGATGATCATACATTGTACACCAATCTTCTGGTGATGCTATTTGACTTTGAACCATAATCTTTTTTTAAAATGCATTTCTAAGCAGGAGTTAACAAGATGGCAGCAATAAAGAATTGGTAATTTTAACCATAAATGTGAATGGGGTAAATTCACCAAAAAGAGGAAGCAGTTAGCAGAATGGATTAAAAGTCAGAATCCTACAATATGTTGTTTACAGAAAACACACTTGAAGCAGGGGCATACATACAGAGTAAAGGTAAAAGGTTGGAGCAGAATCTACTATGCTTCTGGTGAAGTAAAATAAGCAGGGGCAACTATCTTGAACTCAGATCAAGCAAAAGCAAAAATTGATCTAATTAAAAGAGATAAGGAAGGGCACTATATCTTGCTAAAAGGTAGCATAGATAATGAAGCAATATCAATATTAAACATATATACACCAAGAGGTGTAGCATCGAAATTCTTAAAAGAGAAATTAAGAGAACTGCAAGAAAAATAGATGGCAAAATTATAGTAGTGGGAAATCTCAACCTTGCACTCACAGAATTAGATAAATCAAACCACAAAATAAATAAGAAAAGAGCCAAAGAGGTAAATAGAATACTAGAAAAGTTAGATATGATAGCTCTTTGAAGAAAACTAAATGAAGACAGAAAGGAGTACAATTTCTTCTCAGCAGTTCATGGGACCTACACAAGAATTGACCATATATTAGGACATAAAAACCTCAAACTCAAATGCAGTAAGGCAGAAATAGTAAATGCATCCTTTTCAGACCATGATGCAATGAAAATTACATTCAATAAAAAGTCAGGGGAAAATAGAACAAAAAATAATTGGAAACTAAATAATCTCATACTAAATAATTTTTGGGTGAAACAGCAAATCATAGACATAATTAATAACTTAACCCAAGATAACGACTATAATGAGACATTATACCAAAATGTGTGGGATGCAACCAAAGTGGTAATAAGGGGAAATTTTACTCTAGAGGCCTACTTGCATAAAATAGAGAAAGAAAAGGTCAATGAATTGGGCTTGCAACTAAAAATGCTAGGAAAGGAACAAATTAAAAAACCCCAAACACTAAACTTGAAATTCTAAAAATAAAAGGAGAGATTAATAAAATTGAAAGAAAAAAATCTATTGAATTAATTAATAAAATTAAGAGTTGGTTCTATGAAAAAGCCAACAAAATAGATAAATCCTTAGTAAATCTGATTTAAAAAAGAAAAGAGGAAAATCAAATTGGTAGTCTTAAAAATTAAAAGGGAGAACTCCTGAGTACTGAAGAGGAAATTAGAGCAATAATTAGGAGTTACTTTGCCCAACTTTATGCCAATAAATTCGATAACTTAAATGAAATGAAGAATACCTTCAAAAATATAGCTTGCCCAGATTAACAGAGGAGGAAGTAAATTGGTTAAACAATCCCATCTTAGAAAAAGAAATTGAACAAGCTATTAATCAATTCCCTAAGAAAAAAATCCCCATGACCAGATGGATTTACATGTGACTTCTACCCAACATTTAAAGAACAATTAACTCCAATGCTATACAAACTATTTTAAAAAATAGGGATTGAAGGAGTCCTACCAAATTCCTTTTATGACACAGACATGGTACTGATACCTAAACCAGATAGGTTGAAAATAGAGAAATAAAATTATACACCAATCTCCCTAATGAATACTGATGCTAAAATCTTAAATAAAATACTAGCAAAAAGATTACAGAAAATCATGCCCTGGATAATACACTATGACCAAGTAGGATTGATACCAGGAATGTAGGGCTGGTTCAATAGTAGGAAAACTATTAGCATAACTGACTAGATTAATAATCAAATTAACAAAAACTATATGGTCATCTCAATAGATACAGAAAAAGCATTTGATAAAATCCAATGTCCATTCCTAATAAAAACACTAGAGAGGACAGGAATAAATTGACTTTTCCTTAAAATAGTCAGGAGCATATATTTAAAACCATCAGTAAGCATCATATGTAATGGGGATAAACAGAAACCTTTCCCAGTAAGATCAGGAGTGAAACAAGGTTGCCCACTATCATCATTCAATATTGTATTAGAAATGCTAGCCTTGGCAATAAGAGTCGAGAAAGAAATGAAAAGATTTAGAGTAGGTTATGAGGAAACCAAATTATCACTCTTTGCAGATGATATGATGGGATTCTTAGAAAATCCCAGAGATTCTACTAAAAAGCTATTAAAGATAATTCACAACTTTAGCAAAGTTGCAGGATACAAAATAAATACACATAAATCCTCAGCATTTTTATATGTCACCAACAATATCCAACAGCAATAGATACAAAGAGAAATTCCATTCAAAATAACTGTTGACAGCATAAAATATTTGGGAATCTATCTACCAAAGGAAAGTCAGGAATTATATGAACAAAATTAAAAAACACTTTCCCCACAAATAGTCAGATTTAAATAATTGGAAAAATATTAAGTGCTCTTGGATAGGCTGAGCAAATGTAATAAAGATGACAATACTCCCTAAACTAATCTATTTATTTAGTGCTATACCAATCAGACTCCCAAGAAACTATTTTAATGACCTAGAAAAAATAACAACAAAATTAATATGGAAGAACAAAAGGTCAAGAATTTCAAGGCAATTAATGAAAAAAAAATCAAAGGAGGGTGGTCTAGCTGTACCTGATCTAAAACTATATTATAAAGGAGCAGTCACCAAAACCATTTGGTATTGGCTAAGAAATAGACTAGTTGATCAGTGGAATAGGACACAGGACAAAATAGTCAATAACTGTAGCAATCTAGTGTTTGACAAACTCAAAGATCCTAACTTTTGGGATAAGAATTCATGATTTGACAAAAACTGCTGGGAAAACTGGAAATTGGTATGGCAGAAATTAGGCATGGACCCACACTTAACTTAATACTCTACACCAAGATAAGATCAAAATGGGTCCATGATTTAGGCATAAAGAATGAGATTATAAATAAATTAGAGGAACATAGGATAGTTTACCTCTCAGACTTGTGGAGGAGGAAGGAATTTGTGACCAAAGCAGAACTAGAGATTATTATCGATCACAAAATAGAAAATTTTGATTATATCAAATGAAAAGGCCTTTGTACAAACAAAACTAATGCAAAAAAAGATTAGAAGGGAAGCAACAAACCTGGAAAACATCTTCACAGTTAAAGGTTCTGATAAAGGCCTCATTTCCAAAATATATAGAGAATTGACTCTAATTTATAAGAAATCAAGCCATTCTTCAATTGATAAATGGTCAAAGGATATGAACAGACAATTTTCAGATGATGAAATTGAAACTATTTCCACTCATATGAAAGAGTGTTCCAAATCCCTATTGATCAGAGAAATGCAAATTAAGACAACTCTGAGGTACCACTACACACCTGTCAGATTGGCTAAAATGACAGCAATAAATAATGATGAATGTTGGAGGAGATACAGGAAAACTGGCACATGGATGTATTGTTGGTGGTATTGTGAATGAATCCAACCATTATGGAGAACGATCTGGAATTATGCCCCAAAAGTTATCAAACTGTGCATACCCTTTGATACAGCAGTGCTACTACTGGGCTTATACCCCAAAGAGATACTAAAGAAAGGAAAGGGACCTATATGTGCCAAAATGTTTGTGGCAGCCCTTTTTGTAGTGGCTAGAAACTGCAAAATGAATGGATGACCATCAATTGGAGAATGGTTGGGTAAATTGTAGTATATGAATATAAGAAATGACCAGCAGGATGAATACAGAAAGGCTTGGAGAGACTTACATGAATGGATGGTGAGTGAAATGAGCAGAACCAGGAGAGCATTATACACTTCAACAACAATATTGTATGAGGATATATTTTGACAGAAGAGGATATCTTCAACAAAAAGAAAATTTAATTCAGTTCCAATTGATCAATGATGGACAGAATCAGCTACACCCAGAGTAAGAACACTGGGAAATGAGTGTGAACCATTCACATTTTTGTTTTTCTTCCCAGGTTATTTTTACCTTCTGAATCCAATTCTTCCTGCACAACAAGAGAACTCTTCAGTTCTGCACACATATATTGTATCTAGGATATATTATAACATATTTAACATGTATAAGACTGCCTGCCATCTAGGGGAGGGGGTGGAGGGAGGGAAAGGAAAGTCGGAACAGAAGTGAGTACATTTCTCCAAGCAGATATGCCTTCTAATCCATTCTGCTATCCTATTTGATTTCATGGGTAAGGTCATCTCATTCACATTCATAGTTAATATCACTAATTGCATTTTCCCTTCCTCCTATTCTCTTGTACTTTTTATACCCCTCTCTTTGTTCCCTAGCATCTCTTTACAAAAAAAAAAAAAAAAAAAAAAGAGGGTAGTGAAAAAGGAATTTGTAAACAAGTGTTCCTTGCAATTGTTTGATGTATTTTGCTTCTACTTTCTTATGCTATAATACTCCTTATTCAAACTCCAATCATTAGTACCCCAAGTATTAGTAGATTATAATTCATCATTTACGTGACATGTCACTAGATTCTCTCCATTTCTTTCCCATTGTATTCCTTTACCATTATTGTCATTTTAAAACTATTTTAGATCAAAATGTAATATATATATATATATATAGAGAGAGAGAGAGAGTTTTCTCTAAGCAATGCTTTTTTCCTTTTTTGATTTCTTAGAATAGGCTAAGCTTTTTTGATATGGCTTTCAGATAGTCCAACAATTCTCTCTCTGTATATATGCATTTATAATTGTGTGTGTATGTATGTATATATATATATACATACATACATACAATTATATATATATGTATATTTATATAAGTATATATACATATATGTATGTGCATTTATGTATGTATGTAAACATATTACATTGCTTTCCTTTTTATTTTTTTTGGAAAAAAATATATATTTAATTGTGTCATGGCATCATTAACTTTTATTTGGTCCATCACAATTTCAGGCTGTCAATTACCTCATAACATTGTATATTTCTTAAATTATGCAGCTGCTTCCCTTTTAGGTTGCTCCTCTAAAGAGCTCATATCTTTTCCTATTCATTCCTTCAGTGCTCTTATTTCATTTTTAGCTCTTTATTTCTTCCCAGAAATTTTCACAATTAACTTTGTAACCAATTTATGTTTTTACTTGAGGCTTGAGTTTGTGTGTAGGACTTTTTTATTTTAACCATAATATGTTTTTATGATTAGATCCTTTTTTGTTTTTTGTTTACTCATTTTTCAAGCCTTATTTGCTGACTTAGAAATGTGTCAAGACCAGAATTTGTAGATTTTTAAAGATAATTTGTGTGCCTTTTTTATTCATAACTTATATTCAATAGAGTCCTGCTTCTGCTTTCTCCTGATATAATATCCTGTATTCTTCAGGGATCTCAGAAACAGTTCAGACTGGCAACCCAATAACTTTTAATGTACCCTAAGAAAACTAACTTAGGGTAAAATTGGATTACTCTATTTCTGGTCCAAGTTTGGAAACCTGACTTGTGGCTTGTTTAAGGCAATAGAGTACCCTCATAGACTATGGCTAGTCTCAATATCTGCCAACTAACTTGAAGGTTCTGTAGATTCAGAATAAGTAAAATGATTGATGGTTGAAGATCTCTGGCCTGGGATTTGAGAGCCATTTATTAAAAGGCTTCTGTCCCTACTTTTTAAGTTGGAAAGAAAAAAAAAAACCATCGTCAACTATGTTGTTACTACTGGTAGTTCTCAATATCCACTCGGTGAGGTAGTCTTTTTATATCTTTGTTCAAGTATGTGTGTAGAAAAGTGTTCTATATTGATTATTCCTACTTTACCATCTTGACTGGTCTCTCTGAATTCTTTCTATCATAGCTTAGGAAAAAGCATTATTCAAAAATTTTAAAAAGTGTACAGGAAATTCAATTTATAATGTCTCTTTCAAGTCAAAGATATGTTGAACCACAGTGTAGTTTCATTTTATCTACAAGAGTTAATATATTAGGGTATTATAATATGTAATAATAATTTCAGAAATTTCTTCTTCAAATATTTTAAAAAACATTATAAGTTGCAATTTTCCAAAGGAAAACTCATGAATTCTTAAAAATATTATTAAGGTCAAACAATAGTCATGAGGTTCTTATTCAAAAGACATAAGTTGCTAAATGATCCATAAAGTATATTCAAATAAGCAAAGTTGACAAAGAATATGATAGATCTTTTAATATTGTTTTATAAGTAGAGAATGCATTATATGTCATTAACTTAGTACTTTCTAAATGATAGGTTGTAACCCACAGCACACATAAAAAAGTAACTTCCCAGTCATTATGACTTTCTAACTTAAGAAAAGCCCTGGAAGTTGCACTACGGTAATTGTATTGACATTTGGATTACATTAAGCAAAACAAATCAAGTAAGAGAATCATTGCTAATGGGCTAAAAGGCAGAGCATTTTCTTCTCCAGAGAGACAAAAAGAAGTCTTCTCTGTTTGATGGGCTTAGAGTGATGGGTTATGAAAGCAGAATTCAAAATAAAGATACTATCTTAGAATTTTATGTATTCATGGGAAACTAGCAACAAAGAAACATGAGAGTGAAAATAAATAACATGGGATATTAATATAGAACCAGCTTTATGTGGTGTTTTATATCTATATCTACTTACATAGATATAATATACTAATTTCTGTTATACACATGACAGAATTGGTTAAAAAAAATTCACGAACCCAGATAAGTGAATAAAATACTGAAAAATATTAAACCTGAGATTGGGGGGGGGGAGTTGGGAAAGAAGGGATAGAGGTGATGGTTGGAATGGGAATCATATCTTTCCCATAGCCATCTCTCCCTATTTCCCCCTCCAAAATTATTTGGCATACGTTTGCATCTCCTTATCTGTTTGCAGTGTGCTATTTATTCCCCTACACTACTTCCAGGAAAATATAAACTCAAAGATAAGGGGTGTTATATTTTTTGTCATTCTATCTCCAGTGCCCAAGTGTAAATTGTAAGCTCTCAAAAATGTAGAATTGAATTAAAATATAGGATCACAGAAATGAAACTAGGAAGGGGACCTATATTATCACCTTGTTGAAAATAAAAATGAGTCTCTGCACCTATTCCTACTGAGCCTCTCTTCTGCAAAGGATATAAGCATGAGCTGGTGTGCCTTCAAGAGTTTCCCAGTTGGCACATTGTGGCACTACAGGAAGATTTCTAGTAGGTACTATCTACTTCAAACCAGAAGGCAAATTATTTCCTTTTCTTACCTAGTCTGATAAGAAAATATATTGTAAAAAAGGATGGAAAGAAAGTTGTCTTCACTCATTCAAAAGTATTTTTGCATCATTTACATATGCACATATACAAAAAAAAATCCCTGATCCCCATCATTTAGGAACTTGTGATCTACTTAAAGATGATACTTATCATCTATTAAGGAGATAAAACATATGTACTAATTTAACACATCCATTTTCTATTGCACTTTAAGGCCTACAATTTACTCTCCTCACAATACTATGAAATAATAAGATAAGAATCATTGTTTCTATTTTTTCCTCCTAAGTATTTCCTCCAACAAACTACCCTGCTTTTGAACTTTAGTATGTGGCAGTATGTGTTAAGTGCTTTAAACATGCTATGGAATATGAGAGAACATGTACTACTTAGGAAAATAAAGCAATCTTTCTGGAGATGGTAGTATTTAAACTGGATCTTAAAGAGTGGATAAAACTTAAATAGAGATGGGAAGGAGAGTGTTATATGAAGAAGAAACATAGGAGCTAAGCCAAGGAGAATCAGGAAGCTGGTGTGTGTTCAGGAAACTGTAAGTAGTAGTTTGGTCAGAGGTGAAAGTATTTGTATAGACTGAGAGTAGAGAAGGTCAATCTTAAAAGGAAGGTTAGTGACAGAACCCAGAGGGATTTGAAAGCTAAACTAAGGAGCTTAGAATTAATGAATTATGCAAAGAAGAGACAAGTTTTACTAGAAGAATGATATGATTGAAGCTGAGCCTAAGGAAATTAATCTGACAGTGATGCTGGGAATATTTTTTGGGTGGAGAGCCCGAAAGAAAGAAAACAAATAGACAATGTAATTGTCCAGGCAACAGGTCTTGAGCTGTAGCCATGGGAATGAGGCTGAAAATGAAAGGATGGAAGCACAGGCATTTGTGACCATAAATAATGTTTTAAACTTAACTTTCTCATTTGTAAATTCAGTATAATATTTTTTAGTGTCTAATATATAGTGTTCTTGTGACATTCACATGAGATTGTACTGGTAAGACACTTTTTCAAACTGAAATGACAATAATAATGACCATTATTTTCACTCTCCTTTGTTACTTTTATTGCTGTTCAGTCATTTTCAGTTACTTCTCTCTCTTTGGGAAGCCACTTGGGGTTTTCTTGGCAGAAACACTGCAGTGGTTTGCCATTTCCTTATCTACCTCATTTTACAGATGAGAAACAAAGAGAATTAAGTGACTCGCCCATTAAGTGTCTGAGGCCATATTTGAACTTAGGAAAATAAGTTCTGTATATTATGTAAGGAACCATCTAGATATCCTTTGTTACTTACTGTTAAGTCAAAACTTTTTGGCTGGTGATTTCATGCACATAAGTACCTTTTTTCCATAGATACAGCTCTCTATTCCTTCATTTAATATTTTTCAATAGTCAAAATTTTTTTTAAAAATATCACCTGCCTCTGATTATTAGACAGGCTGGTTCTCAGGCAACACACAAGAGTTTGTTATAGGGTAAGAAGAACCTTTCCAAAATAATAGGACCTGTACAATGTCTTCCATTGGAATAACCTTAAAATATCAAGATTTCCTCCATATAGCCATAAGAACTGTAATCAAGATTAATTATTAAATCATTTGCCTAAAGCTGTCATTGAGGAAACTGCATTAAGAACCACACAAAGAGAATTATATTTACTCGGTCCTATCAAAAAGAAGCTCATGTTATCAATGATTTCAATAAGACTTGCTTTAAGTCTCTCATGAAATGAAGTAAATATTAGTGAAATGAGATGTATCTATAGTTATTCTGTTACCCCAACTCATAAATCTATACATTCAAATGTCAAGATGTATAGACAGTGTTATGCTGCAACTGCAAATACATACACATGTGTCGTTATCCCCTTTGTGACCGGGGACTGGATATTCCCAAATAAAAGTGAGTGGAATAAATTATTTCTCCCTGGTTATGGTCAAGTATGAATATGGTTATTTCCTTGGGAAAGTGGACCCACACGTCAGCATATTTAATCTACCAATGCACATCAGGATCTTCTCTACAATCTATACTAAAAGAAAGTTATCTAGATCATTGGGATTTGACATGTCAGGATGAGGGAATGTACCTGTGATTTTCATGAGAAAGTGGACTCCTAGATGAAGCAAATCTTACTTATGCAGGTTGGCACTTCCTTTGCTGCATAGGACAGGGTATCAAAATCAAATAAAAATTGATCCAGGTTGCATATTGACTTAGATGCCCCAAATTAGCATTATCTGCCCCAAATTAGCATTATCTGCATTGTGCTGTATTAATTCATTTATTTTTAACATTTCTCAATTTAGTCGGATTTGGCCCATGAGTTCTATTGGCTATTTGCAGCCCTGTAACCCCCAAGTTTGATACTTCTGTTAGAGAGCTGTCAACAACACTAAAAAATTAATGATTTGTTCCCATTCATATAGCTAGTCTGAAGCAATGGTCTTCTTGGCTTCAAAGCCAACACTTAACCCACTATTTCATACCATCTCTGTAAAATATAAATACTAAAGGGTAAATTCTACACTTTATAGTGGATAGGAAATTTTGGAAACATGAATACCTGAATTCAAATCCAGTCTTGCTCACACACATCACTATGAGTTTAGGCAAATTAGTAAAAATCTCTCAGAATGTAAATTACAGAGAAAATGCTACCTTGAATAGGTAGAAAACTGTTTCTTCATCTGATAGTTCTTTATACCTACAATGCAATTTCAGTCCCTATCCCTATACAGAAACACACACACACACACACACAAATATAACTCATATAGTATTTTATAACATATATTCAATATGTCAAATGAAAAGAAAAATAACATGAGTTATTTATTCAACATAATGGAGAGGTCAAAATAACCTTGAGAAAGACTATTAGAAAAATATTTTTTTTTGAGTTTGACTGAAATAATGTAGCAACTGCAAACAGAATGATGATAGATTATGACTTTTAAGTCTAAGTGCTGCAATTATGAGAATCTTAGAACAGCATTAGAAATGATAGATTTAGTTGTTCTACTATACAGAAGCAAGGAAAAAAAATAACAAAAGCACTTAACTAGCAGAGTAATCCCACATTGGATTTTCTTCTTCCTTTTAGGAGACAATTGAGAATAAGGACAGCCATTTCTTAGAGTAATTTGGAAACATCATGAGATTCAAGATAGGTCTTACTATGGCAAAGAAGAAAATGACAGAATACAAAACATATGCAGATTTTTGTTAACAGGATGACGAACAGGTTTGTCACCACATACTAATAGCCATCAAAAGTTTTATTCTCAACACATTCATTACATTTGGATTTGGTAGGGATAAGTGCTTAGACTTAGGGAAAAAAAGTGAGGAAATATTAAATTCTTTATCTAAAAGGACTATATTAACTGACAACAGGAAGCAATAGCGGTAAGGTTATTTAAAGCAGGACTTCTTAAACTTTTTTCACTTGTCACCTCTTTTCGCCTGATTTTTATGCGACCCCAAATAGATAGGTATATAAAACAAATACATAAATCAAACTTACTGATAATAAATCATACTTTTATCACCTACACATACAGTTATGAAACCCCACATAAGGTGGTGAGCCACAGTTTAAAAAGCTGGGAGATGCCATGCTAGGCGCATCTGTTGTAACAAACACATCACTTATCAGCCACTTACTGTATTGTTTATATGCAGGAAAATTGTGCTTATATTTATGAGTGAGAACAAAGCTATTAAGCATGAATCTAGGGCATCTTAAATTTTGTTTCCTTTAAACTCAAACCAATTGTGTCATGGAAGGTAAAGTCCCCTAAATAAAGAAAACAATATTAGTGAGATGAAGAAGAAACAAATATTGGTATAAGTTTGCTATCCTAATTTGCTTGAGAGTCTTGTTCTAATGCTTGCATTCAGGTTATGCTGAGAATAATTAAACCTTTTGACTTCACTCAGAAAGGTCCAGGATTTTACTTTTCTGTTAAAACCTATAACAAATCTGTCATATGTTAATTTCTTTCAATTCTTCTTGATCCATCTTAATTTTCCTCTTGTATGCTTCTTAAGCTAAAGCACTTCCTAAATTTATAATCACTGTTTGGGAAATAAACAAAAAATACTTTTTTAAAATAAGAATTGATATCACTGTACTGTGCTGAAGGTTCGGTAGAATGCTGCCAATTCTGGATACTAGAATGTGGGAAGACAAAAGTAATGTGGCTGCCATAGACAACCTTCTTTAGATTTGGATTATAGCCTTTCATATTTTCAAACATTCACAATTATTAAGTTTCAATGTTTTTATTTTGTCCTTCATATTGCAATCCTATCCTTACTTGGTTCAACCACTCTTTGATCTTTTTATTCCTCATCTATACTTTATCTTTCTTCAAATACTTAGAATCTTAAATTGAGATTTTTTTTTTCTCATTAGCCGTAACAATAATAAAAAGGTAGCATGTAATAGTGGATAAGAAGGTCACCACAATATCAAGGTAAATAGGATTCAAATTCTGATTTTAAAAATATTGGTTATGTAACTCCAGTTAATTTAATTAATTTCTTATCACCCATAACAATTCACTGAGACATAATTGTAGAGCAGTTGTCCGTTGACATTGGTAAAGAAAGTTTCCTCATCTGGAAACTCCTGATATGGATATATTCATAGATTTAGACCAAAAATTTCTAGAAAACAATAATAAGGTCTTCATGAAAGTCAAAGACTCTTCCCAGTCACAGTTCCTTCCTTCTCTTTTCCCAGTTTCCTATTTTCAGTTTGATTTTCTATAAACAACTAAGAATTCACCAATCTTCCAACAATATTTTTATAGTCTTTGGTGTAAAACTATTCAATGGCCTTCTTGTAGTTTAATTTCATTATTTAGTTTTCCTTTCCTTGCATGAAAATCTACTGACTTGATGCTTGTCCTTGTTCTCGAAGAGGACCATCTTTCAGGAAGATGGTGCCATGAAATGTAAATGACCTGAATTTGAGTGAGGGAGGACTAGGTAAAGACACCAGCTTCATTTTCTTCTCTACAGCCAAATTGTTCCAGTGGCAAAATAGAGAGCAGGATGACTGGACATGGCTCTGGATGTGATAGGACCTTGACCTTTTAAAACTATGGTCTTTAAAGGTTTTCTGTTTGAATCAACATCCAATCAGTGCTTGTATTCTTTTTAAGTACATAAATTTCCCCTGAATAACACCCATATGTTTTATTAAATGTTATTACATCCTAAATGTAATCCTAAATGAAAAATGGAGTCATTTTCCCTCTTCATACAAAAGAAAAAAAAATCTATTTTTGGATCCTACCAAATTTCCATTCCTATACCATTTTTAAAAGTGAGACAGAAAAAAACTGCCATGACTATTGTGAGGCCACAAAAATTGTCCTCAATCTCACTTTATGATTTGTCGAGCTCAATTTCAATTTGGGTTTGGCTAAGATAATTGTGAGCCAATTTTCACATGAATATTACAAGAAAAATGTCTCCCCCATTTTCTGTTACCTGTAGAGGGCACATTTGTACAGGTTTCTAATACTCTTCCTGTACCATTATGGTGAAATGTACAGAGCCTCAGAATCAGACGTTTCAATTACTATATAAATCAGTATTGAGCTTGAGATAGAAATGACATACTCCATGAGCAACATGGGCTGAATTGTCAGTCTTTCATGTTCAAGAACTGCTTTGGAAGAGGAATGGAGCTTGTCTAGTCAAATAATTCATTAAAAAGAGGCTTTTTCCCCCTGCCAGAGGAAAAAAATATGATCTTAATCCAGGGAGACTTGGACCTCATGCTGCTTCAAATAAGATTAAAAGGACTGCCTACTAGGGTGAAGTTCTATTAAGTTTATAAATATTCATAGCAATATTGAAGAGTTTAAGAAGACTGAATTTCACTTAATTGCTCACAAAAAGTAATCTTATTTTAAAGAATATGGATAATTAGATTTATGAGAAAAAAAAGGCCAGGGTGCCAAGGTTTTTGGTACAAAGGAAATGCTGCAGGCAGCTTAATATTAGGAAACAAAAAGTAATCAGCTCAGTTACTAGGTAGGAATCCAAAATCTTTCACCTTTACCAGGGGAATATTCTGTCACTCCGCAATGTCTATCATTGATTAATTTTAAAAGTACAAAGCTCAAGAGATGAATATGCGCCTCATTTTAAATGTTAAAGAAATACTAAGCACTTTAGGAAAAAAAAAAAAAACTCAGGTAAGTGATTTTAAACTATAGCTAAACATAGTAAAGATTCTGATTTAGTTTTTCAGGAGTGTTCACATCATATACCAATGGGGAGCACTGTGAAATTTCCTCATGGGAAAATTACAATTCCAAACCTAAAATGTTCCTTGGGTTCCACAGTCTTGTTGCTAATCTAACACGTCAGGCTATTCACTATTTCCTGTAAGCACCATCACACTTAGATGACAGACTCTTTCAGAAGATTCAGAATGGTGAGTCACATAAGAAAAAATTAACAATAGCATAATAAAATTCTAGGGACAGAGCCAAGGTAATGGATTAGGGAAGCACACAACTGAAGTCTTTTATCATTCCCCTTCAAACAACTTTTTAAAAATGTTTCAAATTGAATTGACTAGGAGTGGTAACCCCAATGAAAACTCCAGCACAAGAAAATGCAGGAAATTAGAAAGACAAATCTGTGACTAGGAGAAGAGACCAGCCCTGAATCCATGCGGACAAAATACTAGTTGTGGGACAATGGAGACAGAAACAAGAATAATTTTGATATCTCCCAAGCTAAATAAGTCAAAAGCATCTGGAAACTGATCAGAAAGAGAATACAAAGCTTATTGTACTAGCACTGGATTTACAACTAAATCCTGGTTGGCAACTCCATTGATTACATACATTTCTGAGTCCCAGTTCAAGGACAGAAACATTTTCAGTTAAGAGAAAGTGGAAGGCCTGAGGGACACTATTATTTCCAGGTCCAGGGGATCAGAGACTGAGGAATAGCATTTTTTTTGTTCCCAAGAGAGAAAGAGCCCCCAAGGAATAGTATCAATATCAATATCAAGGAACCAGAAACCCTACTTGGATAAGGAGCAAAGTGCAGAACAGGGGAGCAGTGATCACATCTCTCCCCAGATCATATTACTTTGGAAGTACCAAAATCTTCTAAAAGCCAGAACTAATCTGTTACTGGATAAGATATAGAGTGGTGAATCTATGGAGTAGATTAGGTACACAGGACGTGACATTAAATGAACACAGCAGTCTAGAGTTTGAAAAACCCAAAGATTCAAGCTTTGTGAGCATTTCTCACCATTTTACAAAAATTGTGGGGAAAATGTTTTGTAAGAAACTATGCATAGATTAGCATAAAAAGCTAGCTAAAACCAAAATGGGTAAATGATTTAGACATAAAGGATAATATTATAAGTAAATTAGAGGAACATGGAAAAGTGTACTAGTCAGATATATAAACTAGCTAAAAGTTTATGATTGAATAAAAGATAAGGGAGTTTATGAGAAGTAAAACAGGTCATTTTGATTACATGAAATTAAAAAGCTTTTGCACAAAGGAAACTGATGCAGCAAAATTAAAAGAAAAACAAAATAGGGAAAAACTTGCAACAAATTTCTCAGTTAAAGGTCTCTCTTTTCAAATAAATGCAACTGAGCCAAATTTATAAAAGTAACAATTCCTCAGTGAATCAAAGAATATGGAAAGGCAATAATGACAAATGTTTAATGGGATGTGTAAAATATGGAATTCTTTGAAACTGCCCCAAAGACCTTTAAAATGATACATATCCGTGCAATAGCACAAAGAAATCTGTATCCCAAAGAGATTTTTTAGTAATAGGGAAGTGGGATCTATAAGTACACAAAGTATTTTCAGTTGCTCTTTTTGTGTTTGCAAAGAATTGGAAAACAAGGGAACAGTTCTATCCATTGGGGAATGTTACAGTAGATGAACATGATGGAATATTATTGTGCTATATAAAATAATAAGTAGGATTATTCCAGAAAAAAACCTAGAAATATTTATATGAATTGATGCAAAATGGAAGTTATCAGAACCAGAACACCATACAAAATAATAGCACTTTTGTAAAGATGATCAACCACTCTATCGCCACACAAGAAAATGCCACAGGGTCCATGATAAAAATATTATCCACCCCCAGAGAGAGAGAGAAAGAACTGATGAACTTTAAAGGCAGAGTGAAGTATAATTTTTTAAAAAATTTCTTTGTTTTTATTACTGTATTAGTTTGTCTATTCTTTTATAATATGGCTAATATTGAAATAGCTTTTTCCTGATCTCACATGTATGATTGAAATAAAAGCACAGCCATCTCAAGGAAGGGTTCAGGCTTAAAAGGAAAATGAGATTTTAGTACTCAAAAGTTTAAAGAATTATTGTCAAAAATTTGTTTATACATAATTGGCAATTATTTAATGAAAAATAACTTTTAAAAAATTAAAAAGAGTTCTGGGGCAGTGACAATAAATAACCCACATGCTCCCATCTACACAAACTGCAAAACACTAGAAGCTCTCTCCACTCCATTCCATCCATCCCCACCCTGACCTTTTATCTCATTGTTGGGGGGAGTCCAGGTTAATACTCTAAACATGGAAGTCTATCCCCAAAACAAAAAAATATTAGTAAATAATAAACTCTTAATTAAAATTTCCCTAGAGAACTGCTATACAAGCAGATATTCTTGGATGAAAGATTTCTGTTACCTGAATTCCCACAGCTATCTTTACCTTTAAATGAAATACTTAAAAGCTAATTAAAAGGTGTGTAGGGGAAACAGGAGGGGAAATGTTCATCCAAGACAATGGAACAACTGCAGTTCTTTAACTACAACTCAATATGTGATTGCAGAGTCTCAAGTCACAATTAGAGTATAGTTCAAAGCCACATTCCCATTAAAGATCTTCACTCAGTTTATCTTTTTCTTTTGGTGATAGTAGATATTACTAGGTGAGCAGCCAGACGTCAGACGTTACATTTTCCTTCCAAACCTAGCTGCTTTTCAAAACTCCTTGCTTACTTGGAAGTTCAATCTCCTTGGTTTTCAACCTCCTTTTTATCCTTGCTCAACTGAAACTTCTCTCCCCCTGAGTTCATAAATTTCCATTAATGACTTCAGTGTCTAATGTGATGGCTTTTCCTCAATCCTTCTCCTTTTAGTTCCTTTCTGCAACATTTTATATTTTGAATGTTGATCACATTTTCTTCAGGTACTTCTTTTCTCTTCCTAGTCATGATATATCTATCGCAGTCTTCCTATTACCTTTTTGATGGCTTCTTCTTAGTCTCCTATCGTGATCCTCATTTGTAGATAAAAGTATACCCCAAGGATGTGCTCATAGCTTTTTCTCACTATGCTTTTTTCCTATCAGCTTTCCTTCATTGTCATTTCTATTGAGATGACTCAGATTTTAATCTCTCTCCCAAATTACTGTCCAATATCACCAACTGCTTATTAGACTTCTAAAAGATGATGTCCTTTAGTTTTCAACATGTCTAGAACTCATTACCTTTCCCCTCAAAATGAGTTTTTGAATTTTTGCAGTTCTTTCGGTGGTACTACAATCTTTTCAGTCTTCACAATATTCTTCACTTCTCACCTTACAAAACCAATCAGTTGTCAAATATTATCACTTCTACTTCAAAATCTTGCACATGTAATCAGTTTTTTTTTAACATTGCCAGTGCCTAAGTTCACCTCTTGTACTGATTATTGCACTGACCTTCTCATTGATATGTCTCAAATCTCTCATTCTATTCAATCTTCTACAAAACAATTAAAATGACTAATGCAGAATTGACCCTTTGACTTTTCCATTTAGTCAACAGCAGTGGCTCTCTATTGGTTATGGATCATGCTATTCATTTCTATTTAGTTTTAAATTTTCTATTTTTTCTATTAGCTTTATAATATACACAATTAGTAGATAATATATGTGTATAATTTACAAAAATCTTTGCAGTGAATTTCTCAGATATATGTCTCATTTCCAAAACAGTCCGACTGCTTTTTGTTGCTATTGATCTGTTTTATAGAAATCAAAAAATAGCCCTGGGAAGAAGTTCAAAAGAAGGTGAGCCAAGTACTATACTGTTTTTAACTAATTTGTCATTTTTCAGCTGAAATAAAATTAGTTTAATCCATGTCCTTCTGGTGCCTTCCCTGTTTTCTTGGAATGGGGACTCACACCCCATAGGAAGATAGAATGGTGTTTAATTGCAAGGCTAACCCAGGATACAAATCACTAGAAGATATGCCTTGTGTGTGAGAAGTAGTATTTCCACTGAAGTTCCTGACACGAAGCCAGTGTGGCTCTTCACCACTCTACCTTGCCTTTATAGAAAAGATCATCACTTATAAAAGAGGACTGGGAAAGAAACATGGTCCACAGGAATATGTTTTCAAGTTCACAAGGAGATTCTTTGTCCACAAAGAACTTCAAACATCCTTGTTATCAGGTACAAGAGATGAAGGTCAAAGGATAGATTTATTTATAGTCCCTTCAAAAAGAAGCAAGTGATTTAAATGACATACCAGAGGAACAACAGTTCTGAAAATTGCTTTTAAAAGAGGCAAAATGTTTCTGAAGTAATCTGTCCTTTTGGATTTGAATATACTAGTATCTTCAAAGAATTGTTGTGTCAGCACTTCCTTTACCCCAAAGGAAAAAAAGAGGATAAATCTGCATTATGCTTTGAGGAAAGAGCATTACCAAGCTCTTGTATTAGTTTTTATACAGGCTATTTCTAGTAACAGGTCAGATTCGCTCACTAGCTTTTCTCCCATCCTTGCACTTCTTTACTCCACATGCTGAATGAACTGTAATTTCCTTTACGAATATACTACTTTCATGCTAATTTTTTTAATTTTAATGTTTGAATTAATTTAAAATGTTTGAAGCATTATTTTACTAAACATTTATATTGTAATTGTTCTCAAATTGTAGCATGTAATAATTTTATTTAACACAAATTTTTAAAGGTATGAAATAAACTTTTCATTTTAGAATTCTCTATTATATCAAATAATCCTTTTTCATTCTCTCATATTATTACATTTCCTCATACTCTGCTGTCCCATATATAGCTCAAGTTATACCTCTGTATCTCCTGCATACATATTTAGAAGAACGTTTTCAAAAAAGAATTTTAATAAGTAACAAGAGCAACAAAGCCCTGCTTCATTTCACTGAGGGTATTTTTTTTCTATTAAAAAAGTACTGAAAATTCTCTTCAGATTTAATTGGATCCAGGAATTAAGATTCAACTTTTTGGAATGAATTCCTGAGTCAACCAAGTCCGGAAAAAGCCATGATCACCTCCAGCTGACTCCTGATACTTGACCATTGGGTTCCCATAAGTAACTCAGAAAAAAAAAAAAAAAAAAAAGAGCTGAGCTCAGCTAAAACACAATTTTTTTTTTTTTTTTTTTTTTGCTGAATATTGTTGTTGACTAAATTTCCATTGCTGTGGCTAAGTAAATCTCTTTTGGATTAACTGTCAGATCTTCAACAAGTATTTCATTTTAATTTGAACATGAGGTACTAGACTGGTCTGGTTAACCATGTCCTACAGCAATTGATTTAATACACAACTTTGGGGGAAAATGATCTCCTTGAAAAAGCTGTACTGAAAAAGTGAGCTCCATGTAGTCTCTGTGCTTCTGGTGGTATCTTTTGTAATAATAGTAAATCCTTACTGTGAGGCAACTTCCATGGACACTTAAAGGGTTTTCTGACTACTCTGCAACTAAAGATCAATTTAAATCTACTTTCTTTTATTAATAATTGCAGTAGATATCTATAGCAATATGTTGTATTCAAAGATCTAACACAGCTATATTATATATGCATATAAACATGAATGTATGTATTAATATATTACACATATATAACATATAGTCAGTGTTCTCCATTTGTTAACAAAGCAGCATCCTCTTGATTGAAAACAATGGGCAATGAACCAAAGTAACTCATTGGAGGATGGGCCATTCTGGCAAATTGTGAGAAAAGATGCTTTTTTTTTTTTTTAATACCAATGATTTTCTTGGAAAAGTGATAATGTCATCAGACAGAAATAAAGCTAGATATTGCCTCACCCTTTAGGAGAAGAGATGAAGAGCAAAGTTGTAGTGCTAGCATATAACTTTACAATCGCAAGCAATAGGTGTGGGTTTAAAAAAAAAAAAGATTTCTTGAGTTTTGTCTTCATCTCCCCTTCTCTCTCTGCCTCCACTCCTCTTTTCCCTCCTTTTTGCCCCCCTCCTCCATTTCTCCTCTTCTCCCTTTCTCCTCTCTTCTCCTCTCTCTCCCTCTATTCTCCTCTTTCCCCCCTTCTCTCCTCTTTCTTTCCCCCTCTCCTCTCCATTTTTTGTCATTTTTTTGTTTGTTTACTTAAATTCAACAGGAGAACTACATCATTTTGTCTCTGCTTTCAAACTCTCCACTATTAGGTAGCCAAGAGACATTGAACTTTTTGGATCTCCTTTTCATTTCTCTTTCCAAAAGGGCAAGAAAGGAAAGAAATATATTCCATTTCTCTTCTTTTCTTTCTATACCCATTTTAATGTAACAACATTGCTTTCTTGATTGGATACAGGACTGATAGTAAATGATAATCCCTTTTTATCTCATTTTCAAGACCATTATTTGGCCCCCTTTCTTGTCTGGTTAGGATAAACTGACCTGTGAATCAAGGGAGATAGCTACAATGATTTTTCTTCTATGCTATCCTGAATTCTCATTTCCCCCCAAAATCCGTTGATTTCCCATTGCATACTAACAGAAACTTCTCATCTAGTCATATATTCCTGAACCTTGTAGTGGGGCTCCTTAACTATCTGCCTCTCCTGGGGGTGAAATTCTAGGCATACAATATTTATTCTCTCTCTTCCTAATGAAAACAGAAATAGTAGCAGAAAAATCCAGGGAATAGTTTCAAGAAGTGGAAAACAGAATTTACAAATTGAAACAATACTGAGACTCATTTTGAGAGAGATGATTCATAGAAAATATGACCTCTGAACCATTAATTGTGACAGTTCCTGAAGTTTTGTTGTCAGACCTGGAAGTTGTCAGAATAATTAATGAGAATGCCATATTTAGGCATTGGTGAAAGTCTGGATACTTATCCCAAAAGGCACCATGTCATTTTGTAATGCATCTATGCCCTTCTGATGAGCTGTTTGTTCAGGTGCAATCATGTCCCTAGCATCATTCAAAGCTCTTCTCAGGTGTCAATTTTGTTCCATAGGAAACCCTTTCCAATTCCCCTGATGAACTATTTCTTCAAATTTCATCTGCATTTGTCCTTACTTTTCTGTTTATGTATTTTATCCACCAGCATCATGGAAGTTCCTTGAGGGAAGGGATTGGCATTTCATTTTGTTTTTTGGCCTTGATATCCCTAAATCCCTAAGATAAATAGCTGTGATTTTGCCCTAAATCTGCTTTCTTCCTGTCAACTAGTCATTATTTCCTTCTTCTCACCCTTACCCATTCCACAGCACCAGGTGTCAGATTTGAAAGTTAAACTAATCTTCAGGGTTCTGTCACCCTTTCATACAAAGGTTGTCTGACTTGAAAAACCCCACCGTGCCACATACTGGAAATCAGCAAGGGAATGAGAGGCCAGATCAGCAGTGAATTAAGTTTATACATATTGACCGATGCTATATCCCTCTATCGCAATCTTCGCCTGTGCTGAGATGGCACATCATGGCTCTTTGCTGCTATTTGAAAAGCTGTCATATGGAAGAAGAAATAGCCTAACTCTATGGCCTCAAAAGGCTGATTTAGGTCAGCACACTGATAAAACATGAGTCTAGGGAACTAAAAATGAGATACTTCTCCCTTCCTGCTCTAGAGGAAATGAACTTGAAACATTCAGAGAAAGACAGATAGTTTCCAGGCACAGCCAAAGTGGGACTTTGTTTTGGAGTACTATACATAATTTGATTAAGATGAGGATTTCATTTTTAATGCTTGCATCTTATTTTGGTTTTATTTATGTGAGCATAGTGGTGGGGTCAGATTATATATGCATGTAAAATAAGTTTATTTCATAAAACAAAGGGAATTGATAAAATATGTAATTTAAATTTTTTATAAGAAAATGGGACTTTAGTTATTATGCAGAAGCTAGAAGGAATTAATTTAGTCTTTCTATAAGGAACATCTTTCTTAGAATTATAGATACACTAAGGTTAAATGAGTTAACTGAAAAAAGTGGGTTGCTTTTCAATGGCAGTCTTAAAGCAAAGGCCAGATTAGCAATGGTTTGCTGTGTTTAAGAAGTGGTTCTTTTTCAATTCTGGGTTGTACTAGATGATCCTGGATGTCCTTTCCAAGCTCTGAAATTCTGTGATTGCAGAGTTCTAACTTTCTCTGCCTTTCAATTTTTACTCTGTCTTCAGGTACTCTCCTTGTCTGTTGAGTATCTCCCCATAATTGTTAATCCTTTTGTCTCACATTCTGTCTTTGTATGTCATTGAAATATAGCCTCACTTTCAGACCTTCTGTTATGATCAGTGAACAAACGCTTGAAACATGGCCAGCAAATTTCTCTATCTGAACCCCGAGATGCTGGCCCTCTATTGAAATCAATTTATTGACATTTTTTTCCCTTCTAAAACCTCTTGAGAAACTCCAGCACTGTTATGTTGCTTCACTTTAGACCGTAAACCATGATCCAATATGCTCTGACTTAAATCTTGGGGTTTACTGGCTAGATTTCTTTAAGGACCAGGCCTTAAACCAAAACCAGTCTGATTCTAACTGGCCACCAAGCTAAGCTCCATTTGATCATTGTTTGATCAATTATTTCAGGTTAAATGTGAATAGCAATCATTTCTGCTTTGACCAGAAATTCTGAAGGTCTTTCCCTGCCAGCTCTATTCATTTATTTATTTAGATTTTTGGGGGACTAGGTGAAAGTAGAGATTCCCAGTCTTAATTGCTACCCAGCCTTCATTGTTTAATGGGTACAACCTCAGTCAAACTGGGACTTGTTGAATATCTTAGCATAACAAGGTTAGGTCTCCCACTGTGTCCAGGACCATCTCAAATTGTCCTGATCTATGTCTGGTCTCTGGACCCAGGTGGTTCTGGAGGTGAAACTGAGGCAGGTGACTCACATAGATCTTCCTCACTTAAATCCAATTCACTTAGATGTGATGGCATCCCCTCCCTGATGTCATGGTACTTTTGGAGAAGGAAGGACAAATGACAATCTGGTCTAAGTTTCTCCTAAAGCTCTATTTATCTTCCCTGTAGCTTTCAGGACTAAAGTGTTTTTCACAAACCACCATTTCTTTATGTGATCTCCTCCTATTTGAATGTAGGCTTTATGTGTAGAAGGACTGTCTGTCTTCCTCCCCTTTCCTATTTCCTCCCTCTCTCTTCTCCTTCCCTCTCCTTCATCCAGTAGATATTGTTTATCAGTGTGTTTAACTCAGTCATGTAGTGTAGATGGACAAAGAATCAAACCTATATTTTAAGAAAGAATCACTGTTTCCCTTCTAAATGTTCCAGTTCTCTTTATAGACTCCAAGAATTCCACGAAACCAAAGGTCTTTCTTTCTATTACTCCCATTCTATATTGCCATGCAGTAGGCAGATATACCTGCCACTAAAATCTTAACTGAGTATCCCAGAGAGCTCACAGTGAGAGCTGTAAGTGTGAATGTGAGCAGCCTGTAACAGGCTTGAAACATATATTAATATTATTAAATTAAATATTTAATTTATAAGAAAATGGGACTTTAGTTATTATGCAGAAACATATATTAATGAAGAATCCTAAAGAACATAAGCGAAAGACATCAGAAAGGAAATATATGCTAAGAAGAACAAATGGACTGGCAATGGAGCAAGGAACAAAAATGGCATGTGGGAAGCCATAGAACTCTACTGTTACCCTTGTAATACCATGAGAATGTGAGAAAAGTTTCTAGCCTGTTAATTGATTCTCTATGAAAAACTTATAAGGAGACCTAAACAAAAGTGGTACTTCATGGGTAGAGATCATCATTGGAAGAGACTCCTGAATAGACATGCTCATAAATGTACCTGACTATTTGAGAGAAGAAAAACTTTACTCATTCTTCCAAAAAGAAAATAAATCATTTCTTTTCATTTTCTGTTGAAGGAGTCTTTGTTATCAATAAGAATTTAATGAAGTCCATCCCATACTTATGTGTTTGACAAGGCAATGGCTATCTAAGTTCTAGTCATGCATCTTTTCAAAGAGAAATATTTATTTCACCTTGTTATTGTGCATAAGAACCTAACCTTTCTTTGCAGATGATATGATGGTATACCTAGAGAACCCCAGAGATTCTACCAAAAAGCTATTGGAAATAATTCATAATTTTAGCAAAGTAGCTGGCTACAAAATAAATCCCCATAAATCCTCAGCATTTTTATACATCACCAACAAAACCCCACAGCAAGAGATACAAAGAGAAATTCCATTCAGAATAACTGTTGATACCATAAAATATTTGGGAATCTATCTACCAAAGGAAAGTCAGGAATTATATGAGCAAAATTATAAAAAAGTCTCCACACAAATAAAGTCAGACTTAAATAATTGGAAAAATATTAAGTGCTCTTGGATCGGCCGAGCGAACATAATAAAGATGACAATACTCCCTAAACTAATCTATTTATTTAGTGCTATACCAATCAGACTTCCAAGAAAATATTTTATTGATCTAGAAAAAATAACAACAAAATTCATATGGAACAATAAAAAGTCGAGAATCTCAAGGGAACTAATGAAAAAAAAATCAAATGAAGGTGGCCTAGCTGTACCTGATCTAAAATTATATTATAAAGCAGCAGTCACCAAAACCATTTGGTATTGGCTAAGAAATAGATTAGTGGATCAGTGGAAAAGGCTAGGCTCACAAGACAGAATAGTCAATTATAGCAATCTAGTGTTTGACAAACCCAAAGCCCCTAACTTCTGGGAAAAGAATTCATTATTTGATAAAAACTGCTGGGATAATTGGAAATTAGTATGGCAGAAATTAGGCATGGACCCACACTTAACACCATATACCAAGATAAGATCAAAATGGGTCTATGACCTAGGCATAAAGAACGAGACTATAAATAAATTAGAGGAACATAGAATAGTTTATCTCTCAGACTTGTGGAGGAGAAAGAAATTTGTGACCAAAGATGAACTAGAGACCATTACTGATCACAGAATAGAAAATTTCTATTACATCAAATTAAAAAGCCTTTGTACAAATAAAACTAATGCAAACAAGATTAGAAGGGAAGCAACAAACTGGGAAAACATTTTCACAGTTAAAGGTTCTGATAAAGGCCTCATTTCCAAAATATATAGAGAACTGACTCAAATTTATAAGAAATCAAGCCATTCTCCAATTGATAAATGGTCAAAGGATATGAACAGACAATTTTCAGAGGATGAGATTGAAACTATTACCACTCATATGAAAGAGTGTTCCAAATCATTATTGATCAGAGAAATGCAAATTAAGACAACTCTGAGATACCACTACACACCTGTCAGATTGGCTAAGATGACAGGAAAAAATAATGATGAATGTTGGAGGGGATGCGGGAAAACTGGGACACTAATGCATTGTTGGTGGAGTTGTGAACGAATCCAACCATTCTGGAGAGCAATCTGGAATTATGCCCAAAAAATTATCAAAATGTGCATATCCTTTGATCCAGCAGTGTTTCTATTGGGCTTATATCCCAAAGAAATACTAAAGAAGGGAAAGGGACCTGTATGTGCCAAAATGTTTGTAGCAGCCCTGTTTGTAGTGGCTAGAAACTGGAAAATGAATGGATGCCCATCAATTGGAGAATGGCTGGGTAAATTGTGGTATATGAATGTTATGGAATATTATTGTTCTGTAAGAAATGACCAGCAGGATGAATACAGAGAGGCTTGGAGAGACCTACATGAACTGATGCTAAGTGAAATGAGCAGAACCAGGAGATCATCATACACTTTGACAACGATATTGTATGAGGACATATTTTGATGGAAGTGGATTTCTTTGACAAAGAGACCTGAGTTTCAATTGATAAATGACAGACAAAAGCAGCTACACCCAAAGAAAGAACACTGGGAAACGAATGTGAACTATCTGCATTTTTGTTTTTCTTCCCGGATTATTTATACCTTCTGAATCCAATTCTCCCTACGCAACAAGAGAACTGTTCGGTTCTGCAAACATATATTGTATCTAGGATATACTGCAACATATCCAACATATAAAGGACTGCTTGCCATCTAGGGGAGGGGGTGGAGGGAGGGAGGGAAAAAAAAATCGGAACAGAAATGAGTGTCAATATAATGTAATTATTAAATAAAAAATTTAAAAAATAAATAAATAAAAAAATAAAAAAAAATGTAAAAAAAAAAAAAAAAAAAAAAAAAAAAAAAAAAAAAAAGAACCTAACCTTGTGTGAAGTGTTTATGATAATATTGCTAGGAATTAAAAAGCACTGATTCCTTAAAAATATCTATCTGCCCTGAGACTCAAACCATACACATTTTACTATATATTTATATTAAAATTTCCTAAGGGACCAGTGGAAGCATTTTATAAATGCTTTATTACTTTTTGAGAATGAGGGTGATGTTACAGTTGGGAAACATAAACCCAAAGTGCCAAATCTAATACTACACTGCATCCTGCTACTGGTAATCTTCCCTCAATCCCATGTTTATTTTTATTGTGATTCATATTTGTGTGTGTGTGTGTGTGTGTGTGTGTGTGTATGTATAGTGATGTCACAATGTATATATATAGTGATGTCACAATGCATACATATATTGTGGCTTATATTTGCAAATCTAGTGTGATGGAGACTTCCAGGTCCTCTCATATTTCCCCATAGACTTTTCCTTCAGCAAATATAAAGTAGGATCAGCCTTGTTCATTTTCCTTCTTGGAGCTGGAAGCCAAGAACATCTGAAGCAAATTGAAGCTTGAAGAAAACTCAAAGAAGACTCTCTTCTCTCAAACTCTAGCCTGTCCTTCCCATAGGCATAGGACAGAGTTCTATACTAGTAGGCTTTGCGTTTGGGATTATGAAATAGTGATTTATTGGTAATTGTAGTAATACTACTACTACTAGTAACAGCAATAGTATGTTCCAAAGCCCATTATAAATTATAAATGAGAGAATGAACTCAAAATCTGGAAATAATTCCACATTAGAAAGACAAAACTTTCTAAAAAAATGCTCACTTCTAAAAATGAAAAAATTCTGTAGTCTCAAAATCATTAAACAGGGTTGCAAGTTGATTTTAGCCCCATCTGTCAGTATGTACTTTTGGCATTCTAATAAGAAACCCCTGTAGAAGCAGTATGAAAGTAGACTGTATACTGAACATAGATGAAATATGTTTTGAAGCAGCTTAATACAAACATTCCCACTTAATTACAATCAGGAGTTGTGTAACATTACAGCAGAGGGTTGCTTCTGCTGAAGCCATTGTTCTTAAAAAGAGTGTTTTAAGTTTTTATTTGGTCATGTCTGTAATTTAACAGTTTAGAAGCAAAATTAATGTGGTGCTGTTTCCCTTTGATTAAAACAGCACATTTTATTCAAAGTGGCTTGCTATTTCTTTTTTGTTTCTGCCAAATAGACCTGGTAGACACTGACAAGGAAATGGAATATTGCGTGGGCCAAATTTCTGACATTCATTTTCCTCAGACATTAATTTAGTACAAAGGAGAATAATCTGTTGTTCACAAAGAGAAAGGGAAAAACCCAGTGCATTTCAAGCCAAATCCTTTCACTTAAAGGTTATAGTGACTGAACATAATTTTCTCCGGAGGGAACTTTGTTGTTTTGAAAAGTCTCAGACAAGCATCATCAGAAGTAAGATTGAGTTGCAGCATGCCCATTTTAAGTCTTCTGTTAGTTAAGGACATTGGATAAGGAGAAAACAACTGTTTTGAGCCAAAATCAATTTCTGATATAATGTGTCAAGAAAAAAGAGAAAGCAACAGAAGTTCCCATAAGGAATGCAACATGGCCAAATAAGATGAATAGAAAATTAGAAATTATACCTATATTTAATTACATCTGGGTCAAAGAAGAATATCAATTCATCCCTCTGAGAAAAAGTTTGGAAGGCATAGACCTAAACAGACTTTGCCCAACATAGGTATGATACATAGAAGAAGAAAAAATAATGGTTGAGTATGTTTATGGTGCATTAACAATTTAGATTAATCACAAGTGATTCCCATTAGCTGCCCAAATAGAGGTCGGACATAAGTGAGGCATAATTTAATTAATCAAAAATGTATTAACAAGGGAATCAGCCTTTGGTAATTTTGGAAGACAACATGAAAGATAGACACTTCCTTGGAAAAGAAGCAAACTTAGGTGCGTTACTATTTTCACAAGGAATTTTGACACATAATTGGGGAAATAATGACCAAATTCATTCTATATTTAAGTATAAGATCTAAGGGATGGTAAAAGAGGCCCATACAGTAACCATTTTCATACCACTCAGATAATACTCACAAGACACTGTTTTGAGAAATATGAGGGATGAAAAGGAAAAAGAAAAATTGATTCACAAAAGGTTTCAAAAGCCACTGGGAATGAAGCCAGTTTATTAAAGCTCAAACCAACTTACAGGCTTCCATCTTGGCAGAGATTCAGTGACCAAAGATAGTACTCATATTTCTCTTGCATTAACAAAAATTATATACCATCTAAATGAAAGCTTGGCTAATTAAAAGACTAAGGAAACCCTAGAAAACATCTAAACAAGTACCTAGTTACAGGAAGATGAATTTATTTGGGAGTTACAGGAAGATTAATTTATTTGCATGTATCAAGAACACTATATTTTACAATTGAGGAAATTAAGGTAGACCACTGCTAAATGAATTGGCTGGGATCACACAGCTCCTAAGTGTCTGAGATCAGAATTAAAAAATAGTCTTCCTTATTCCTGGCCCAGAGCTTTATGTATTGTACCCCTTAACCACCTCAGGATCTGTCTAAAAGATCTCTAATCTATTCCAAAATCAATTATTTTCTCCATCACTGGTAATGAAGCCCTCTCATTTCTTATGTAACAGTACCCAATCTGCTACAAGAATAAGGAAAAACACATGAAATAAAAAGATCATGGAAAGATATGCAGAAATGTTGAATGAGAGGACACAAAAATGGAAGTTATTGGAGTCATAAAACCAGTAGAAATAGATAGAAAACTCAAATTCACTCGATATTGTTTCCTAACTAAAAAAAAAAAACAAATCACACAACATTAATAGAACACAATAACTATTTGAAGATCTAAATTTTTTTTTGAAAAATGTAATAACAGAGATAACTCTTTTCAGCTACCTTTTGACTATTAATATAAAGTGATGTCTAAGAAAGGCAGACAGATGCTTATGAAAGATGCTTGCCACTGTTGGAGATACAGTGCCAAGTACAAATGAAAGAGGGATTCCCTGAAGATAACTTAGTTGTTCCAGATGGTCTGTTTTTTTTTTTTTTCCTTTTTTGCACAAGACATTGTGCTGACTGAATCAAACCTGAAATATTGTAGTCTCTTAAATGAAATACATAATGATTCAAAAAAAAATTTGCCTAATTATCCATACGGGCAAGCAACAATAAAACAATAGATGAAGAGTGTCTTCTGGCCAAACTCTGATATGCATTTAAAAGGATGAACAATTAGTTGGGTAATTGTTCCATGCTTTCAACAATTCTAAGCTTCCTTCTAAAATAAATGTTAGCTCTTCCAGGGCTGAAATTCATGGTTTTATGTTTTTCCTCTATCTCCAGTACTTTGTCCAATGATTAGTTTGATAAACACTTGTTGAAAGATATTCCTTTACAACTGCACTCTTCAGATGATATTAAATAGTTTTAAATAATAGAATATGACACTAAATAATTGACATTGAGAAGAATGGCATGAATGGGTGGAGTTCTAAATTGGTTCAATCGTTATAGACAATAATTTGGAATTATGTGAAAAACAGTGTCCAACATGCCTAACTTTTCTTGATCCAGAGATCCCACATAATCCATGAGGTCAAATGAAGAGATAAACATCTCATCTTCTATAAAATATTCACTGCAGCACTTTTGTGTTCAAAAAAAATTAAAAACTGAATCAAAACTGGCTAAACTCCTGGGGCATATAGCTAGATCATCCATTGAGGAAAAATCCTTGTTTTCAATCATCCTCATCCATCTCACTAGGAAGTAGTTATGGTAATATTAGGTACAAAAAACAGGATTTATATGTGCAAGAGAGTTCTGAATGAATTGTTGACAATAGCTAAGGAAAAACTGTGTATAACCTTGAAAATATATGGAAGTCTTAAAGAGAGGAGCCATGTGTCCAAGTAATAAAAATTCCTGAAGAATGATAACAACTTCAAATTTAAGAGATCTAGAACCTGACCTTCTAGTCAGAAATTTAGTTCAATAAGAACAAACTTCCCAATTCTAGCTTCCTAGTACATTTATTAATGACAACCCTGGATATTACTTCAAATAATTCCAAATAGGAAAATGAGGAGATTCAGCTTCCCATCCTGAGAAGGAGAATTTACTCATGAATGTGTCTTTGTGGAAAAAAAAATGACTGTGCAGTTGATAACTATTTCAACAAGGGTCTAAAGAGTAGTAACAAGAGATTACTCATAATTTGGATAAAAAAGGGACTTTAATTTTGCATGTTGCTATTAGAGTGAGTTTGTACCTCTCACATGGTCCAGTGAAAAGTGAATGACCTAATAGAGGTATATTTCAGGTATTGATGATGATCGATTCTGATGGACTTGGGTTTTTTCAACAATGAGCTGATTCAGTCAATTCCAATAGATTTGAATTCCAATAGATCTGCATCCAGAAAGAGGACTGAGGAGACTGATTGTGGATCACAACATAGTGTTTTCACCATTTTTTGTTATTGTTTTCTTGTTTTTTGTTTTCTTTCTCATTTTCCCCCTTTTTTGATCTGATGCATCTTGCACAATATGTTAAATATGAAAATATGTTTAGAAGAATTGAATCTATATTGAATTACTTCTTGTTTGAGAGAAATAGGAGCAGGAAGGAAGGGAAAAAAAAACTTGGAACACAAGATTTTGCAAGAAGTAATGTTAAAAACCATCTTTGCATGTATTTTGAAAAAATAAAAGCTCTTATTATTTGGAAAAAAGAATTACTTATCAGAATTTTTAGAAGTTGCAAATCCAGCAACTACAATTATTTTCCATTTTAAGAGAAGTCCAAACAGCAGTATGGTGCTCTGATATTAGGGAAATATGTGAATCCTTGAGGAAAAAGAGATTCACTAGAATGTCAGTGTCACACCACAGAAAACCCAAATTTAATGTAACACACACACACACACACACTCATATGTATGGATGACTATATATATATATATGTATCTGGGATACATACACACATATGTATATATACATATGCATTATATATAGACATACAGATACATATACACATATATGCACACAGAAATATATATGTATATGTATGCATTATTGCAAGGGAGGGGAAGCCAATAAAATAAAGTGTCATATTCTAGATAAATACATTGGTACATTGTTCACATAGTAGCTATGAAATTTTTTAATCTTATTTCTGGAAATGCATGTATAAGGACCATACTCATTTTTTCCAGAGTAGCCTCTATATGGGGGCATTAATAAGCCAGAGAAAGTAGCCTGGTGTAAGACCCAAGATTCTTTCTGTAGACGCTCAGAGGTGGATGGGAATGGATACATGGGTTACATAGGTTACAACATGGGTTGATTAATACAACTTCTCTAATATTTCTCTAACTTTAGTATCTAAGATTTTTTTTTTGAAAATGAGGGAAATGACTTCATTTGAGAGCTTCTCATGATAATTTCCATCCAGAAGATAGAAACAAAACAGACTACATGGATAAGCCATAATCAAAGTTTAATTAGTCTACTAAAGCCAATAGCTCCCCTTAAGCCACATCTATTGTGTTTATCAAATGTCTGTCCCTGTAGGAGTACCACAACACTTCTGATCTACAATAGCTTATGCTTGCCCACTCACATGTGACTTTTGAAGACCTGAAGAATGGTAAACATTTCAACTTTTCTGAGAATTTGGAAATGTATTTTAAAAAAAATCATTGGCAAACTATACTCATCTTGAGCAAAAGGAAAAAGGAAAAAAATGCTGACTTAAGAAATGGTAAAAACAACTAGATTCACTGACATGCTATCAGTATTCTAGATTCTATAAGATGTTATAATCTCTTACAAGGTCTATTTATTTTTTAATTGACTTATTCAGCTCAACAGCTGTATTTTTGAAACTTTTTTTACTGAGATTTAGAAATAGTTTTACATACCTCCCTTCTTTTTCTCTTCTAATTATGCCTCAGAATTTGATTAATGGGAAAAAAAAGATAGATAAAAGGCTACATTCCATTTTCAAAGCATATCAACATTTGAAAAAGCAATGGCCTTTCCTGTTTTCTTAAGATGTTTTGTAATCAAAACTGCAATAATATCTATTGCCGTGTGTTCATATGCAATGAGCATCATAGTTTAAGACTGATTAAATATCAAAACAAAGCTGAGGTGTTCATTTTGAGACTTTTTTTTTTTAAAGAATCAATTTCAGTATTCTTTTATATGCAAAGGCAGCAACAATACAAAATAGTAATTAGCCTTCAACAGGCCTTCATATAAAGAGGTAATCAACTACTAATGGTTATCTACTAATTTTAAAAATCAATTTTAAGATAGTTAATAGTTTTATCAACCTTATTTTAAAGCAAGATCTTTTCTCTGGGAATCTGGCTGAATTTTTCATCTCATTTTCACAGCCATTTGAAATAATTATCAACTTAAATATCAGAAACAATAACAACATTGCTATCCGAACATCACAGAGATGGAATACGACTGAACACAATTCTCGGTGGGAATTAGTAGAGTGCTGCTGACCTAGAAGAATGCTGATCCAGTCTTATAACTATGCAGCAAGAGTTTGGTGCTACTTATCAAGATAACAATCTTGGAGACAAATCAAGTCTGATTTAGAGAGACTTGCAATTAGAACATTAGAAAGAGAACAAAAGAAAGCAGTAGGGAATTTTCTCTCCCAAGTTTATACTTTTAATGCTCAATGGAAGACATCAGTCCTGAAATAAAAAGGAAAGTAAGCACTATATTGCTTGTTTACTCTGTATGCATATGCTTACCAAAAAGACTTTCAGTGACCAAGTTGTTTTTATGTTTGCACAATGACTTAAAATAGGAAGTTCCCTGCAGAGCTAGAAAAGGAACATTGGGCAAAACATCTTTTAAATAGTCTTCACTGAAGGATGCTCATGCTTTAGCTACATGAAACAAGTATATTGCTTTTTCTGTGTTTTTCAAAATTTTATTTTGATGAACTGCATTATTTGGAGCCAACATTTGTTTCTTCTGTGTTCAAGGAGAAATTGAGACACGGGAAATGGGGAAGGCACAAATAGGCTATAGCCCTTTGCCAAAAACAAACAGGAGTAGCATATAAATAGCGTCAAATATTATGTGAACAGGCAGGTTGGTAGTGCAGTATATAATACACTGGACTGGAGTCAGGAAAAGCTGAATTCAAATCTGGCCTCAGATACTTAGTAGTGAACTGTTTGTCTCAGTTTCCTCATTTCTAAAATGATTTTGTAATAAACAAGTGCCTTAACAAGAATTATGAAGATTTCTGATAAAGCCAGGAAAAGATTTTTATTCATGATCTTGCAAGAACAGGTGTTCACAAGTAGACACACCTTTAAAGCACCAAACATAACCTTTTGTTCCCTGTCCCAAGTTGCATGTCTCTCTCCTGATTCTCCAATCACCAGTGTGCCCAGTTTACCTATGTGAATCTCCACCCCTAATTACATACCTTATCTACTCATAGTTCCTTCCACCCCCCCAACTGTAGGTGTAAGTGAACATACTGGTAAAAACCATTACATTAAAAAAAAAAGTTACATGTTATTTTGTCATATTAGTGTTCCCACCCTGATATGTGGAAACAAATCTCCAATCATATTTTCTATAACCTGGAGAAGGAAATGATAACCTATTCCCATATCTTTGTCAAAAAAACAAAAATTGGATCATAAACAAGTCAAATATGACTGAAAAATGAACAATTTTTATCTTGTCATGAATAGATAGAGGATAGCTAATAGATTAGCCTATGTTCTCCACTGATTTATATTAAGAGACCTGGATGAAGGCTCCAGCACATGGATCAGATCTTCCATGGAGAATTTAGGGGAGGACATATGCAAGAGTCCCACAGGATGAGAAAGCAGAGATGTATTTCATCTTTGCTACAGGGTAGGGGAGATTCTCCCCAAATAGATGTCATGGAGCTCTTTGAGACTCTGAAAATATTCAGTCAGTCAACAAGCATCTGTGCTAAGTTTGGAGGATAGAAAGAAAGGCAAAAACAAAGCCCCTGCCCTCAAGGAGCTTACATTGTATAGAGGGAGATAACATTTAAGCAGTTATTGTGTATAGATAAGATGATTATCAACAGGAGGTGTATAAGGAAACATTTTGCAGTAAGTGACTTTGCTAACATGTCTGTAGAGAGCTTGGAGCTGGATTGTTAGCTCATGTCCTTTCTGGGGACAACATTTCCAGTGGTGTTTATGTTGGAGATTGGGAGGACAATGGCAGGGTACTTGCTTTGGGATGTACCTGCACACTCAGCTACACTCAGCTATACCAGTCTATTTTGGCTAGGACTGAGTCCACAAAAACTTTCCACAATCTTTTGTTATTCCTAATGTTCTCTATGCTTTGTAGTGTCATACTTTTAAAGAAAGATACCAAGTAATTTTTTGGGGGGTCCATCCATTGAGTTTTCATGTTCCAGTGTTGATGACACACCCAACTGCTGAACTCTAATGCTGTTTGAAATTATTCTATAGAGTATATGCCAGGTGTGAAGAATTAACTCAAATGGGTCATGAAAAAACACTATAGTTAGGATATGAAACTGAGCCAAGGAACTATTTGCTTTGTTTTGACTTAAAATTCCTTCTTTTTATGATGGTGGAAACCAGTTCAAAACATGCTTTGTTGAAACCACTCAAGAAGCTAAGACATGATTATAATCTTTACTCAAAGGTCAAGAAATTATTATTCACCTATCCTCCAAATACTCAAATGTTTTTAGCGACTATTATGTTAGACACACTAATATTACAAAGACAAATTAAAAAAAAAAAACAGTACCTACTTTCAAGCAGCATGAAAACATAGATGTTTTACTACAATGTAAATACAATGTAATTTGAGGGTGAAAAATCTAAGAGCCAAATCCAAGTTGGGTAGGGATCAGGAAAGACTTCTCAGGAGCCAGCACTTGTCTTGAGCTGGAAGGAACTAAGGATTTATAATTCCCTAGTAACCCAGGAAAGCTCAAATCCCGAAGTCATGTTGTCTGAGTAACACCATCAGTAAAGGACAGTGCAAAGTGCCATTTCTGATGCTGGAGAATTTGAATGCTAACTAGTGATTCCCCAGAATTCTACCATATCCCCCATAAGCATAAATCAGCATCAGTATCCAAGTCCAGAAGCCTTGTACCTGTCTCCCACAAGCTAGGTCTATTAGATCCAATGAAGAAATCTACAAAAATCCATCAGATTTTACTATTTCAACCAAGTACCCCTATTTACTCTGGAGTCCCAGAAGACTTCCCAATTTTACTTGGTTCCCAGTCTCCCTTAAACTGTTTCTACCATTCTCACCTACTGACCTTTACATAGCCTTCCTTAATAAAGCTTTGCTTGCTTTACCCTCATGTGTCCTAGTTTCTTTTGTACTAGATCATAGTACCTGAACTTTCCTAAGTCTGCCTTTAAGATAGGATTTCAAAGAATGGATATAAGAAAAATTGCATTATGGTCATATAGGTCAAAGCTGAAGGCAAGAAGATAGAATCCAAAATATTAAACTCTATTATGACTTTAGGCATTAAAGTGGAGCAGTGATACCATCCTGGAGTCAGGAAGACCTGAGGAGATTTGTTAGACATGTGTCTGTGGCCAAATCATTCATTTTTATTTGCCTCATTTTCCTCATTTGTAAAAGGAGCTGGAGATGGCAAACCACTTCAGTATCTTTGATGAGAAAAAGTCTAACTGGGATCACAAAGAATTGGGCATGATTGAAACAGCTGAGCCACAACAACAACAATAATGGTACAGTTATATTAATCCTCACAACATTCAGAAAGAGTCAGTGACAATAGCAAGCATTGGGGAAAAAATGAGCACAGAGCACCTACTTCTGCCTGGCATTAAATGAAATGAACTGTCATTTCTTTAGTCAAGAAGTTGAGCTAGAAACAGAATCAATATGAGGATTCTATAAACAGACTTCCCTGAAATTCAAATTGGTCCCTATAGCTCAATCAAGAGTGGTCTCTCTGTGGGTTCCTATTAGGCTATTTAGACTGAGCCACAAATGGATGCTTCTGGATGTGGGGGAGGGAAACAATTACCCAAGGATTTCCCTTCATTCCAAAATTCCCTAGACCAAAACTACAATGTCTATACTTTAACTCTTATGCTTAAAACCTTAAAAAAAAATAAGCTATGCTTACTTTTTTTTTTTTTTTTTTTGCTTTAGTTTGCTTACTTCACAGCCTATTAACCATAAGAGAAAGCTAACCAGTGAGTTTTGGTTTTTTAGTTTGTCTTTTTCACTTAATAAAACACTTTGGTGAGTAGTGTTAATATCACTGACAATGCTGACATACTCACCTATCACTTTAATAGGAATAGGGCAAAAGATGATAATGGAAAACAAAATGTCTTAGTGTGTTGGATGGAGGCAACCAAGGAGAATTCAGAGGTTTGCTGTTTTGCTTTGTTTTGTTTTTTTTCTTTCTTTTTTTGTTAAGCAAGTGATGAAGGCAGGTGGGAAATAGAATTAAAATTGACTTTCTGGCTTTTCCTTCTTTTGGAACTAAACCTGAATTTAACAGTGCTAAGTGAGACCTCTTTAGTTTTAAAGGACATTTTGACAACCAGAACACTAAGTATGTTCTGGGCCTAGTGCAAGATTTAAAAATTGAACTCCTTGGATGTTGCTTTCCATTAATAGCTTGGAGACTTCCTTATGAACATATGGGATTTGACTTGTTTTGTGTTGTTCTTTGATTTTTTTTTAAATCTTTTTGATCCATTCTGGGTTTTCTTGATAAAGAACACTAGAGTGGTTTGTCATCACCTTTTCTAGCTTATTTTACAGAGAGGGAAACTGAGGCAAACAGGGTTAAGTGACCCAGAATGACACAGTTAATAAGTGTCTGAGGCCAGATTTTCAATGGAGGAAAAATGAGTCTGACTCCAGGCCTAGTGCTGTATCCAATACACCATTAATTCTGTGGGACTAGACTTAGTTCAAAATAAATACATATGTGCTATGAGGGAAAATTGGGCAAAATATGGTTGAGTGCTAGCTTTAAGATCAAGAAAACTTGAACTTCAAGGATTTTGGGAAGATGGCAGAGTAGGTTGATAAATTTTAAAGTTCTCCATATTTTTCCCACAAAGAAAAAAACAAATCTGCCCCTCAGGATGAACATAGGCTGGTGAAAAATTAAGAAGACTTGGGACAAAACACAGGAACTCCTGGTATAATGCAATAAAATCTGAAGAAAGACCCCAGAATTAACCTATATGAAATGCAAACATCTCTGGGCTAGCTCCAAAGAAACACCAATAGGGAGCCCTGGGGAGAGTTAGGTGTGATTGGAGCCTCAGCAGGAACCACAGTGACTATTATCTTCTCCTGGACTGCTTTGGGAGTTGGGATTTGAGTCCATGCATACTGAGGGTACTTCTGCTGATTAAGAATATTAGGCCCAGTTCTGCTGCTGATACTGTTCTGGGTGAGAAGGAACCAGCACATGGGGAGATGAAGGAGGAGGGAGAGGCAGAGAGGCAGGGATGCTATTGGCTGTAGGGCACTTGCAGGAGGGCAGAACTCTTGGTTTTGGATTCCTGATTAGAGGGGAGAGCTAAAGTGAAGCCAGAGGCACCCTTCCCACACCCCACAATTAGAGATACTTACATTAATACCTCTTATTTTTTTTTTAAATGAACCTGCTCCCAGAGAACCATTATATTTAGAAAAAGAAGAGAACACTACAGGGATATTTGATCAATTCCTTTGTTGTACTATTCATAGTATTACTTCCATTAACAACCTATCACTTTGGCTAGGAATTCCAAAATCTGAGGAATTTCCTAAGGGAGTAGGAACATTTGCAGATTCATAAACAGATATTAGGTAAGCAACTGGTTTGTGTGGAATTCCATTCCATTTCCAGGTCTTAGTTTTTATTCCACAATAATTTGGACATGCTCTCCTCTAATAATTCAATTCCTCATAATTTCTTGTCTGTTTTATTTTAGTAGCTTTCAGACCAGTCTCTCTGCATTAATCCCTCTCTGGTATAACTGATCATTCCTTAAGGCTCAAGTATTACATTTACTCTCCAGATCAAAAAATCATCTCTTTCCCTATTTATTGGGAATAGTTAAGTGGCACCATACTGTACAGAGTTCTGGATATGGAATCAGGAAGACCCAATTCAAATGGGACCTCAAGATACTTATTGCTATGTGACCCCTGGCACATCATTTAAACCTTACCATCTCAGTTTCTTCACCTATAAAATGAATCAGAAAAGGAAATGTCAAACCACTGCCATATTTTTGCCAAGAAAACCCTATTAGGTCACAAAGAATCAGATATGACTGAAAATGACTAAACAAGAAGCTCTTATTTATTATTACCAATTCTTAAGCTTCTCAAAGTATGGTGTGGAGGCCACTTGAAGTAACCCAAACCCTTTTGGGAGTTCATGAACTTAGATGCCTTCCATTTTCATGAAATCTATCCAAGTTGTGCCAGGATGAAGTGATTATTTTCCATATTGTACTAGAATATTGTGGATCTCACCAACTGTTCCATTATACTCTTTGTATCCTACAACTACTGTATAAATGTCAAATTCTCCCATTAGATTATAATCTTTAGAAGGGGATGTTTGTCATTTACATAGTAAATACTTATTTAGTGTTTCCAAGAAATTCATTAGCAAATACTGAGAAGTCGATTTTTGAATGTGTAGTACTTGAGACAGAGTTTTCTAGAGACAAAATGTACTGGCAAAACATATCCAACACAGGTTGCCTAATATTTACACATTTTCCTATTTTCTTTTGTAGCTATTTATTATGCTGAATTCACAAATGGAATATAATTTAAGTAAAGAGAACATCAATTATCAAGTTAGCCATTTGCTCATAAATTTTCATTTATTTTTCTAATCATATTTCCAATGATAGCACAGGAAAGAATCTAAAGGATTCAGACTTCTCATTTTATACACAAAGAACCTAAGGCCCAGAGAAGTAAAATATTTTGTGTTGTGAACTTTTTCTTCTCAAAATACAGCCAGGTGATGAAAGTTCAGATCTTTTATTATCCCAATATAGCCCGGTTAAGCTATATCCCAATATAGCTTAGAGGCCTATCTCTCTGCTTGGTTCCAAGAGCTCTCTCCAAATGTCTTTAAATCCAAAGGTCTGGTCCTTCAGCCTCTGCCTCTACTTTCTTCAGCCTCCAGCCAGCTCCAACTCTTCATGTCATTCCGCTGAAATCTCGACTTGTAGCGTCTTCCTCTCTCCGAAGAACACTTCTGCCACCAGCCAGCCAAGTGGAAAATATTCTGCCTTGCCTCGGAGAGAGGGCTTCTGGCGTAACTCTACTGAAATCTGACCGAGAGCTTCTGTCTGTTTCTTTTATCCAAGAGGGAGGAATTGTGGGATATGAGAGAGAGGGATTATGGGTTTTCTCCCATAGTGCTCTCTGGCCCAACGAGCTTCAAGGGAGGTGTGAACTCATTGAACTTAGTTCTACTTAGTACCTTGTTTCAGGTTCTGCCCAAAACATCTTCTTGTAAGATTAGATCAACTCTAATTAGTTAGCAGTTAGTAAGGATTCCAACATCTCCCCCTTTCTTTTGTTTTAAAACATAGGGGGTTTCTGAAGGGGTACACATAAATCCATCAATATGGGCCAGAACTTTGTAACAGATATACATGGTATACATAAATCCATCAATATGGGAGGCATTATACATAATTTACAAAAGCATACAGCAATATCATCAACAATCTTTCATCTCAAGAAATCCAATGATTCTTGCAATTGCTTAAAATACATAAGCACATAGTAATATAACACAGGCTAGTAGTAATGTAACAACATAAATCGACCTGAAAATTTACAAATGTCCATAAGTCCTAGAAATAGTCCATAGGAATCCATTGTCCATTAGTTCATGCGCCAGGAATCTAATAATTCCTGTAAGCTCTGAAGTACTGCAAAAAGTCTCATCAACAATTTTTCATCTCAGGGAATCCAGTGATTCTTGCTGGTTTTTCAGGAACTGAAAGCTGAAGATTTTAAAGTTCTTTTGACAGTCTCATTGTTAGCCATCTGATTCCTTTTCCACCTGTGGAAATATAAGCAGATCCTCTTCCCCAAGCAGTTAACGTATCTAATTCTCTTCTGTTTACCACTTTTGGGATTTCTCCTCATCATCTGGTAATTACATTGGAGCTGTTTGCATTGGATATTGTCTTGTTGTCTTAAAAGGCCTGTATTCTTCCCAACTGTAATCCTGATTGCTTTTCTGTTGGTTGATGACATCAGAATCCTGAATTTCTAAAGTCTCTCTGGGTGTAACCTCAGCTGCTATCATGCCCCACCTGTCCTTTGATTGATACTTTAGAGCTGGGCCCTGCCTCTCATTCCTCTGGGTCAATATACATTTAGAGGCCCAATGAAAGCCTCGGTTACATTTTGGACATGGGGTTTTGGGTTTTCTCTCACCCTGTCTTCTCACTCTATCTCCATATCTACAATGAGCTCTCAAATGTCCAATTTTTCCGCACTGAAAACATCGACGAGTTTCTCTAGAATTCCTCTGCCAAGAAGGACCTTGTCTTTCCAAGTTCACCATAGTCTGGGCATAATAAGCATTTGTGCCCACTGTGGCACAGCGTCTTATGATTTCCTCTAAAGAAGCATTTTTGTCTAGCCCCCATATAATTCTCTTGCAAACCTCATTGGCATTTTCCTTAGCCAAATGTCTAGTCATTATTTTTGTGGCAGCATTATCTCCAATACCCCCTCAAAAACCCCCTATGTTTTAAAACAAAAGAAAGGGGGAGAATTCCAAGCTTTTATGGCAGCCTTAGAAATTTGCTCATAGACTGTTATGGGATAATAAATCTGTTCTGAACTCTCTGCATACTGACCTTCACCAGCTAGTTGGTCAAAAGTGATTTGTACAACAGCTCCTTTTTGCCTATTGCGTTGGGCTTGAATCCTACATAATTCATGAAACTCCAAAAGCCACAATAAATTTTGTCCCGGTTCTAGACAAGTTTTCGTTATGGATTTCCAGTCATTCGGGGTTAGGATTTCATTAGACAAATTATCCAGTAACATCTTCACATAAGATGATGTAGCCCCATAAAGAGTGCAACCCTTTTTCAAATCTTTAATTTTTTCCAAATTAAAAGGAGTGTATTTTCTCTCTTTTTGACCTGAGGAGTTGAGCTCTTCAATCACAGGATATGCATTTATAAAATCAGATATATCTTCTCCTTCATTTTTTGCTTTAATTAATGCTTTTTCTAATCTTGTCAAATTCTGCTTTACAGGAGAAGCTGACTGTGTTTCTGTCTCTCTCCCTCCCCCTTGTTCCACCCATGAAGGGTTAATTGCAGGGGGAGGGTCATGAGATGTGGAATCACCTAATTCCTCCTGCTGTGAAGTATCATACTCAGAATTGTAATTAACTCCATTCTCATCTGATTCGTCCTCCTTTTCACCTAGTAAAGTTGGCACTTTTTCCTCCTGTACTTTCCTTTTCATCATTCTATCACTTAAATAACTTCTTATAGCCAATTGTATTACATTATATGTATTAATTATTGAGTTAGGCCCATTTTTATCATAGAATTGACAAAGATCCTCTCCAATCAATTTCCATTCATTTAGATCTAATTCCTTATCAAGAGAGAAACAAGGACATATGTCCTTTACAGTTTGTAAAAATTCAGTGATTTGCTGTAAACTTATAATTAAACCTTGGCTTTCCATAATTTTGACAATGCTCTCTAAACATTTTCCTTGAACAGAAACAGACTGTTTTCTAAATATCTGTCCCATCTTAGCTGAAATTCTACTTTAACTCTTCTAACAAAATTTCTTTGTTGCACTCACCCTAATTTCTGGGTTGAAGTTTTGTCCACTGGATCAGGATCAGAGGCTTTTCCACTTGAATCAGGATCGGAGCTTTTCCACTGAAATCCACTGAGGGGTCTGTTTGCCCCACGTTGGGCGCCAAAATGTTGTGAACTTTTTCTTCTCAAAATACAGCCAGGTGATGAAAGTTCAGATCTTTTATTATCCCAATATAGCCCGGTTAGCTTAGAGGCCTATCTCTCTGCTTGGTTCCAAGAGCTCTCTCCAAATGTCTTTAAATCCAAAGGTCTGGTCCTTCAGCCTCTGCCTCTACTTTCTTCAGCCTCCAGCCAGCTCCAACTCTTCATGTCATTCCGCTGAAATCTCGACTTGTAGCGTCTTCCTCTCTCCAGCACTTCTTCTGCCACCAGCCAGCCAAGTGGAAAATATTCTGCCTTGCCTCAGAGAGAGGGCTTCTGGCGTAACTCTACTGAAATCTGACCGAGAGCTTCTGTCTGTTTCTTTTATCCAAGAGGGAGGAATTGTGGGATATGAGAGAGAGGGATTATGGGTTTTCTCCCATAGTGCTCTCTGGCCCAACGAGCTTCAAGGGAGGTGTGAACTCATTGAACTTAGTTCTACTTAGTACCTTGTTTCAGGTTCTGCCCAAAACATCTTCTTGTAAGATTAGATCAACTCTAATTAGTTAGCAGTTAGTAAGGATTCCAACAATTTTGTCCAAAGGCACATAACTATTAAGTTCTTCCAAAGATAAGGATGAAATAAGCATTAGAAGCATCATTTCCCTTACCTAGCCATATTAGCTACGGTGATCTTTCATAGTTGTCTCAATACATAGAGACAATTAGCCTGGCAAACATGGAGTCCTGAGGGAGAGACAGGAAATAAGAGAGTCAAACCACCATCTTTAGTCTAAGCATCATTTCCAGACTATGATAGAGACAGCCCTGAATTCAAGAATCTTAGAAATAGCAGTATACCCAGATCACTAGATCTACTTCCACTCTATCTTCCTCCATTATCACTGAGGAGAGAGATCATGATAGAGAAAGGGTCACCTTATTTATCATGACCAGGAAGAACTACTGACCAGCTGCCACCTTCAAACAGAGAGGCACAAGAGCCCTGAGAGTTACCAGACATCATCTTCCCCATCCCAGTCTTTACAGTCCATGGATTAGATAGAACTCCTAAAGCGAAGGGGTCAGCCTTTCCCTCTGCTAACTAACTGTCACCCACGTATCAGATTCAACCTTGCTGAGGCACCAAGGTATCCTAGGAAAGAGATAAAAGGCAATATATGCCAGACCAGCCAAAATACTACCACCACAAGGATCCTATTGATCATCTCTCCCCAGACTCTGAATCTAAAAGCTTTAAAGAAAATGGTTCCTCAAAGCCAGCAGTGCCTGTAGCCAACATCCTGGAAAGCAAGCTCTGTAGAGACAGTCTAGATACATCTGAAGGTGTTACAGCCTTTGGTTCTGAAGAATCAGAAAAGAAGTCTTACTACCATAGACTTTATCACAATACATCATCAGAAATAACTATCATTTTGTCAGCAGAAATGTCTTTGAAGAAACTTTATTCTTTCTTCTTTTGCTAAATCATAAAAATGATATAAAATGAAATTTTTTCAAAGGATTTGTAGCTGAAATCTTTTACATGTGTTGTCTTACCTATCAGAATGGAGCTCTTTGAGAACAGGGACTGTCTTAACTTTTCTATTTGTACTTTCAAATGAATTAAGTGAACCTAATTAGGGAGACCTAGAACTTTAGTTTTCATTATTACCAATCATATAATAGGATCGTGGAGTTTAAGAGCTAAAAGACATCTTAGCACTCATTTATTCCAACCCTCTCACTTTGCAGATGAGAAAACTTAGAGCACACAGGAGCTAAGTAATGTGAATAAGGCTACCCAGGCACGTTCTTGGTCTATATATTTCCTTTGATTCCAAATTCAGTTATCTTATTATATCAATGGTAATGAGAACTTTTTCAATGATACTTTCATATTCTTTCAACTTACATTATATTTGTTCCTAAATCTAACAAGAAAGATAGGCATATGAAAAAACAACACTTTTCTGCTGACTATATCTTGCTGAATGAATGCTTTGTACCTTGTTGTTCAGTTGCTTTTCAGTCATGTCAGACTTTTTGTGACCCCATTTGAGACAGTAGAATGGTTTGCCATTTCCTCCTCCAGGTTAAGCTTTTAATCATTGCTTCATTCATTCACTGAACCTTTATAAAAACCCAAAGGCGAGGAGATGGAATGCAAAATATTAAACTCTAATATGCATGGTTATATTAATCATCATAACATTCAGGAAAAAAAAAAGTCAATAGTGCTGGCTAGCATTGTTAGTCTCATTTTGTAAGTGATGAATTTGAACACAGAGGACCTGACTCTTGATCAGCATCACAATGAGTTCTGAGATCCATTCCACCTCAGAAACCTATAATCCTATTATCTGATTAAAGATAATGAAAGTCAAAAGTCTGAATCTCCTCCATCAGGTTCACTTATTCATTTGAAAATGAGCCTCCTGTGTTCCATATCTACTTTCATTTCATCAAGTTAGCAATTTATAATTACCCAAGATGCTTAGTAAATCTTCTCAGATATTCTATATCCACTCATCTTTGAGGTCCCTTCCACATGCAAATTCTATGATCTCATGACCAAATAAAAATATGCTGGTATTTAGTAGGGCCAGTAATGAGTAATTTAGTTGGATAAAATAAATTTCATTATATGAAATGTTTCAACACAGGCAATTGAATAAAGTTCTGCTTGATTAATTGAGGGATGATGAAAAGGTCATGGTTTGTAGTCAGAAAAAGAAAGATCTTGACCATAACTGGATACAGTACACAGATGGCTTTTCTATGTGTACAGGGAATGATCAAGATGGAATAGGCTTTAGTCATCTCAATAAGTTTGGTGTGTATAAAATTCATTTGATCAAAGTTATAAGCATAAGAAAACTAAAGAAAATAGGTTTGAGATATAAACTCCATATGCTTTATTTTTAGACACTTTGCAACTGAGACCACAAAAGTAGCAGGCAAAGGCTATTTCTATTCCATGAAATTTGAGAAAAGAATGATGTAGATTTTGTATATTGGCTACTCTTAATTACCATGTAAAAGTGCATATAAGGACTATTTTACTTTTATGGGATTTAAATGCCATAATAATGATGAAAGCATTATGGAGTGTTTATAATTGAGATTAACTCTCTTTTGAATGGTAACATGTCTTCCCTCCCTTCCTTCCTCTTTTTCTCCTTCTTTTCCTTCCTACTTCTCTTCCTTCCTCCCTCTGTCCCTCCTTTCCTTCCTTCCTCCCTTGATGCCTCCACGTGTGTGCGCACAGACATTTTCAATTGAATGAAATAAATGCTTGCTGGGTTAGACAAAGACCAAAAGGAAAATAAACCTTACTCTTAGACAATTTCTATTCAGGTGGAGAGATGTAACATATTCACAAAAAAATAATATAAGGCAATTTCACAGAGGATAGGCAAAGACCTAATGCATTAGTGCTTTAAAACAAATTAGAGATTATAAAAGGAGGAGTTTAGGAGGGGCATTTTCCAGATATTGAAGATTTTAGCACAGTCTTTGTAACAAAGGCACAGAGGTTAGAGATGAAAGAATTGGAATGGAGAATGTGTGAAAAGAGTAATACTGATTGGAGAGATAGGGGTGGATGTGCCAATAATTTGGAATAAATTAAATAGATTTCTTTTTTTCATTTTTTTTCTTTTATACAGCATCTTTACTGTTCTCTTTTTACTTTTACAAATTGTTTTGCCCAATTTAGAAATTCAGACATCTTGCCTATTAACCTCATTAATGTCCTTTCGTGTACTATTTGCTAAATAACAAGATCTTGTGGTTGAGAAATTATAGTAAACAAGTGATTCTTTCCATCCACACTCCCACAACAATTTACTGAAGTGTGCTGAATTGCACAGTGCTGAGTTTTAGGCATTTGTCTGTCCAAAGCCAATAACTTACAGTAGAAATCCTAAGGGAACTCATAGTAATGTTTTCCTCAACAACATCCTCAAAAGAAAAACTGATTGTTGATTATTTTTAAAAGGGGAGGAGGTGAATTGCAATTTAATGCACAGTTTCTTTCTGAGTCATTTACCATGACATATGTTCCCTTCTGTGCCCACCCCCCCAAAGAACAATCTGAAGAATATATATATTATTGTATCACACAAATCCAAATATGAACACTTACAGTTTTTAAAGGTTACCTTATATTTTAGTCAGTTTTATGGTTAATTAATGGGAATCTTGTCATTATGATATGTGATTAAGAAAAAAGACATTTTTGGAATAGACTTCTGGAAAAATATACAATAAACATTTCAAGAAATGAGATATTTCTATTTCATTGGTGCTTAAAGGTGAATGGGTTGGAAGGGTGGTACTTTAGGACATCAATAATTCATATCCTTAGAGAGATTTCACACACCAGAATGAAAAGAAAGAATTATTTATTCATCCCACATATAATTTATTTTAGGTACTGAAGATACTCTCTAAAGAATTATATCACCATAATGTTGATGATTTTACCCTTCATCACCCTTTAAGTTTTCTGAAGAATCAAATTATTTCAAACATATGCCTCCATGGAACAGAAGAAGTAGATCTCGAGACAATAAAATAAAAATATTGCCAAGAATAAATTTCTTTGAAAAAAATTACTTTGTTTTCCTCTGATTTTTCTTTCTCTAAATGAATTTTCAGGAAGCAATCATTTTCAGACTTCTTTTCCTATCTAGAGGTAGAGAAGAATTGTTTTCCAAGAAACACTGAAAAAACTTCATAGAGACTCCCTCATTGATACCTGTTTTGACTGAAGCCTTTTAAGGGGGATGAATTATTTAACTACACCTTGCAAAGTGTTTTACATGCTTAATAAACATATCTACTATTTCAGTTGTGTTGACGTTAGATATATTTTGCAACAGAGTTTACATTGGATAGTGCCATTTACTCCATCAAGAGATAAATGCACATATAGACCAGGAATAACTGAAGGAAAAGGAATGGTGAATGTTAGAATTTACCTGGATAGAATTAAGAAAATGGCAAAAAGATGACTGGGGGTAAATGGGTTTGTTTGAAGAGTCACAATCAACTGAACTCAACTTAGCTCTCACTTCAATAAACATCTGTTCATTGTCTACTATGTGTTAGATATTGTGTTAAGGGCTGGGGATACAAATAAGAAAAAAGCTCCTGTATTCAAGGTGTTTGCCATGTAATGAGAAAAGAAAATACCAAAAAAGAAACTGGGGGTGGGGACTTATGGTGGGATGTGCAAAATGGGGGTAGAGTACGAGGGTAGGAGAGGTAAGGCAGCAGTTCCTACTTAGAGAGAGTGAATTGGTTTCAGGAATTTGAAAACAAGCAGAGTTGCAGGTGGAAAGTGAGCTGGAAATCCAATTTCTGCTCTTGTTATTAGAAGGCTTTGGGAAAGGTTCAGCACTCCATCCTCCAACTCTCTGATCAGATTCTAAGACCAAGTTCTTAGGGAGGGGAAAAAAGGGAAGAGGGAGCTTGCTAGCCTAAAGAGCTGGTGGCAGTCTTTATCAATATATTTCAACTATGTTGAAAAGTGTTTTGTAGGTGGAAGACTCGTCTTCAAGTTCTAAGCATCTATGGATGGTATTAGGCTAGTCATCTGTGTCTCTAGGAATCAGATGAATACACATATGGAACTAGATTAGTGTTGTGATATAAGATGGCAGAGGATGAATGAAATGAACAGAAGAAATTATCGACATGTGAATTATGAACTTGGCTTGCCATTCCTAGTGACCCAGAAGGCTCTGATCCTAATTGACACACGGTTTTGGTATTTACGGCCCTAGTATGGGCAGAATTAGGCTGGGTGAGCCAGGACCATCTTGTACCTCTTCAGAAGAGTGATTCCTAAATTTTTAATTGTAAGCATTTTAGACCTTGACCTCAGAATCAGCAAACTGCACATGAGGACTTGATTTATTGTTGCATTAATTGTCCAGATTTATGAAAATGAGTCAGAAAATGTTACTGATATAGATCAAATAGATGAAAGTTAAAGTTTGCAATGTGTACATTTTCTGTTTCACAGAGAGCTAGTTGTAAAATATTTACCTGCATTCCTAATGGCATTAGACCTTTTGTTTTTAAGATAACTTTTTAAAGAAGCTGTTGTTGGATTATTTCCTGATTATTTTCTAGAATTTTACTTTATCTATGGAAGTCGGTTGGCTTCCCCAAGTGCTCTGCAAACTACTTTCCCCTCTTGCATACTATGATTTTTTTTTTGTATGTGTAATTTGTGCTGGAACTAGCATTATGGATTTCCCAAATCATTACCACATGGAGGATCAGGATTCACTTTTAAATATTTGTCTTTAATTTTTTGGAAAGGGGAATACACATTTAGAAGCTAAGTTTTCATGAGAACAAAAACAATTCTAATTTATAAACTCTAATATTTGAATGACTAAATATTATTATCTATTGTATTTTAAAGATAATTTTCTAATAAAACTTAATCACTTAAATGCTGATGAAGACCTTATGATCGACTTCACCTGTCGCTTGAGAAAAACTATGTTAGTTCCAAGTAATGATGGGGACATTAGTTCTTTAAGAAGATGAAAAGTTCTTGACTGATTTCAGGCTGACTGCTTGAATGTCAATTAGCCTTATATGCTCAAACTGGAGTAATTAGTTGGCAAACTGAGCATTTAGCTGGATGATTGGATGAATGGGACAGCAACCCAGCCAGGACACTGCTGACAATAGGCAGATTTTAAATCTAGCTTAACTAATTGGTTTAAGAATTATGTTCCCAGCAAAAATTTTGCACATCTAAATGAACACTTTTGAAACTTCTACAAAAATAACCTTAAGTTGAAACTTGGTCCTTGTGATTTAAGAACCAATATGCTTCATGCATTCTTGATTAATGGATTGCTACAATCAAAACTTTAATTTCTTAGCTCTAACATCTATAGAAAAGGTCTGATGTCCCAATATGCACTCTGCTTAGATTTTTATAGCACAATTATTGATTTTTTATAAAGGTCCTTAGGAAAAATTGCATCTTCTGGCATAGAGCAGGGACTGTAATGAGCAAATGCCTTCCAAGTGAAATTGTGTTGTTTGGCATAGATTGCTCCTTATCAGAAATGCATTCAGAATGAATAAAAATGTTATTCATGTACAGAAATATAAATCAATCTTTAGACATTTGAAATATCTTTAGCTTAGAATAGAAATGGTTTCTCAATGAAGTCAACCACATGCTAAGTCTGAAATTGTAGGCTTCTGTTGTTCAGAGTTACGTGAGCAAAAGAAAACAGAATAATAGCAAAGGGAGGTGTTTAATACTGCACTCATTCTCCTTACCAGCTGAATCTCTCTCTCTCTCTCTTTTAAATAGTATTTTATTTTTTCCAATTATACATAAAGATAGTTTTCAACATTCATTTTTATAAGATTTTGAAGTTCAGTTTCCCCCCTCACTCCCTCAATTCAATTGTTCTTCCCAAGACAGCAAGCAATCTGACATAGGTAACATGTGCAATTATGTAAACATATTTCCACATTAGTCATGTTGCAAAAGAAGAAACAGAATAAAAGCACACACACACCACGCACACACAAAAATAGCATGCTTTGGTCTACATTCAGATAATAGTTCTTTCTCTGGATGTGATAGAATTTGCCATCTCTGTCCATCTTTTGGAACTGTCTTGGGTGACTGTATTACTGAGAATACAGTGTCATAGTTGATCATCACACAATGTTGTTTCAGTGTACGATGTTGTCTTGGTTCTGCTCACTTCACTCAGCATTTGTTCACCTAAATCTTTCCATGTTTTTTCCATAATGAGCCTGCTCATCATCACTTTTAGAATAATACTCCATCATATTCATACACCATAGCTTGTTCCAATTATTCTCTTATTGATGAGCATCCCTTCAATTTCCAATTCCTAGCTGCCCCAAAAGGAGCTGCTATAAATAAATTTGTGCATGTAGGGCCTTTTCTCTTTTTTTATAATCTCTTTGAGATATAGACCTAATAACAGTATTGCTGGATCACAGGGCATGCTCACCTTGCCCTTTGGGCACCAGCTGAATCTTTTCTTACTCAAACTGCTCATTAAAAATAAAATCATCATTGCATGAAATCAATAAAAATAGGAAAATTTCATTCCCCAAATTATTTTTAGTCTATCATAACTAGTAAGAGTTTATAAATAAAAAGTGAAGAGGAAAAATAGTTTCAAAAATTCTTATTAATTCTATGCAGATATATTCAAAGGGATCACCATAGGATTTTAGTACTTGAAGGGACCCAGAAGATCATACTCTATTTCCTCCTCATTTTACAGAATCTGAAACTGATGTTTAAGAGTGTTAAGTGATTCAGCTAAAGTAACAAGCTAAGTGCAGCATAAGTATGAAAAGATGTATAGAAGAATTGCATATATTTAACAAATACTAGATTACTTGGTGTCTAAGGGAGAGGGTAAGGGAACAGAAGGGAAAAAATAGAACACACAGTTTTGCAAGGGTAAATATTGAAAACTATCTTTGCATATATTTTGAAAATAAAAAGCTTTTATTTAAAAAAAATAAAAAGCTAGATGACGACACAGATACTATTGAACTTTTTTTTTTATATCAAATTCTTTTTTTCTAGGTCTAGGCCCCTAAAGGGCCTGGGATTTATTTAGATTCATTTGTGTTTTGTCATGCTAGGCTGTAGTCATGTTAGCTATCCCTCTGGGATTTGCTTCTATGATGAAATGACCTTTTCCCATATTCTTAGTGGAAAGTATATGTTCTCATTACTGTATGTGTTATCATATTTGCACCTTTATAAAAGCTGTTAAAGTGAGTTAGAATGGACAAGCTTTTTTTCTCCGGAGGGTAACTGATCTAGTTGTAGAATCTCAAGTGGAATAGGGCAAGTGTGACATTTAAATAAATCCAAAAGAAGAAAGGAGTAGGCTACAGAAACTGGCAAGGAGAGCTATGAGAAGATCCTTAAATTAACCACATGCTGATACTAAGTTTTAATGTGAAAGATATAGAAACAAGCTATTTCCAAGTATACTTTCTTAACTATCACTGTGGCTAATATTAGAGACCCAGAATTTCCACATTTACTTTATAACAGGCAGAAGGAAGACCTGGAGTTCAAACATATAGAAATGGGCAGGATCATTGAGAAACATACATCAAATATTCATAATCAAGCAAATTAGAGTTGCAAATTGGCAATACCACAACTAGGTCTATATGTCAAAGAGATCATAAAAAAGGATATTAATCTTGTATTGTTTTTGCTCTAGCCACTACCATCACTCAGCAACTTTTGGCAGTTGAGAAGCTATCCATCAGTATAGCCTTAACACTTGCCATATCTGGGCTCATGTTATTTGCCAACCACCCCCCATACATAGTTGATTAAGTCTGTATCAATCAGCATCAGGAAAAGATCTGATACTGGTAATCATATTGCTTTCTCCCTAAAATGGAGGGAAACCATGAAATCGTGAAGGCTCACTTACTGAATGAGAAAGGCACATATACAATTTGATATTATATGGAATCCTGTTCTGAAATGTAGGGTTCTTGGCCATTTTTCTTCAGTGTGAGTCCTTTTGTCAGCATCTCAGGAATTATTCAATTAAGTGAGGTTCTGGCCTTTGTGTTACTAAACAAGCTTATTTGTTTATTTGATTATATATGTATCGGTTCGTTTGTTTGTTGGAGCCTCATTAGTCTGTATCTGTCTTTAGATGTCAGGAAAGATGTGTGGAATCGAAATCAAACTGGTCAGGTGCCTGGGTGCATTAATGAGAAGTGACCTAGATAGAAGTCCTGTACAAGAAGACTTGTGCATAAAAGGGTGACTTAGAAATTTCTCCAATCTCGATTCTAAAGCCGAGGAAGAACATCTGATAAAAGTATATTATTTTAGGAAGTTTAAAATATCCATACTTTGTAAGTCACTGTTCCTGTCTTTGGTAACTTCTCCTTCTATGTATACTTTTCTTTTTATAATTGCTGGTTAAGTCTTCCTGAAAAGTCCAACTTTTCTTTCTTTCTTTTTTTTTTTTTAAAGAACTAAATTTTTTTGCCCACATGTAGTTTAAGATAGCTTTGCAATTCAGAGTAACAGAGTAACCAGATCCTGCTTAGATCTTTTTTTATATAATAATCAAAATTATTGATTGTCAACAATTTAATTGAAATTATTGACATTTAACACATTAATACCCACATAGTGATTTTAATTACATATATTATATATATATATATTTTTTTTTCTAGCAATCTACTTTCCCCCCTTAATATTGACTATTATTCCTCAGCAAGATATATGGTTTGCCAACTTAACATATTTCTTGGTGGAGGTACATATCCTTATGTCTCAAAATTTTTTTTCTGTATAAAAATTAATAGCTTAAAAAATTAACTCTCATCAATGCAATATTCAATTATGACTCCAGAGTATCCATAATGAAGAATGCTTCTTATCTCCTAAGAGGCAATAGGCTGTATATATAAAATAAGACATATATCTGCAACCTTGGACAATTTGGGATTAAATTTTGCTTGATTATGAATATTTGTACATGTTTTTTGATGATTGTTAGTTTTTAAAAATTCTTTTTAAAATAAGCAATTGTTTGATTAAAAAAAACCTCTCTAAATCATTATTGAAGTGAATGTATATGAATTATATTTTACTTATGCACTTTTATGATTTCAAAAATTATAATAAAATGATTCATTGTTCAAAGCAAAAAGCTTACAAAAAATAGGCTAGATGCTTTAAATTTAATAGAGTTATTATCTCTTATTATGTATCTTTTATATACTCTAGCTCTCTGCTTGTATAAACTACAAACTTTATCAAGCTGTGCTATCTGAATTGATTTATTACACCACTATGAGAAAGAATCCTAGAAGACTATCTCCTTCAGAATTCATTAAACCAAATTATAACATTATTTTCTAGATTTTTTCCTATATAAGCTTTTTTTCCTCTTTTCATTTATAGGGGGTGCAGAGTTGAATTTGATATTTTAATTTTTGAACTGATGTTTTTGTTTTTGTTTAACTGAACAGAAATCTGTGGCTTTTTAGAAAAAGTGGCTTATCCATTCTCTCTGTAATTTCTTCCTTCTTTCCATAAAGAAATATAAAAATCAAAATCTGGAGAAACCTCAGAGATCATCAAGGTCAACTTATCTATTAATTACAATGCCTTCTGCATATATCCAATAGGATATCTGGAAGATAACCAGTAGAAGGAACCCATGACCTCATGGGGCAGCTAACTGAACTTTCAGAAAATTTGTAGAAAGGTTTTGCTTATATTGATCTGAATCTTTCTTTTCAATAGCTTATACCTTTTGCTTCTACTTCTAGTTGACTTGACTCCCTTCAGGACTAAACAAAATAGCTATACTGTTTCATATGTTCTTTGTTTAATACTTCAATGCCTCTGAAATTTTATTGATGTAAGCAGTCTTAGGAATACACACAGTAACTCATCATTATTTTTCTTCTGTGTGATTCTAATACAAGTAATTTTATAAATCTTTAACAGAGGATCTACTGAATACAATAGATAAATTTGTTCTTATCTTGACTATTCTATGATCACTAGTTTGCAAAGGGCCTATCTATTTCTACGGATAGGCAATATCCAGAGGCCATGAAGCAATGTCCTCAATATTGATTCATGACTGCTTCATTTACTTTTCTAATCCTTTATTTCCCATATGTAAAATATTTTTATATTTTTCTCGTATGTGTTGCTCTCCATAATATGCTATAAATATGCTGATTCCATGTTTGTCCATTATCTTTCGTTCATCTACAAATTAGATGTTTTGGAATTTGTGTTGCTTGAAAATTTCCAACTACATAGAGTCAATATAAATGAACTAGTGATTAGAAAGAAAAGCTGGCCTTAATTTCTCCAGGATAATAGGATAAATTGCAATTGTAAATTACAAAAAAATTGTAAATTACAATAAATCTCCAGGATAAAAGGATAATAGGATAATTGTACATTCTATGTAATGTCACAAATGAAATCCTACCCACTTTCTGCATCCTACTTGATTTTTACCTTGACCTATTGTTCCTTTCCAGATATGACAAATATACATCAAAGTAAAAGTAAAAAGTATTTATGTGTACAAAAACATTTATAGCAATTCTTTTGGTAGTAGCGAACAATTAGAAATTGAACGAATGCCCATCAACTGGGGAATGGGTGAATAAGTTGGATATTATTATGAAATACAATTGTGCTCTAAGAAATGCTGAGTTGAATGCTTTAAGAAAAGAAATCAGTCGAGAAAATCTTATATGATCTGATGCAAAGGTGAAGAAAGCAGTATCAGGAGAACATTGTACGTAGTAAATATAATATTGTAACAATGATCAAGTTTGAAAGACCTAATTAGCATTATATTTTTTAAAAATGATCCAAGATATGCCAAAAAAACTCATGATGAAAAATGCTATCTACTTCCAGAGAGAGAAATGATGACATCTGAGTGCATCCTGAAACACACTTTTTAAACTTTATTTGCTGTTGGTGTGTGTCTACATTTTCTTGTACAACATGGCTGATACATAATTGTATTTTGCATGACTTCACATATATACTTAATATGACTTATTTATCTTTTCAAGGGGTGGGAAAGTGGTGGGAGGAAAGGCAAGAATTTGGAACTTGTGTTTTTAAAAAATGAATATTAAATTATTTTAAAATTATAATTTTAAAATATTTAATGAAATAAAATTTTAAAGAAGAACATATGGAAAACCCCTGTATAGATTACCCAGAGATTAATGGAAATATGTATAATTGGTTATTAATAGGCAATAGCATATTATCTTAAATTAATTAATGAGAAAGGTCATATAAAATATATCATATATACATATAAACTAAAGATAAATTAGGATAATATAAAACAAAAAATACTCCATGAACATCTTGACTACTCAAGAGCCACAAAATAATAAAACCAAATGAAGACTCTTATCATATTGGGTTTTATAAAAAGTATGTAGACAAAAATTGTTTAAGATGAAAAAAAATAGTTGAAAAAAATTAAAATAGTAGGGTATGATATGTTCTAGCAGAGGGATTATCTATCTTAAACTGATCAATTGAAGCTTTTTAAGTATGTGTATTCTATCACATCTTACATAATAGTTCAACATATTACCAGAGTTTTGTGCCCAAAGTGCTCCATAAAGATAATTTTCTTAAAAATGTTTGTGGCAGCCCTTTATGTAGTGGCAAGAACCTGAATGGATACCCATCTATGGAGAATGGCTGAATAAATTGTGGTATACGAATATTATAAAATATTATTGTTCTGTAAGAAATGATAAGCAGGGTGATTTCAGACAGTCCTGGAGAGACTTATATGAACTGATGCTATGTGAAATGAGAAGAACCAGGAGATCACTATACTGGGCAACCATTTTATTTTTATTTAGCATGTATGTTTGAGTTTATAACAAAATTGTTATAATCGACAGCTTGAAGTTACCAATTCAAAGTTGAAATCTTTGCATAGGAGACATCCTTAATTGATGTACTTTAAGTCTACTGAGTCACTTTATATTGCTGGCCTACTTCCTTTTGTAGACATATAACAGTACAGGACATCCTTTTCCATTAATTAAAAAGATTTTGATTTTAAAGATGAATATACAAAAGGCAATTTTCTTAATTATTATATTTTCCCTAGGGAAATTAAATAGGATTTATTTCCTAAACTAGCCGTTTCTCTCCAAAAGAAAGTCTAAAAGTCAATCTCTGCTTCAGAGGGAAACATGCAGCTTGGCTTTTATGTGAGTACTTTCAAAGATTCTTGGTAGAACAAAGTCAACTAGAAATTTTTAGATCTTTCAGCCTTTAGCAACAAAATAGAAAGTTAAACTCAGGAAAGTTAAGAAAAAATAGATTATAATTATAGAGGTAAAAGAAAGAAATCTGGTACAAAGCAGCAAAATCAAGGAAATCATTGCCTTTTTGAAATGGGATATATTATCATATCAGTACTCAGGTAAGTGTATTATTTGTAAAAGGGAAAGCTGAAACAAATAATTTTCCTTAATCTTCACCAAAAGAATCTATGTCCTTCAAAGCTGATATTAAATGTTATTCTTATACCAAGGGCAATAGAATGTAGTTTGAAATTTGATGAATAGAAGAAGGAGCCTATGGAAGACTGAGAGGTAACTAAGGAATAGCATGTTGGCTATCTGGTATCGAGACTGAGAGATCTAAATGAATGTCTCTGAATATATTTAAAAGAACATAAGATAAGGGAAAGATAAGAGTCATTCAGGATGGAGAAAAAAAAAAGGATGGTAGTATCACAATTTAATTAATTGGAGACAGAAGCTGTCATTGTTAAACTTATAGAACCATTGATGTATGGGAACATTTTTACACAAAATATAATAATGTTTATTAGCATGAAATGAGTCCAAATTATATGAGATAATACAATAATCAAACTTTAGTTATATGTAGATCATGTGTGATTTTTAGTCCCATTCTCTACCCCAACAAAAACCTACTAGAATTCCCTTGCTTGCCTATATATATATATATGTATATGTATATGTATATATATATATATATGTATATGTATATGTATATGTATATGTATATGTATATGTATATATAGTATCGGGGAGGATTGGGGGGAGTAATGATTGTTATATGGCATCTATTTTATAGTTTTTATTGTCCAATATCATGCTTGGTCCCAGAAGTCATCATAGTGATTATGCATTATGATCCATATTTTACAAATGAGAAAACTAAGGCAAAGTAACGTGCTCAACAACTCAAATGGTAGAAGTAGAATTTACATTATGGTTTTCTTAATCCAAATCCAGGGCTTTTTTTTTTTTTTGACTGAAGATTGCTCTTCCTAATGTTATCTGTAAGCTAATCCCTCCTTTCCTTTCCTTAAAAGGATAATGTTTCTAAAGATATAACATTTTAGAATTTCATTACTTTATTGCTACCAAACTGAAAAAGTGCAACACTTTTGGAAAATAATTTGACCATATAACATAGCAGTTAAAAAAAAACAAAACAAAACAGTAACTGTTCATTCCTTTGACTCCATGAGCCCAATAATTTAACATTCACAAGGCGTTTTTTAAAAGAGGGAAAAAGGGGTATATTTGAATTTAAAAAATCATTGCAAATTTATTGGCAAGAAAAAATAAATTAGAAGCAATCTATATATTCAATAATTGGATAATGGTATATAAGCATGCCAGTATATTATTTTCATAAGAAATGATAAATATGAAGAATAAAAAGCATTATGTAAAGATGAGAATTGATGCAGTGTGAAAAAAAATGGAATCAACAATAAATATATTCCCTTAAGCTATGTAAAAAAAAAAAAAGATACCAAAACTGGACAATATACACAGAAGAGATCTACTTCATAGAATCATAGACATCTTATGAGATTCAAAAATCTTTCAATACAAAACTTCTCAATTTTATAATAGATTTCTTTGGTAGTCTGGTGAAGTCTGGAGACTTCTAAGATTTAGGCTTTTAAAAGCCTAAAATAAATTATATAGGATTGCAGAGAAAATCAATTATGCTAAAATAGTGATCAAAATATTTTTTAAAAAAGCAACCCTAGTTTAAAAAACACCAATTGAATTCAACCCTCTTATTTATATACAACAACAACAACAACAACAACAACAAAACTAAAACCCAGAGAACTGAAGTGACTAGAGTAGGGTCTACAGCTTGATTGATGATTGAAACCAACATCCTCTGAGTCCCAATCCCCCATTCTGTGCAGGAACTGCTTCTAAAAGACTAGGATAGCAAGAAGGCAATTTTTAATATTTTCCCCAAGATTAAAATATACTTTTAAAAATAAATTGTATGTAACAGTTCTCCAAAATTTGTCTTTTAGTGTCAAGTCATATATCAGAGACTTTCTTATCCTCAGAGAGATCATCCCAGTGAGTAGTTGGCATGTGGTATGAAGGAATTAAGCAGAGAAGCACCCCAAGATGGTCTTGTTAATCCCTGGTAACTTCATTGAGAATATTTTAAAACAAGAAAAATAAGAGAAAATGGGTTTTGGACTTAAATTTTGAGTTTGGTTCATTGGAACAATTCTAGGACTCAACAGAAATCAGGTTTTCATTAATCAGTTCTAAAAATATCTGTTAATTATTATAATTAGTAATAGTATAATTCATTCTTTTTTCCTCTCTTCTTTTACTCTTATTCTTCTGATGTTTTTCTTCTTTTGATATTCTTCTAGGCTTCATTTATTTTCATTTTTTAAAAATTTAGTTCTGCTTTTTTTGTTGTGATCCTGGTTTCTCCATGAGGTCTGTATATTTTTCTTCTAAGAATTTATTGTTATTTATGAAGACAATTTTTAGAGAAGTCCTGGTGAAATTATATAAGAAAAGTACAATGTTGGTAGTATAGATATATGCCTGAAGCAGTCATAACATGTTGAAAAGGGGTGATATAAGGAAAGTCTCTCTCCCTTCAACCCTCTGTCATCCCTCCTTCCCTGTCTCTTCGTGTCCCTCTGTTTCTGTGTCAACACTGGCTCTCTATTCGCAATGTCAAGTTTTCTCTCTAAATATATTACTTCAATTTGACATCAGCTGTCAATAGGAAATAAAAATAACAGATTCAAATTAATACTGAATTATGAGCATTGTCATCTACTTAATTTGATAACAATTTAAGTTTTTGTCAGTTTCTTCACATCATGACTTAGGATGATTCTAAATTCTCTCTTCAATTCTTCCCACAAAATCTCTTTTGGTCAGCATTGTTTCTGTGGTGTTTTTTTTTTTTTTTCTCTTACCCTATCCACCTACTTCATATAAAACATGACTTATTTTAATGTCAGAATTGTTTTGTATTGTCTTGACTCCCAAATTTAGTGAATATGGTGATCTATTAAATTAGTGATATATAGTGATAGATTGAAAACACAGTGGAAATAAAATGCACTTGAATTTATAGGGAGTTAAATAAATAGAATTAAAAAAAATTTAAATAATGAGGACAGTAATGTAAAATAGAAGAAAATTATCAACAAAATGAAATCAAGGGCATCACAACTAACAATAAACTTGGGTTTTCCAAAAAATATGAAGCAACACTATTCAATACTTAATATTGTACATTTTCTTGATTGGGAGGGGTATTTTGTTTTTTTTTTTTTTACAAGGTATAATCATGTGTCTATAAGTAAAATTCATTGGTTTGTTTGCTTTTTCCTTGGTGTTAGCCTTTTCAGATTAAAAAAGTTTCCTTCAGTATCTATAATCATATTCCATTAGTTTTTTATGTCTTCTCATTACTATTATTTTCATTGATTATTTATTGTTTTAAATTTTTTTTCTCTGACCTACTAGTTCTTTATAATTTTTTTCATTTTTATACTCCAATTACTTTAATCCTTTCTTTAAAGTCCCTTTGTTTAATATAAGTTTATTTCATTATGATCTCTTATGAAATAAATCATTTTGATTTTCTTCTTTTTAGTAAAGGATTTATTCTCCTTTACATAGTCAATTTTTGTAAAGATGTCATGTACAAATAAAAAGTACATGAATTCTTATCTATTCCATTAAGTAAACAGAGATTTATCACCTCAAAATTTTCTAAAGTTCTGTTCAGGGCCTTAACATCTTTCTTGTTTATGTTTCCTTAAATTGATCTCTCTGAAGGAATACCTTAAGATTCCCCATTATTATATTTTCATTATCCATTTTTCATTTCATTTTAATTATTCCTTTACATAGTTTTACAACATAAATTTGGAATGATACATGTTAAATATTAATATTAATTTCAATACCTATGATGCACTTATGCACATCATAATTCCCTGGTTTATAAGCATATAGTTTACCTATATTTAGTGTAGCCTTATCTGAATTTGTGATTGCTACTCTTGATATTTTTAATTTAGTAGAAGCATAACCGATTTCGCTTCAGTCACTCCTTTTAACCAAATGTGAGCTTTTTTCGACCACAATGTACTTCTTGTTTATAGCTTATTGTCAGAATCTGATTATCCCCACAAGCATTCTCTATTCAACTAACATAATTGACTTTCCTTACACACAACACTAATATCTACCAATTCTGTATCTTGGCAAAGGCCATTCTCAAATCCTTTAATGTATTCTCTGTAAACTTCTGAATTTTGCAAGTCCTATCTTTCCTTAAAACTTAGTTCAAGTACCATATTATATATGTGGGTCTTCCCTGGTATCTTCTCTCCCAGTTTTTTTGGTTCTCCTTTCTTAAACTTAATTTGTACTTACCGAAAAAAATACCATATTTAATATTTATAGCATTAGCATGGTGTAGTTGATTAGAGAACTGTGAATAAAGATCTTCTTGTTGGTCGATTGTTGATACTTTAACATGCCTTCCTCCCCATAATAATATTCTCTAGCACTAATTATAACCTCTAATTCAATCTACTATATAATCCCCAATCAAGTCAGAAGTAAGAAACAAAACAAAACAAAACAAATAAACAAAATAACAAAACAAACAAACAAAATAACAAAACAAACCAACAACTGCAGATCCAGATAGTATCAACCTACAGATTAAGTGCCACAGTTTATAAGCATTTGAAGTATCTGGATAGAGACAGTGTGTTATAGGGACAGAGAGCTGTCTACCAAGTCACAAAGTTATTTTAAATATATTTCTGTCACATATTGATGGTGTGATTTTGAGTAAGTCACCTCTCCTCTCAGTGTTCAATGAAACTCTCAACCATCTCTTTCAGAATAGGTGGGAGACTCCCATATCAATTAAGTCATAATCCCAGTTTCTATTTTTGTTAGTTATATTTACTAGTTCTAATACATGTAGTTTTACTAAATTAATATTCTTTTATATTTATCTTTGATTGCATGCAGTATATAGTATGATTCCTGACATATAGTAGGTATATAATGCTTTCTAATTGGATTCAAAACTACCAGTTAAATTTTCCATGCTTTCTAACTCTACTATTCTCTTTATATTTATTTTAGTCAGATTTCTGTTGTCCAGAATTTTTTTTTTTGAGAGAGAAAGCTGAGAACAATAGTCAGTGATTCTTTCTGTACTTCACAATTTAACCATCCACATTTGCTCTGATAGAATGTAGTGGTCACAATCACCAAAATTGGGATGATACAAATAATAAACATTCAATGTCTTGAGAGCAAAAATCACCAATATTCTTGAGATTCTTCCTGTATCCTTGCTAGTTGATTCGAGTACACCCAGAAATCTTTCCTCCTGTGCTTTCAAATAATACACCATATCACAACCTTTCATAATAAATCATGAGACATGCTAGTACTGCCAAGGTGGCAGCCTCAAAATTATCCATATTCCATGACTATTCACAATTGCTGAACATAGTCCATTTCCAGCAGCTGGGTTAACCCATCTGCTTTTCCAAATGACTGGCCTTAAGTACCAAGATAGCCAGAAGCCAGAGAATGCCTTTCTGCTTTAGGTCACCAGCAAATTTTGGCAGGCCTTTGATGAGAGACTCTCATTAGCTAGGATTTTCGAAAACAGCTGGGATATTTTTATTTTAGCACTCTCATATGGATTAATCTTCAAGTTTTGTGCAACGGTTTTTAAAATGGTAAGACAAATGACACTTCTATTTAATGCAGATATACTATTTTCTCTTATGTATTTATATATGTATATATGGTTATTTTTAACTTTTTGTTCAATTTCCCTGTGAAAGTATGTTGCACATTGCAAATTAATCTTTGTGGCACTGAGACAAGGTTCTAATAATAATTTCATGCTTTATAGCACTTTATAATTTTTAAAATATTCACATCAAAGATGAGGCTTGAGGGTTGATGCCCAAGGAAGACAGGTGAACCAGTGAAAGAATTTTCTTATTAGTTAATCCTTACCAGTAACCCGTAAAGTCAACATGCTCTCTAGGTCTCATTCATAGTTATGATTAAAGATCAGTTTAAGTTTTTAAAATATGACTACCCCAAAATATCATAAATTCAGTCTTGTAATTTATATAAATTGTAAAAACAAAGATCATGTGTGATAAAGAAATAAATTTGAAAATTTTACTTTTCCTGTGGAAAAGTACCCATGACAGCTAATAGAAGTTTTCATTTAAAAAGTCACAATTTTCACCATGACTTTAAAAAAAAAATCATCACTAAAATGGAGAGATTGCAATAATATTTTTAAACCTTCTGGAAAACCTTATTTCAGCTATTTTTCAAGGTAAATCCTTACATAGATTCTGTGTATGTATGTGTTACACACACACACACACACACACACACACACACACACACACACATAATGTAGATGCTTACAATATATCATTAATAGAGATAGGAACTGAACCTGTGATTTGATTGCTGTGAAGACATTTCCTTTATCTATTCAAGTTATCATTCCCTGGTATTAGAATATCATGTAGATCCAGAAGTGGGAGTAGAAAACAAGGTAATTTTGCCTTTAAAGCCTATTCTCTTTCTATTAGTCAATGCTGCCTTCTTACTTCAATCCTTTAGTATTGAAGATGTTTCTATGAATTGAAATCTACAAAGGTACTCCTTCCAAGCACTTAAATCATAACCCATTCATATATTTTATCCTAAATCAATCTTGTCCATTTGGAGTTCCTCCAAAGTGCTAGAGACATTTACTTTTTTTTTTTTTTTTTTGCTGAGGAAATTGGGGTTAAGTGACTTGCCCAGGGTCACACAACTTGGAAGTATTAACTATCTTGGACCAGATTTGAACTCAGGTCCTCCTGACTTCAGAGCTGATGCTCTATCTACTGCACTACCTAGCTGCCCCCAACAATTCCTTATTTATTTATACATTCTAGAGACATCAAGCCAGATTTGCACTATTATCACTTGAGCTTGCTATATAATAGTACACCTTCTTTTCTATCTGCCATAAAAAAATCATATATGATTTTACATCATTTTTGTATGTGAAAAGTGCTTATAGTTTGACATTATCCAGATATTTCCAAATATAAATATTTTCTTTTCAATCAACTAGGCTATTCTTGAGCAAGAGGTATCTCATGATTAGCTTGCTGGCCAGTACAATGGTAGAACTGTTAGAAGTAATCACCATGCTTCAGGGCTCACATCCCCTTTGGCCTTTGGTTCCATAGCTCTCTGGAACATTTTGCAGTGTGGCTTTTTATCTATTTCTTGTGTTCATCTCATAAATAGTTGTTAACTGCATTGAGTAGGCTCTGAATTTTCTAAGGCATAGCATAATTAGCAAAATATCCTACATTATATTCCACATTATCATATGCTAATATATACTTATGTCCAAAAAGCATTTCTATAACCCCTACCTACAAATATTAGGTTTCCATTACCAACTTGGGTTTTGAATATTTTAGCACAGAAACATCCAAAGATCATCTATCAAGTTAAGAGGGATTATGATGATCTACCCTGCTGCTGAATCTACCCACACTTTCAGAATCACAAATGTTAAAAATAGGAAAGGAAAGATCAGTTTAAATGAAACATCTGAGTTGGTAAACATTCCAAGAAATGATCAAGTCCTTAGTCCAATTTCTTGAAGGTAGAGGCTGGTTTTCTTCATTTTGTTTTTTATTTGTATCTTTAGCATCTAGCACAATCATTTGTATATATTCTTCATTTAACTAACATTTGTAGAATGGGTAGGTGGATTGGGATATTGCCAAATTAATGGATGAATGGATGCTTAGGGCATTTTCTCACCAACAATGTAATCTTCATTTATCATTGCTAGTTTCCGATTGCTAGAGGGGAAAATGCAATAAATGCTAAATTAATACTTAATCTCTGTTGAGTTGAAGAAATAAGTTTTAGTTAAAATAAATCTATTAATTCAACAGTACAGTGAAATATATATTTAGTTATGATATGAATGGAGTCCAAAACAATCCCATTCACTCATGCAAAGATATGAAAGAACTAATCTGTTCAAGACATTGTAGTCAGCCCTATGGAAACAAGATAGAAAAATCATGGTTGTAGTTTTTACCATGAAGGACCATTGTACCTACTAATGGAGGATATGAGATGTATACAAATAATCATGGTCTTGATAGAATGTGAAATAGATAAGGAAGGGATCCCAACAAAGGACACTTTACACTTAAACATGACATGTTTAAGAAGAAACAAATGACTTCTGCCTAACAGCTCTCTATGAGGGAGCTACCTAGTAAGTCTAAAAAAGAGTACTAGCATTTTAAAGTAACAGAATCACAGATTTAATGTGGGAAAGAGGCCATCAAGTTGAACCCCTTATCTTATAAATGAAAACACTAAATTCCAAACACATTGAGTGATTTGCCAAGAGTCATACAAAGTCTATGTCTACGAAGATTTTTGAATCAATGTGATTCAGAATATGCAAGTCCAGTATTCTACATATGATAGGATATTTTTATTGGATTTGTTGTGAAAACGGAGTCTGCTTTAGAGAACACCGAAAAGAACCACTAAGTTTCAGTATTTCATTAAGAGGACACATCGGATATTGAATATTCATAAAGAAAAGCTAGATAGTTCTGGTTGATGTTTATTTTCAAATAGATTATTTTATTTATTTATTTAATTTTTTTCTTCATTCATTCATTTACTTATTTATTTACTTTTCCTTAGGCAATTGGAGTTAAGTGATTTGTCCAGGGTCACACACATAGGAAATGTTAAGTATCTGAGATCATATTTGAACTCAGGTCAGGTCCTCCTGACTTCAGGGATCCTGCTCTATTCACTGCACTATCTAGTTGCCCCCAAATAGATTCTTTAAAAAGATCTAGTTATACTGAAATTCATTATTTTGAAGATTTCTGGCAGGTCTGTTACAATACTGAATTTTGAAATAACTAAGTTTTGTGTGTGTGTAAATAAATAAATGTCCATATTTCTAGCCTTCACAGAAGAGCATGAATTTTTCACATAATTTCTCTGAAAATAGAAAGCAGTTTTCCCATCTTATATGAGGAACTTATTTATAAAATTTCCCCCAATAGTTCTTTCAAATATTTGGTAAGTAGTTTCCAATGTATTTTGAGTGTCTGTTCTGTACTATAGTGTTAATATAGAATTTCATTAGATATAAATATTTCCCCCAAGGCATATGTTTGTGAATGGACCTGTATTAAAATCAAGGGACTTTGAGAGGAATGATGTTCAAGTTATTTCACAATAAATAACAGTCTTAGTAAGACAAGTTCTCTTGAGTTCATTCTTCTTCATTGCCTCAATCAACTGATAGTCATTGCTAAGCACCTAAAATACAAATAAAAGGGATGATTTTTTTTAATCCTTAAGAAACTTTTTTTGTGTGTGGTGGGAGGGTTATATGTTCACAGGAGAGTCATTAAGCATTTATACAAAATATTTGCAAAACTATTTAATTCCTGGCATTAACAGCTGGGTAAACATGGAAATGTCTCTTGAATGTGACAAAGGAGTCAAGCTTTGAATAGAGATAAACATTTTCTAGACATGGTAATTATGAAGAAGCCCTCTGGCATAGCAATGGAGGAATGGAGAGGATGTTCAAAGCAGATATAAAATGGAATGTCACTTAAGGGGAACAATAAGTAGTCCAATTTACCTAGAGTTAACCTGAAAAGATGCACTGGATTCACCTTGTAAAAAGTTTTATATGACAAAAGGAAGGGTTTGTGTATTATACTGGAGTCAAGAGGCTCTAAAGCAGATGGTACCACATTTTTGTACCTCTGCCATGTAAATTCTTGAAGAATAGAGACGCCATTTTAAAAATACTTTTTTGTACATTCCTCATACATAAAGAGGATTATTGGAATATGAATAAGTGGAAAGGTTTCTGACACCAAGGAACTCAAAATCTTTTCAGACAGTATAAGAGATAATGTTTCATAAATATATTACTCTAAATCATGTAGAGAAATTTTTTTGATAACATAACAAACCACAGTTCAGAGAGACTAAGTACTTTGTCCAACATCACATAGCTACTTTGGTTGACCTGACCCTCAGTCGAATATTCTCTGCAGGTCACAAGGTTGCTCTTGGTTTATGTTATAAAACATGTGATACATAGCACCCATTATAGCTTTGAACAAAAAATAAATGTTTAATAATATTTATTGACCTTAAAAGCAATCAGTAACATATATTGTTTATTTCATAAACACCTCCCTTCTTTTTCAATACTGATCTTATAACATATGAATGGTAAAGCAGTACATGGTTTCTATGGAAATAAAAAGTTCTTATGGAAACCAGATTTCAAACCCTGAGAACAATAAAAGCAGATCATCTCCAGATGAAACCTCAAAGGATGATATGAATCGGTCCCCATTTTACAAGGCTTTCTTGGAAGAATTCAAAAAGGATCTTAAAATAGAATTAGAAGAAAAATGGGGAAAGAAAATGAAAAATTTTCAAGAGTTTTTGGAAAAGAAAACAGACGTTATCTGAAGAAAACTGCTTACAAATAGACTTAGTGAAATGCAAAAACATACAACTCCTTACAAAATAGGTTTGACAAAATGGAAAAAGAAAACAATTCCTTGAAAAACAGAATTTGTGAAATAGAAAAAAAAAGTTAATAGAACAAAACAACTCATTTAAAAATCCAATTGGCCAAATACAAAAGGAAATAAAAAAGTAATTGAAGAAAATAATACAGTGAAAACTAGAACTGAACAAATGGAAATTAATGACTCAATGAGACATCATGAATCAGTCAAAAAAAATGAAAAAATAGAAGAAAATGTAAAATATTCCACTGGAAAAACAATTGACTTGGAAAATAAATCTAGAAGAAACAATCTAAGGATTATTAGACTTCCTGAAAACCAGGATGAAAAAATTTTTTTAAAAGAATCTAAACATTATCTTTCAGGAAATCATCAAGGAAAACTGCTCTTATGTCCTATAATCAGGAGGAAAAATAGCCATTGAAAGAATTCACCAATCATCTCCTGAAAGAGACCCCAAAATGAAAACTCCAAGGACTATCATGGCTAAATTTCAGAACTATCAGACCAAGGAAAAAATATTGCCAGTAGCCAGAAAGAAACAATTCAAATACTAAGGAGCTACAATCAGGATTACCTAGGACCTAGCAGCTTCCACCTTAAAGGATCAAAGGGCAAGGAATCTAATATTTGAAAAGCAAACAATTTGGAATGCAACCAAGAATCAACTATCCAGCTAAAGTGAGCATTTTCTTTCAGGGAAGAAGATGGGTATTCAATGATATTGATGAATTTCACTGATTTCTGATGAAAATACCATAGCTGAACAAAAATTGTGACCTTTAAATATAGAACACAAGAGAAGCATATGAAGGTAAAAAAGGAAAGAACTCAAGAATAAATTTATATATATACACACACACACACACACACATACAGAGAGAAAGAGAGAGAGAGAGAGAGAGAGAGAGAGAGAGAGAGAGAGAGAGAGAGAGAGAGCACGAACGCACAAGCAGTTATAATTTGATTTTACTGTCATAATATAAAAAAGAAACTGGAAGTGGAAAGGGGATTGTACTGGGAAAAGGGAGAAATAAAGGTAAAATAAGGGAAATTACATCTCATAAAAAGGCAAAGAAGACCTATTATAATTGAGGGAAAGAAGGGAGAGTGAACATTGTATGAATCTTACTCTCATCAGATTTGGCGCATAGAGAGAATATTTGACATATTTTGTTTCACAGACAAACTTGTCTCACCTTATAGGGAAATGAAAAGGGAAAGAGAAAAAGAAAGGGGAAGGCTAATAGAAGAGAAAATAGAAATAGTAGGGGAAAGTTATAAGAAAGAGGGAAGAGCTATAAAAGAGTAAATTTGCTTGAGGGAAGTAGTGGTCAGTCGCAAAATATTGGAGAGGAAGGAAAGGGGAAAGAAAGGAGAAAAGAATAATTTGGGGTAAATAAGATGACAGGAAATACAGAATTAGTCATTTTAAGTGTGAATGTGAATAGGGTGAACTCTCCCATAAAACAGAAGTGGATAGCAGACTAGATCTTACAATGTTTAAATGTGTACACATTTAAAGCAGAGTGATTATTACAAAATTCAAATAAATGGCTTAAATATCTTACCTGTGTTTTATCATCTACTAGGAATGGAAAAGTATAGGCTTTGACTAATACAAATAAAGTCTGGGCTAGCTTTCTCAGCATCAGTCAAAGTCAGGATCAATCAAAGCCCTTATTCTTCAGGGGGAGAAGTGAAGGAGGCAGGCAAGCTGCCACACACCTTGCCAAAGATGAATCCTGGACTCTGGAATCTAGAGTCTGAAATCTCTCTCCTCCTCATCCTTCAGCAGAGCAACACTGACTTTCTCCCTCAGCCTTCCATTCCTTGCCTATTATTACCTCACCACCACAAATTCAGCAAGCACCAACGATAAGGAGAGCCATCACATCATTATCTCATCTAAATTATATATATATAAATATAAACATTATCTCACATCAAATAGGTAATTAGCCTTAAGTGCTATCTGCTATCTGATTCAAGTACACCTTTTAGAGTTTCAGCCCTCTACAATGTTCTTTAAAAGAAACACATTTAAAGCAGAGTGATTACTACAAAATTCAAATAAATGCCTTAAATATTTTACCTGTATTTTATCATCTACTAGGAATGGAAAAGTATGGGCTTTGACTAATACAAAATAGTTATCAATTTACTCACATGTTTATTATGAGGGAAAGACAGGAATCAGAGAATTTGTTATTCCAAAAAGATTTAACAATCCTTTTAAAGCAACTACTAAGTACGATGAATACAAATTTTGGTATGTTGTCTCATTGTCATTCTCTTGGATGAAATTGATTGTGTCTATGATTTGCTGTTTCATCCATTCATTCTTTAGGATGAGATTATTTAGTTTCCAATTAATTTTTTATCTATTTTCTCCTGGCCTTTTTACACTTCTCCTGTAATTTTTATTGCATCATGATCTGAAAAATGCATTTACTATTTCTGCTTTTGTGTATTTGATTTTGAGATCTTTATGCCTTAATATATGATTAAGTTTGTGTAGGTTCCATGAACCACTGAGAAAAAAGTGTACTCCTGTCTCCATTCAATTTTCTCCAAAGATCTGTCATACACCTAACTTTTCTAATATTCTATTTACCCCCTTAACTTCGTTCTTCTTTATTTTGTAGTTCAATTTATCTAATTCTGAGAGTGCAAGGTTGAGATCTCTCACTAGTATAGTTTTGCTATCTATTTCTTCTTGCAGCTCTCTTACCTTCTCCTTTAGGAATTTCGATGCTATACCACTTGGTGCATGTATGTTTCGTATTGAAATTACCTCATTATCTATGGTACCCTTTAGCAAGAAGTTTTCTATGTGCTATCTCCTGAAATAATATAGCATATGGAAAGATAAATAAAAAGCAATGTTGGGGTGAGTACATAGAAATGCTAATTATTGGTGTTAAGGCAGGAAGAAATATTAGGGAAAGTCATTTGGAAAAAGATCTTTGAGAGAAATATGGAGAGAGCACATTTATATTAGACCTAAGAACCAAAATTTGAACAAAGAAAAATATACTGATCTTTACTTTTTTTTCCCTTATACCTACTTTAGCATATGAATACTTCTCGATTATGTAAAAATAAATGAATATTTTAATGTATGTGTGCATATACATAATAATCATATTAAACTATCAAAAACAAATCAATTTAATTTCCCTAATGAACAGATTGGAATACTTACAAAATGAATGTGTGTTTATAATCATCTTCAAATTAATGTCTATGATAAACAAAGAAACATATTACACTCTTTAGACTTTAATCCCAAATCACAGTTTAATTAAATACCTAAATTTCCAATAATATTCTCATATAACTTGAATGATTTACTACAAGAAAGTGAATTTCTACTGAAAGATTTACTTCAATTACCATTTTCCAGCTGATGTTACTTATGAGATGGAGCGAGAATGAATGAATATATTTGGTAGATATACAATATCTTTTGGTCAATAAATATATGTTATAGTTATAGTTTCTAAGTCTTTTTGGAAATTTAATTCAAGACATATTCTAAATGGTCTTCAAGATGATTGGTAAGATCAGGAGAGATGATGTTTGATAACGTGTTCCTTTTGGCCTTGTCTAAGCATTTTCTTGTTTAACTGATTTCTATGAGAGATAGTCACTTAACTATAAAATAACTAAGAATCTTACTTCTCCTGTCAATGGTAATATACTGTGGTGGTTTAAAACAAGTCAGACTTCTTATATTGCCTTCCTATGTCTGAAGGTACATTGAGAGGGTATCTTTTTACTTTGGCATCTGCTCAGGCTCTTGCTGCTATGTTATTCTATTTATTAGGTTGCAGGGTCTATCACTACAATTCCACTTAACCATTTAATATTGGATAGTTTTTGCAAGGGGATATGATAAATTAAAAACAATAACAAAAATTATACACATTTCTTCCAATGTTTTGAGGGCATATTCTCTCTTAAAGCTAAGTTTCTCAGGGAATAGATTCAAAACTTAGCTCAATTCCTAGACCTTGTTTCCACAAAGTTCAATTCTAGATATGATTTGATTGCTAAATATTTCCTGCTGTAGGACTGAAATCCAAAAGGTCATTCTCAAAATCTCTAGTCTTTTCCCCTGGACAGTAAATGTCAGGTTGTAACTGGACTGGATCCCAAAAGCATCTTATGTGATAAATCTCAGGAATGACCTAGAACCTTCAACTTCATTCCCTGCTGCAGCCACATGAATCTAATCTATTTTACCTATTATCAGAGGTATAAACTATGACCAGTTCTGAGTTTAGTCAAAAGTATTTATTATAGTCCCATACTCCAAAATGTGGGTGACGAAGTCATATCATCATAGAACCAGAAGGGAACTTAAAGACATATAATCCAGCCATTTCATTTCATTTTATTTTATTTTCAATTTAATTGTAGTAATTTTATTTATTTTAATACAACTTGCTTGATGAATCACAACCACTTCATTTCATAGATGAATAAAATGAGTCTTTTAGAGAAGTTAAGGGATTTGCCCAGCGTCTGATAGTCAGACAAGTGAGTGTGACTGTAGAGGGTCACAGACAGTAGGGAAAGTCTGGGTGAGGTATAAGACTCTTCAACCCAAAGGGAACCTGCTAACAGTATCTGGTTTGGCTCTCCATCTCCCCTAAGGGATCTCAGCCTTCCTGAGAAGTCAGGGGGTGGTGACAACCTGTGTTGTGATTGAAGCAGAGTGATGCCAGGTGAAAGAGTGATACCAGGTGGCAAACTACACAACAAGTTGTTTGCGTGGTCCCATATGCGCAGTATATACTTGGCACATGCCCAGTGTTTTTATTACTTAAGAGTATGAAGGTATATAAAAGGGGAAAAGACCTTGTAATAAATATACTCCATTTTCCCACCATCCTCAGGATTCCTGCCTTATCACTTCTCTTCTAGGAGGTATATTTTAATCACCCCAGCATGGAGGCTCTAGAAAACAATGATATATTTTGGCACCCCAATTTAGGGGCTCTAGAAAGCACAGTATTTTAATCACCCTGGTGTGGGGGTTCTGGAAAGCAGTGGTACATTTTGTCACCTCAACTAGGGGGCTCTACAAAGCAGGACACAACATGTGATGTAAGATTTGAATCCAAGGCCACCAAAAGAAATCTGTTTACTACCACACATAGCCTCTTCAGTACCCATCTCCATTTTTGCTCTTGGTATCCTAAGTCCATTGTTCATATCTTTTACTGATATCTCAATCACATTCGCTAGAGTGTTTTCCTTGTCCTCCTGATCCCACTTCATCCAGGCCTGAGAGGAATCCCGTGGTTATTTTTTTACCTTTTCCTTTTACTCTGTGTTCCTTATCTAGCCTGCACAATCTCATTGCTCCCTGACCTACTAAAACCATAACTACTAGCTGCATTCAATGACATCCTTGAATGAATGAATTCTTCCATATCGTTGGTACATTTCTGGCCTTAAATGCCCTGCCCTAACTCTATACTGTTTTAACATGAAAAGATGACTATGTGATGTATCAAATAAAGTACTGGACATGAGACAAAAAAATCTATTTTTCAGTACTGGACCTGATGCTTTTAAACTATGTAGTTTGGAACAAATTATTTCTCTCTCCAACTGTCATTTCCTTATCAGTAAAATGGGGAACATTAATGTTTACATTACTTATTTCAAAGAGTTGTCATAAGTAAAGTACTTGATGTCAATAAATGAATTATTCTATAATGGTTTATTTTAGGTATGGCATTTATGTATTATCTTTATTTAATAGAATAAACATGAGATTTGAATCCTATGTTTAGAGATACCAGACAGTGAGAGGATCCAAGTTCAGTTGTCATCTCTATTACTTCCTGAGGGTGTTGGGAAAACTTACTTGTTAACATCTCAGTGTTCTAATATATAAAAAGAAGAGGTTGGAATAAATGGATTCTAAGTTGCCTTCCAACTCTCAATCTATGGTCTTGTAAGCCTATGATTATCTCATGAGATCCCTTACAACAAACCTGTGCAGTATGGATTGTAGAGTGTATCATCCCCATTTTACTAATGAGGAAACTAGGATACAGAAAAGATGATTTTCCAATGATCCCACTGTTAGGAGCAGAGGGAAAAAAAATTAACCTAGGTTTTCCTTACTCCAAGTAAAGGATTTGCCTACTATCTCATACTTCTTTGTAAAAACAAATAATAAATTATATTTGATATGGCTCAGCAAGTATTGTAAAGTTACCAAGACTTGAGGTTGTGTAGGGGGAAAGAGATTAAAACTATGATTTCACTTATATAGGGACTTTAGGAATGAGGAAATTTTCTGTCAATGAAGACTAATGTCTTCTCTACAACTCATAATCTAAGAGTAGTCCAGAAAACTGAGGTCACACAGTCAGTATAGGACATACAAACAGCTCTTTCTACTATGTCATGATTATGTCAAATGATAGTGAATGAATTATAAGACTAGTAAGCCATGAATGTCATAAAAAAGAACTCACTATATCAATATGGTATCAGAGAATAATTCCTCAATATTTTAACCATTATGTGTTCATTATAATAATACTCCAATGAATTCCATGAATCTTAAAAAATACTATAAGCATACCTCTTAATTCTTTGCTAAATCTTTGCTTTAGTACTTTGATTTAGCCACATGTAGTTAATTCATGACAAAGAATATTTAACATGAAACCATATTTTCTTTAGTAAATTAATAAGTAATCATCTGATTAAAAACACTTTTTTGTTTGGTTTTTATTTATTTTAATGGAGTGTTGTTGAATTCTAAATGTTACATAAAAGAGTAAGGTTTTACTTTGTTGTTGTAGTATTTTTTTATTATTCTTATATACCCATAAAATAATAACCTCTGCTCAGGTTATTCAACTCCCATTTAAATGACATGAATTTCCTGACTCAGTCACTTTGTCTTTAGTTACTATAATTCAGAAGACAATAAATATGCTCATTTTCTTGAGGGAAGAAACATCTGAATGATTGACAAGTTAATGAAAGACTTGCAGAGATCTCACTACTGAATAAATCAGTGGGGAAAATATGAACATCAGGAACAAAGCTGTTTGCCACCCCAAAAAACAGGTTGTGAATATCTTTTGTTTTTCATCATCTCTTTTATGAATATGAAAGACTTAAAGAAAAACGTAACAATTTTGTTATTTTGTGGATAAAAAGAGTTGCAATAAAACCCCAAAATGTGCTGAAATATTCTGCAACCTGTAATCAGGTGAACAGTCAGGAAACAACTGGATGGGAGAAAGCACACATCACCGCATGCTTATGGCCATCCCCCTTTTGAAACTGGCACATTACATGGAGAAGGGTACCAGTGGGCTAGAAAGGTTTACTTTTATACTCTCACAGGAGAGAATGGACTACATGACTTTTCAAGAAGTGCTTTTAATAATATGTTTTCATATTTAATTTTTTAAAATTTAAATTAGCCAGAGAAAAATCATATAGAATTTAAACTAACTATATGACAGAAACCCAAGATTAGGAGGAACTTCAAAGACTTTACTATTTCACTCTGTACCCAGATAGGAATAACTTTTATAGAATCAATAAATGGTTATCCACTCTTGAAAATGCTAGACAAAGGAGCATCTACTTCTGCACATCATCTACATTCATGGTCTGATTATAATTATTATTTGTTTTGCTGCCATGACAGGCGACTGACTTACACTGAGAATACAATCAGCTAAAACTAGCAGAACTTTTTTTAGAGGGCCAGCAGACCCTTTTTTTCCTGTCCTCTTCTTAGAAGGTTCAGATGTGGCACTCAAATGAGATACCTCAAGAAAAAGGGAAAGTTCTGGTTTTGAGAATTAGATTTAAATGCCATGTCTGCTATGTGCAACCTCAATAATTTTAGGTTGAATATTATATCATTTCTCTTCTGTAAAATGGAGGTGTTTAATTATATTATCTCTACAGTATCTTAGAACACAAAACCTATAAAATAAACACATTACATTAGCTCTTCTTATATTTTACTTCATTAAACCTATCCCATAATTAATTCTCAAAATATTATTCTCAAAATTCTCAAAATATTATTATATCTTGACCTAACTATATATTAGGTCATTTAAAACTTCCAGTTTTATTTCATCTGAAAATGTAGAAGCATGCCATCTATGCTTCTAAACAAGTTATGGGAGAAAATGTTAAATTATATAGAGTTAAGAAGAAGCTTACTGGAAGCATCATATGTAACGGGGACAAACTGCAACCATTCCCAATAAGATCAGGAGTGAAACAAGGCTGCCCACTATCACCATTACTATTTAATATTGTATTAGAAATGCTAGTTTTGGCAATAAGAGTTGAGAAAGAGATTAAAGGAATAAGAACAGGCAATAAGAAAACCAAATTATCACTCTTTGCTGATGATATGATGGTATACTTAGAGAACCCCAGAGATTCTACTAAAAAGTTATTAGAAACAATCTACACCTTTAGCAAAGTTGCAGGATACAAAATAAGCCCACATAAGTCATCAGCATTCTTATATATCACTAACAAAACCCAATAGTTAGAGTTACAAAGAGAAATTCCATTTAAAGTAACTACTGATTGTATAAAATATTTAGGAATCTATCTGCCAAGAGAAAATCAGAAACTTTATGAGGAAAACTACAAAACACTTTCCACACAAATTAAGTCTGATCTAACCAACAGGAAAAATATTAAACGCTCTTGGATTGGGCAAGCAAACATAATAAAGATGACAATACTACCTAAACTAATCTATTTATTTAGCGCTATACCAATCAGACTCCCAAAAAACTATTTTGATGACCTAGAAAAAATAACAACAAAGTTCATATGGAAAAACAAAAGGTCAAGAATTTCAAGGAAATTAATGAAAAAAAAATCAAATGAAGGTGGCCTAGCTGTACCAGATCTAAAATTATATTATAAAGCAGCAGTTAATAAAACCATCTGGTATTGGCTAAGAAATAGACTAGTTGATCAATGGAATAGGTTAGATTCAAAGGACAAAACAGCCAATAACTTTAATAATCTAGTGTTTGACAAACCCAAAGACCTCAGTTTTGGGGATAAGAACACATTATTTGACAAAAATTGCTGGGAAAATTGGAAATTAGTATGGCAGAAACTAGGCATTGACCCACACTTAACACCATACACCAAGATAAGGTCAAAATGGGTTCATGACCATGGCATAGAGAATGAAATTATAAATAAATTGGAAGATCATAGGATAGTTTACCTCTCAGAAGAGGAAAGAATTTATGACCAAAGAAGAACTAGAGATCACTATTGACCACAAAATAGAAAATTTTGATTATATCAAATTGAAAAGTTTTTGTACAAACAAAACTAATGCAGACAAGATTAGAAGGGAAACAATAAACTGGAAAAACATTTTTACAGTTAAAGGTTCTGATAAGGGCCCCATTTCCAAAATATACAGAGAATTGACCCTAATTTATAAGAAATCAAGCCATTCCCAATTGATAAATGGTCAAAGGATATGAACAGACAATTCTCAGACGAAGAAATTAAAACTATTTATAGCCATATGAAAATATGCTCCAAATCATTATTAATCAGAGAAATGCAAATTAAGACAACTCTGAGATACCACTACACACCTGTCAGATTGGCTAGAGTGACAGGGAAAGATAATGCGGAATGTTGGAGGGGATGCGGGAAAACAGGGACACTGATACATTCTTGGTGGAATTGTGAACACATCCAGCCATTCTGGAGAGCAATTTGGAACTATGCTCAAAAAGTTATCAAACTGTGCATACCCTTTGATCTAGCAGTGTTTCTACTGAGCTTATGCCCCAAAGAGATACTAAAGGGAAAGGGACCTGTATGTGCCAAAATGTTTGTGGCAGTCCTGTTTGTAGTGGCTAGAAGTTAGAAAATGAATGGATGCCCATCCATTGGAGAATGGTTGAGTAAATTGTGATATATGAATGTTATGGAATATTATTGTTCTCTAAGAAATGACGAGCAGGATTAATACAGAGAGGACTGGTGAGACTTACATGAACTAATGCTGAGTGAAATGAGCAGAACCAGGAGATCCTTATATACCTCCACAACGATACTGTATGAGGATGTATTCTGATGGAAGTGGATCTCTTCAATAAAGAGAGCTAATTCAGTTTCAATTGACCGAGGATGGACAGAAGCAGCTACACCCAAAGAAAGAACACTGGGAAATGAATATAAACTGCTTGCATTTTTGTTTTTCTTCCCGGATTATTTATACCTTCTGAATCCAATTCTCCCTGTGCAACAAGATAACTGTTCGGTTCTGCATACATATATTGTATCTAGGATAAACAATAACCTATTTAACATGTAAAGGACTGCTTGCCATCTTGGGGAGAGGAAAAATCAGAACAAAAGTGAGTGCAAGGGATAATGTTGTAAAAAATTACCCTGGCATGGGTTCTGTCAGTAAAAAGTTACTTTAAAATATATAAACAAAATATACTATACTACTAAAAAAAAGAAGAAGCAGCAGCAGCAGCTTACTGGGCCTGCTATTTTATATATACATACATGCAAACACACACATGTATATATAAATGGATGGAAAGATGGATGCATGGATTCCAAATTGACATCAGCTAACTTTATGTCAACCAGTTCCAAATTTATTTCAATAAACCATTTTTGTAGTCCATAATTTAAGCTATTAAAGCTTAAACCTGCCCTAAGGCTCTGGATACACCTTGACTTTATAAAGTGACTATTGTGAGTTCAAGTCTATAATCAATGGTGATTGTGTAGCTAATTGGTTCATATAATAATGAAATAAATATAGTCTTAGAAACAGTAATACCATAGATACCTTTTCCATTTTTAAATATAGCAAGCTATATTTTTAACTTTCTTCTCATCAACCAGTCTAGCAACCAAGTCATAAAAAAGGTAAAATATATATATATATATATAGATTCATGTGAATTTTTCTTGATAAACTCATGCTGGATCTTAGTGATATTTCCTTTTAAAAAAATGTTTATCACTTGAAAATAAAGAATAACAATTTGCTATCCTTTCCGTGATTATGGCAGCAAAAGGAGACCATCAATAAGTTAAAATGATTTGGACAAAGTCTCTTATACGCTCAAATCATCAAGTGGGATACTTTTCAGATGGAAGGATGTGATGACAGCATATTTTAAAATCAGCCGGAGTCAGGAATTCAGGTTAAGGGAAAATCTTCAATCTTTATTCTTTTTGAGGTGAAGGGGGATTAGCAATGTGAGCAGCTGCAACAAGACGCCAGCCAGCTACTTCTCTCTCTGCCCCTCTGCCTCCACCCACCAAAATCGTCATTTCCTATACAATACATCAGGACTTGCACAAAAAGTGGATAGTGGCCATTCTTTCTCCAAGCATATATATTAATAAAGTATGGTCCAATTACTATTTAGCCTCACGTGCTTGGGAGTGCATCAACTTGAGCTTCAGTCCATTACAGAAGGAATCTTAATTATCCAAAATTTAATACAGGATAGGATCTTCTTCTTCAACACAACTGACAAATGACAATACAATTCTGAGTTCTTCTAGTAAAAAGGAGATCACTACCTAAGAATAATTATTTCTTCATTTTTGATAGTTCTGATTTTTATAAGGTTCTACCTTTGACTGAAACAAAATTTGAATGAATAAAATAATTGTGACTACACAATAAGAAAAACAGATAAAGAATTGAAGCATCCATGCTAAAATAAGTGAAACTTCTATATCATATATAAAGTACAGCATATATTAGTCCTAGATAAACTCATAATTATGAAATATTCAGTGGTTTCAGTGTTCAGCACAAAAATACTTAAATGTATATCTCACAGATTTGGAAGTACCCTCCAACAGCACAGATGATAACTCATTCATATCTAATACATGAGATTCTTGTCCTTGACTTCCAAAAAATTTGACATTAGAATTCTACCCAATGTGCTGAAAGCCTTGAATTTCTTGTTTAATTTCCTTTCTTTGTTTCATTTCTTTTCATTTACTTGCCAAAATAAGCTGATTATTGAGAACATATGCAAAACACAGACACATACACACAAAATCAGGAAGCATTTCTTTCTAAAATAATATTTCACTGGAAAAGAGTATTATCAATACTAGTGATAATATAGTGCTTCCTGGCTTGCAAAGTGATTTATTTTTCTGTGTGTGTGTATATATATATTTTCATTAAATATTTTCAATTGCACATAAAAATTTTAATATTATTTTTTAAAATTTGAATACCATTTTTGTCCACCTTCTGCAACTATCTTGATAAGGTAAATAATATATTGACAATAGATCTTAAGTCATGCAAAATTCATTTCTATATTAGCCATGTCACAAAAGAAAGTAAACTTAGCAAAACAAAAAAGAAATAAAGCTTAAAAAGTCTCAATCTGTACACAGAATTCATCAGTTCTCTCTTGAGGTAAATAGCACTTTTCATCATGGGTCCTTTGGAATTATCTTGGATCACTGAATTGACCAGAGTAGCTAACTAAGCCTTCCAAATTTGATCATCCTTACAGTTTGCATCAATCTTCCCAGGTTTTCCTGAAAGTTTACTATTCTTCATTTTTATAGCACAGAAGTATTCCATTACCATCATTTCTCTAATCAGTATTTATTTAGATCATTTTTATGTGACTAGTGGTAGTCCAGATTTTAACCCCCTATTCATATTCTTTGACCATTTAGCAATTGAAGAATGTCTTATTTTTAAATTTAGCTAATTTTCCTAATATTTGATAAATTAGGTAATTATTAGAGAAACTTGTTATGCAAGATTTCTGCTTTCCTTCTAATTTTGTATGCAATAGTTTTGTTTTCACCTTTTTTTTAAAACTTTGTACAATCAAAATTATAACCAAAATATTTTCCTAAATCAGAGGTTTTTTTTTTTTAACATGAAATCAGTGATCATTTTAGAAATATATATTTATGTAAATACTTAATATGAATTGTTTTGTCTGTCATCATGAGTATTTTATTTTCTGCTCTTAGAACATTATTTTAAGAAGGGATTCATAGACTTTACCACAGTGATATCTGTATCATAGAAAAAAGCTTAAAATTCTCTGCCTCTCCTAATGTTTTGTTGTAATAAATTTCTTTTCTTTTTCTTTCTTTTTTTTTTTTTTTTTGCTTGAAGGAAATAAGAAGCTAGCCATCACACCTCTACTTTCCTAAAAAGTAAAAGCAATTCAAACCTGAAATTCTCTGCTAAATTAGAAAAGGAAAAATAAAAAAAAATACGAACTGGATGGGAAAACATTTAATAATGATGGGGGCAGTTTTTGAGAATTTTTTGTTGGACTTTAGATAATTAAAGTGTTTGATGTAGAGAAAGATGAAAGAAGCAAATGGTAACTGCTACAGCCTAATAAAACAAGATAAGTAGAAGCACCTCAGAGTTCAATTAAACCATTTTCTACTTAGAATACAAATAGCCCACAAGCATGTTCTTTACTTGTAAAGACTATTTCATGGTCAACATCCAGGGGAAAAAAAAGCTATTTTTTAGAATTTTATGGAATGTAGAATTGTTTATAGCTAAATTGATAACATATTGTGGTTTTGATCCATTTATGGACAGATTTAAATAATTTTCTGATATGGAACTTCTTCTAATGAAAATATGTACATTGGAAAAAATTAATCAAAAAGTGTGGCCTACTAGCAGGAAGGCAGCATCATAATTTAACCATAAGAATGGCACAGAATAATTATTTTAAGTGTTATTTTTTTTTTATTAAGTGACAATAAAAGTAACTTTTTTGGAAGATCCTCTTTGGAGATTTTAAAGAATGAGGTACATAATAGGGAGATATTTCCACCAAATTGTTTACCACTATTACTGAGAAAATTCACCATGATAATGGGATCATCTGGATTGATTTTTTTTCCTTTTGGGCATGTAGACAACCTTCTTCTTGTTTTATCATAGCCTGAGAAACTGACAGATTTTCCAAATGAAACAAATAGATAATTTTATTTTAAAAAAGCATAATTCAAGGGGGGAAATGAGAAAGAATATCTACTGTTAAGTATTGATATAATTGTATGGACAACGTTCTGTCAAGATCTGTAACCATGTAGATATGTATTTAGATAAATTGTTAGACATCACAACATGAAAAAACAGGTGTAGAATCACTCTTAGAGCTAACTAGAAGTTGAAATAACTAACCCAAGAGCTCATTTTTCTCATAGGAGAACATAAAGTTAATGATTAGATAATTGAATATGATGCAAAGTAAAAGATTTTTAGGTACAAGTTGAATTAAATGTCTTCTAGGATCTTATCAATATCTGAGTTACTGTGACTGTGGAAGTAGCTCGTAAGTGAAAATACTTTTCAATAATTCCTTTTTATTATATTGATTTTATAGGTTTTACAGTCAACCTACATTATGCCGAAATTCCCTCTACTATCACTCATGTTAAAACAAGATTGTAAATATCAAAATCTCAAAATAAATTCTTGCTGTGTTATTTTCTAAATATACCTGAAAATTTAAATAAGGACAATATTAATTACAAGCAGAAATAGTGAATAGGCCTCTTTACAATATAATTTAAGAGAGGCCCTGAACAAGAATTTGGAGATTAATGGTTCTCTTAAAAATTAGGCTCATGTTCTTGCATACTAATTAAATCATGACTCTTTCATTTTAGAATACAGACACATTACTTGCCCTAAGGATACATTTTATTATCATGTGGAATATGGAATGTTATTCTGCTTCAGGAGATAAAAGCAATTTAATTTGAATTCCTTTAGAAACTAGTGCATCAGCTCAGCTAGTCATCTGAAACATCTGTGAGCATTATCTTTTAGTAAACTACTTTGCACTATCATTAATTTGTGTGGGGCCTTTAGTCACTGAGTATTATTACAAAGGTGATGTGACTTGTTTCTCCTCTTTTTGAAATGGAAAAAAAAAATCAAATTGTGAGTGTTAAATATAATTTGGACCTCAGTGCATTTTTGGTGGAACTCTTTTTTTTTTTTTTTTTTTTTTTTTGGTGGTTGTTTGCTTTTTTTTTTTTTCTTATTAATTTTTGTTATTTATTTATTTTTTCTTTTAGAAACTAGACCAGTTGATGATATGAGTGAGGATGTTTTGTAAAGCCCTCAAAGCAAATACTTTTTTCTTCTCTTTCCAAAAGCAATGATTGTGTAGAGAAAGTCTTTCAACGATTAAAAAGCACTGTTCTGATCTCCTGAGCTTTCTTGATCAGTTTCACAGTCCATGTAGGCTTTAACCAATCATAGCATGTTGTCTAATGGTGTTAATGGGAATTCATTTCTTCTTCTAATTAAACACAGATGTAGATCTAAAATTTAAGAAAAAAGGAAAAGCTCTATTCCCTCGCCAAGCTTGTAATTTCCCTTTTCTTGCTCACTACAGGGTCGTTGACAGTACCCAGGAGCCTACCACAGATGCACATTAATTACCCGTTCTCTAATTACTAGGGTACCAATATAACTGCTCAACCATTCATTACGTTTTCTTCTCAACTTTGCAAAGCCCTAGAGACATATGTATGAAGCACACCACTTGGCAACATTAATTGAACCCTATTAACTCATAAAATTTATGAAAAGTGCAGCTATTAATAAAAAAGTCCTCTTTCATTTAGTCCACTAAACTCACAATGTACAAATGATCATTTTTTTTCCTCATGCAGTATATTTGGATATCAGACAATGCAGCTGCTCACAGATTGTTAATTATCAGGAATACATCAACAGGATTAGAGTAGAATCCTAGCCATTAAATTACCAGACTAATTTCCCATTCTTGGAGTTATACACACTGGTAGTTAGCAATATAAGCAAATCTAAATAAAATACTTAGCCAAGAAGTTAGATAGAAAGATGAGATGAGACTCAAGGAGTAAACACAAACAAGACTAGGGAAAACAATAATATTTCAGATCTGTCATAACAGATGGCTAGCTATTAGTTTCTGTATATAAGGGAATAGGCCATAGTAAATTCCATTCTAAAAACACTTCTATGCTCTGCTTTCAAGAGGAATTCAGAATCTTTATAGAAGCGTCATTCTTAATCATTATGTAGAGATCATTATATCACAATACTGGACATGCATTGAGTAGATTATTATTTAAACCAGAGACATGTAAAAATAAATGATAATATGTGGAAAAAACAAAAACATTCAAGTTGTCTACAAATGAGAACCATCAACTATTTTTGGTCATTGAATTTGAGGTTTCTGAGGTTATCATTGATCTGATATGGCTACTTGGAAAGTTTACTGTTCTTTCATGGGAATGCATTTTCAATAAAATAGAAAATATCAAAACTCATCAAACCTAAATGCAGATATTCATCTCTATTAAACCAGATGAAAACAAGTGGTAGTATTAGGAAAAAAAACTTTAAAAATTCCCATGGCAGAAAATTGAATATTTTAAGGCAATGTTATTTGCACATACTTAACTGTTACCTATTGAAGATGGGGACTTCAGAAGAAAATTCTATAATTAGGATAGCTTATATTTTCATATCACTGTAAGATTTATGAACTTCTCTTTTCTAACAACTTTGTGAAGTAGATTAAAAAAGGTCTGTTTTGCAGATTATGACATTTTGGTCCTAACTAACCTCCAATCATAGCTGGAATTTGAACTTAACTCAAAATAGAATGAACCTACAGCAAGAGAATGAGGGAAAGACTTGCAAATATAAGAAATATCCGAGGGTATGTAGGACTAACTTTTTATGACAAGATACTAATTACATTAGAGCAAGATATATAAAAATGGAATGAGATAGTGTATGATGAAGTTGGGAATGGAAATTTGAGTAGGATTGTGTAGTGTCTTGAATTCAAGATTAAGAGTCATACTTTATGATGCAAAGCCTGGGGATCTTCTTGCAAGTTTTCAAGCAAGAAAGTGTCCTGACCCAGAGACATATACTCACTGGTGTACAGATGAATCAATGTTTGCTAATGTGTCATGTTCAATAAGGACTTAAGGAAGGAAAATCTGTAAAGGGGAGGTCAATATGAAGTTTTCTAGTTGTCCAGATAAAAGGTAAAAAAAAAAAAACCTAAAAAATAACAGGTCTTTTTTTGCCAATATGTCTAGTCTTCCACAAATAGGGTACCCCAAATTCAAGATCAAACGTAAACAATTTCTTCAGGGGTCATCACAAATGATAATGGTCAAATTTTATCTTAGATGGAGCCCCATATTTAACCTATATGTTCAAGACCAACTCTCTCTGAGCAGGAAGCCTACATTTCCCCTTTTAAGGTTTTAAGTAGCTTGTGGCTATCTCTTTGCTTTGCCATTGGTAGTTTTTCCTACAAAGATGAATTCTGGGGGGCAAAGCCAAGATGGCAGAGTAAAGGTAAGAACTTGCCCAACCTCTCTCCCAAACTGCTCCAAATTCCTTTCAACAATGACTCTAAACAAATGTTAGAGCATCAGAATATCTCCAGAAATGGAGTAGAACATTTTCCAACCAAAGGCACCTTAGAAGGTCAGCAGAAAAGGTCTCTGATACCAGTGTGAGAGGGCAGGGCATGTTGGAGCAGCCCCTAACCAGCCCCAATCTGTCCCAGGCCAACCTCTGAATCAGTGGCAGAGCTGGTGGCTTCCAAATATTTCAGCCCAGAGACACCAAAGCTGACTTGGAAGGTTAGGAGAAAAGATCTATGGAATGAGAGAAAGAGCCTGACATACAGTCTTAGTCCTGACCCCAACTCATCAAAGAAACTCAGCTAGATCCCTGGATCAGCAATAGTGCTGAAAACTTTTGGACCTCTCAGTCAGGGGACACCAGGGAGGACTTGGAAGGTCAGTGGAGACAGCTTATGGTAATAGGTTGGGAATTTGGGATGCAGTTCCAGCACAGCCTGGCTAGCACCCAAGATCATACAGCTTGTAACATTCCTAACAGCTACAGGGCAGAAAAGAGTGCTTGTGTTCAGATTCCTAGAAGGATTTCTGAAAACAGCTGTACAAAACCCTGGAGCTTGGGACAGTGCACTCTCCACCTAGAAACAGAATCCTACTTTAACACAGTTAAACCAGAGAAAAGGCTAGGAAAATGAGCAGAGAACAAAAAAAGTTTCTGACCATTGAAAGTTATCATGGTAAGAACCAAATCAGTTCCAAGGGAGCAGTAATGAACTGGGAGATGACTAAGAACCATTACATTGAATTCCCAATCCCTATATTTTTGCCTGCCTGAATATTTTTTTTTCCTTCACAGGCTAGTTGTATAATATTTCAGAGTCCGATTCTTTTTGTACAGCAAAATAACAGTTTGGACATGTAAACTTATTTTGAATTTAATTTATACTTTAATATATTTAACATGTATCAGTCATCCTGCCATCTAGGGGAGGGGTGGGAAGAAGGAGGGGAAAAAGTGGAACAAAAGGTTTGGCATTTGTCAATGCTGTAAAGTTATCCATGCATACAACTCGTAAATAAAAAGCTATAATAATAAAAAAAAAACACTAAAAAAAAAAGAAAAGAAAAAAAAAGTTATCATGGTGACAAAGAAGATAAAAACACATACTCAGAAGATGATAAAGTCAAAGCTCCTACATCCAAAGACTTCAAGAAAAAAAAATTAGAATTGGGTTTAGGCCATGGAGAGCTCCAAAGGGACTTTGAAAATCAAGGAAAAAAGATAGAGGAAAAATTATAAAAAACATTGAGAGGGGCAAAAGAAAATACAAAAAGCTAATGAGGAAAAGAATACCTTAAAAAGCAAAATTGGCCAACTGGAAAAGGAGGTACAAAAGCTCACTGAGAAAAATAATTCCTCAAAAAATAAAATTGAACAAATGTAAGATAATCACTTTATTAGAAATCAAAATAGAGAAAAAAAATTAAAAATAGAAAAAAGTGAAATAATGGAAAAAACAATTGACATGGGAAATAGATCCAAGAGAGATAATTTTAAAATTATTGGTCTTCTTGAAAGTTATCAAAAAAAAATCCTGGACATGATCCTTCAATAAATCGTCAATTATAATTGTCCCAATATTCTAGAACCAAAAGATAAAATAGAAATTGAAAGAATTCACTGATCACATTCTGAAAAAGATCCCAAAATAAAAACTACCAGGAATATTATAGTCAAATTTTAGAAGTCCCAGGTCAAGGAGAAAATATTGCCAGCATCAAGAAAGAAATTGTTCAAGTATAGTGAAGTCACAGTCAGGATAATACAAAATCTAGCAACTTCTACACTAAAGGACCAGAAGGCTTGAAATATAATATTTGGGAGAGCAATGGAGTTAGGTTTGCAACTAAGAATTGCTTACCCAGCAAAACTGAGTATATTTATTCAGAGGAAAACATGGTCATTGAAGATTTTCAAGAAATCATCATAAACAGCATTTTTATACATCAATAACAAAATCCAACAACAAGAGATGCAAAGGGAAATTCCATTTAAAATAACTGTCGATAGTATAAAATATTTGGGAATTAGACCTAATTAGGTCTAATCAATTGGAAAAATGTTAAATGCTCTTGGATAGGCCAAGCGAATATAATAAAGATGACAATACTGCCTAAACTAATCTATTTATTTAGTGCTATGCCAATCAGACTCCCAAGAAAATATTTTACTGACCTAGAAAAAAATAACAACAAAATTCATCTGGAAGAACAAAAGGTCAAGAATTTCAAGAGAGCTAATGAAAAAAATAATAAAATGAAGGTGGCCTAGCTGTACCAGATCTTAAATTGTATTATAAAGCAGTGATCATAAAAACCACTTGGTACTAGCTAAGAAACAGAGTAGTTGAGCAATGGAATAGGTTAGGTTCACAAAATAGTCAACAACTATAGCAATCTAGTGTTTGACAAACAATCTAGTGGTTGACAAAACTAGCTTTTGGGATAAGAATTCACTATTTGACAAAAACTGCTTGAGAAATTGGAAACTAGTAGGCATTATCCTATACTTAACACCATATACCAAAGTCAAAATGGGTTTGTGATATAGACATAAAGAATGATATTATAAATTAGAAGAACATAGGATAGTTAATCTCTCAGACCTGTAGAGGAGGAAGGAATTTATGACCAAAGAAAAATAGAATCATTATTAATATAATCAAAATTATCTATTTTGTGATCAAGTTAAAAAGTTTTTGTACAAATAAAACTAATGCACACAAGGTTAAAAAAGGATGCAATAAATTGTTAAAACCTTTTTTCACTCAAAGGTTCTGATAAAGTCCTCATTTCCAAAATATATAGAGAATTGACTCAAATTTATAAAAAAAAAATCGACATTCTCCAATTGATAAATGGTTAAAGAATATGAACAATTTTCTGACAAAGAAATTGAAACTATTTTTTGTCATATGAAAAGGTGCTCCAAATCATTATTGATCAAAGAAATGCAAATTAAGACAACTCTAAGAGACCACTACACACCTCGCAGATTGGCTAAGATGACAGGAAGAGATAATGATGAATGTTGGAGGGGATGTGGGAAAACTGAGACACTGATACATTGTTGGTGGAAATATGAATGACTCCAACTATTTTGGAGAGCAATTTGGAACTATGCTCAAAAAGTTATCAAACTGTTCATACCTTTGATGCAGCAGTGTTTCTACTGGGATTATATCTCAAAGAGACCTTAAAGAAGGGAAAGGGATTCACATGTGCAAAAATGTTTGTGGCAGCCCTCTTTGTAGTGACCAGAAACTGGAAACTGAGTGGATACTCATCAATTGGAGAATGGCTGAATAAATTGTGGTATATGAATGCAATGGAATATTATTGTTCTATAAGAAATGAACAAGAATTTGATTTCAGAGAAACCTGGGGAGATGTATGTGAACTGATGCTAAGTGAAATGAGCAGAACCAGGAGATCATCATACACAGCAACAAGACTTTACGAAGAAAAATTCTGATAGATATGGCTTTCTTCAACAATGAGATGATTCAAATCAGGTCCAATTGTCCAGTAATGAAGAAAGTCAGCCCAGAGAGAGAATTATGGGAAATGGGTATAGACCACAACATAGCATTTTCACTCTGTTATTGTTTGCTTGCATTTTTGTTTTCTTTTTCAGGATTTTTTTTTCCTTCTTTATAGAGCCGATTTTTTCTCGTGCAGCAAGATAACTGTATAAATATGTGTGTGTATATGATTTAACATATACTATAACATATTTAACATGTATTGGACTATCTGCCATCTAGGGGAGAGAGGGGAAGGAGAGGAAAAGTTGGAATAGAAGATTTTGCAAGGGTCAGTGTTGAAAAATTACCCATGCATATATTTTGTAAATAAAAAAAAAAACTATGATGATGATGATGATGATGATAAATAAATAAATCATGATGAAAAGATCAGAACTGAATGCAAAATGTGATTTTCAAATTCATGACTTGGAGAAATATAAGGAGGTAAACAGGAAAATGATATCACAAGGGATTTGAGGTTTATCTACATGCATTCCTACATTATTAAGGCAGTTAGAGGGAGTATGTATAGATGGAAGACATGGGGTATGAGTTGAATATGAAGGGATGATATCCTTTTTTAAATGAGAAATTAAGTGGTGAGAGAAATGTATTGGGAGAAAGGGAAAGGAAGAAATGGGATAATGCAAGTTATCTGCCATAAAAATAGGCAAGAAAAAGCTTTTACTTTTAGAGGGGAAAATGGGAAGAGGAGATTGAGTGAGTGAAATTTATTCTCATCAGAATTTGCTCAAACAAGAAATAATATACATACTCATTAAGGCATACAGAAATATATCTTACCCTGCAGGAAACTAGGAGGGATGTGAGTAGGTTAGATGGGTATTAAAAGAGAAGGCAAATCAGGGAGGGAATGATCAATAATAAAACACCTTTACGGAGGGACAGGGTAAAAGGAGAGAGAATAAATGTGGGGAAATGCAATTAGCAATGGTAAATGTAAAAAAAAAATGAAGCAAGTTTCTCTGATGAAATATCATTGTTCTTTGGAAAATGATTAACAGGCTATCTTCAGGAAAATAAGCCCGCAAAATTCTTCACAAACAAAGTGAAAGATGCTGTATACAATGTAATTGCAATGTTTTGTGATGACCAGCTGTAAATGACTTTGTATTCTCAATAATATCCATGACTTTTCTGAAGGACTTATGATGAAAAATCCTATCCATACACAGAGAAAAAAAAACTGATTGAATGTGAACATAGATCAAAGCATATTCATTCTCCCTCTATTCCTCTTCCTCCTCCCCCCTCTCTATTTTAACAGTTTTTTATGGAGGGTTTTTATTTTCATTAAAGTAGGAAGTCTTTTATGGAAATGTTTTACATAACTTCAAATGTATTTTCTTAATTGTGGTTGGGGATAAAGGAGAGAACCTAGAACTCAGATCTTAAAAACCAATGAAAAAATTGTTTTTAATGTAATTAGGGAAATATTAAATAAATAAAATAGACAAAAAATTATAAAATCTGGAAACTGGATCTTGGGAAGTGCATTGGACCTTTAGAATCACAGTTATAAGTTATAAGATCATTAAACTCCCCATTGAGTTCTAAGCAAAGAAAATGAAAGTGCAGCTGACATGACTTCAGTGCCTCAGCTACTAATCTCTGGAGTGGTAAATAGAGCATAGAAGTCAGGAGGACCTCTGTACAAATTGGAACTCAGGTATTTACCCTCTGGGTGACCTTTTCTAAGTCACTTCCCTCAGTTTACCTCAGCTTCCTCATATGTAAAATAGGGATAATGACATCTATAGGGTTGTTCTGAGGATCAAATGAGATTATTACCATTATTATTATTTCAACACATGGTTCACTAATTTAAAAAAAAAACAAATCTATTACAGAATGTCTATGTTCTTTCTATAGTCTTTTTCTCCAATTTACTTCTCTAATATATACTCACAATTTGCCCAGAAGCTGCTCCTACTCCTCCACATAGAGAAAAACATGAGGAGCTCTGGACATGTTCTATACCTCCACTTACATATCTAGCTAAAATATACTTTAGGAATAAGAAAGAAAAGAGTTGGGTGAATTGTCTACCATTTAGACATTTTTTATTTATTTATAACATTTTCTGCCAGAAGAGCAATGGAAGGCTCTGGATATGGAAAACTTTGGATAAAATTTTATTTGCAGTGAGCTTGCATGTACATGTGTACAAACAAAAAACAAAAATGAAGTTCTGTCCATATGAGATTAAAGTGAGGAATCAGGGAGAAATTGGTTGAAACAAATTTCCAATTAAAATATTGATCGAGGGGTAGAGGGACAGATTTGTCCAGAGAGAAAGAATGAACGAATATGGCATATCACTAAGATAGTTTTAGCCAGACTTACTTAAATATACAATTAACAATAAAAATTGGAAATAGATAAAGGAAAAAAAAAACATTGATTTTGATATTTCCTACTGAAATTTAATTAATTTAACTCATCTTAAGCGCTTCCATAAAGGTTAGCCAAAATAGTCTCAGACACCACCCAAAGCAAAAAGTACTTGATCTCCTTGTCAAATGGAGAAATTCTCCAGTCAAGACTAACAGTGGTTCAGAATATAAATGTTTGCAAACTGTCCCAGAGGATTTGATTAACACATTTAAAACAGGGTCACTTTGGAAATCAGCTAAAAATGGTCAAGGAAAAAATTCATCTATAGAACTTGGCAGGAGATCTATCTAAACCATATTATTTCTAAAAATACTTTTAGGTGAAAGTCGGAGAACAACAACAACAACAACAACAAAAAAAAAAACACATCGAGTAAATTAAAAAGCCTTCCATTTCTTTCTAAGATTAAAGCCATCTGGCAGGGGTTCTTTAAGTTCCTTAATATTCTCAGTATCCATGACTCTTTCCTTTCCTCCTTCCTTCAGATTTTTATAGAAGAGTTGTCTTCAATAATATCTGTGCTTATACATTTGATTCTATTTTTTACTAGCCTCTCAGAGTATTCATTGATTGTCATCCTCTTCTCTCCTGCATTGTAAATGTACCACGAGGAAACATTAACAACTAATCCAGAGGTTCAAGGCACTAGAAAAGAAAGATCAATGATGTAGATATCAGCAACAATAATTTGTATAAAGTAATATAACAGAATGTCATGAACTTCAAAGAAGTACATTATTTGTGACTTTTGTGAGGGGAAGGATCCATAAGTGGTTATAAGGAATATAAGTAGGTTGATGGCTATTTCTTGCTCTCTCAGTCAAGAATCAGGAGTAAAGAGAAGAGGAAAGAGTTCTATATAATTTATGAATTGAATCATTTTGTAACTTCTTTGATTGAACTGGGTTGTTGCATTAGGGTTTCCACAGCCTATCCCTCCTTCCATTTTCTATCACCAATTAATTTTTTGGAGGCGGGGGGAATCCTCCACTAGAATATATAAGCTTCTTGAATGTAAAAACTGTTTTGTTTGACTATATTTGTATCCCTAGCATCAACATAGAGCCTGGAATATAGTAAGTACTTAATAAATGCTATCTATTTTGAGATTTTTGAATTCTGGCCATATCCCATAGAACCTTGAAAGTCCCTGCTATAATATACTATACTTATCTAGATCACTTGGGAAGATAGCAAACCTGGAATTAGCTGAATTCAGCTTAGGTTTCTCAATATAGACAAAACCTATTGGAAGTAAGAAGAAAATAAAAATGGGACAATTTGTACAGTAATTTACTCCAGTCCTTTCGGTTGACATGGCATAAATTTGGAAGCATTTTCTCTCTATGTTAGATTTATAGAATTTATCTGCTTTGAATATAGAATTTCTACTGTAGCAATTGCAACAGTCAGTGGGTATGAACAACCACAAGAGTGTAAAATGTAGTAGGGGGAACAAAGACCCAAGATTTTGTCCAGGATCTGATCTATGATCTGAACGGTGGTTCAACTTCAAGAAGCTTCAGAATTATGATGAAAGAAGAATATTAAAGGGCCAGTGGAGGATACAGCAAATGCTAACTCATCTTGACTCTGAAATGGGGTTGGCTGAGCAAAAGAAGGGGAAGACAGCATTGAGAAGACTAGCACGGTATGAAATGTGATCAAGGGAAAGTAGGGTTTAATCTAGTGCCAGGAAAGAGAAGGAATATTATGAAGATGAATAAGGAATTGTTAACAATAGAATTGGTTTTTCAAAGAGTCTGGGGTGTGCTGAAGATAGGGTGTAGAAAGAGAAAAATTCTTCCTGGCATAATTTCAAAGTGTGTGTGTTTTTTTTTTCCTATAGCATTCTTTTATCATCTATTTTCCTTTATATTTTATGATAAAAATGTATTTTTTGTTTTATTAACATCGTGTTAAGATACTCATTTGCATTTAATTAGTTTCTTCATAAAATGATTTCTTTTTTTGAAATTATGCACTAGCACATTACCGAACAATCAAATTATCAGCCTCACTTTGAGAGATCAATTCAAACTCAGGAAATTATGACAAGTTGGGTTCTCCATCATTAAGGCTGAATACAAATTCTTTAGAGCTCTCGAAGGAGAGTCAATGGTTGTTATTGAATGAGTTTATGACTCACAGGAGTTAATAGTAGCAAGATGGAATTTTCTAGGAAGTTAATCATTCTGTAAAGGGAATATGTTGCTAGATATCGAAAAGAAATTCTAGGGAACGACCTGTACCCACTGTTTCTAGGTCTCTGCTTCCTAAAAGCTATCTAGTCTACACTATTTCTGATAGGCAGTCAAATGTTACATGAGTTCTAATTGAAACCTGATGGATTTTAACATCAATGGATTTTGCCATTTAGTGCACTGGATTGTGAAATGGAAAACTAATATGAAGGAAATAGTTGTTTAAGGTTGTTGTTATGTTTTGGGTTTTTTCCTTTACTGCTTCTATAATTTCTGTCAGATAAAGAGAGCAATATTTTATTGGCTAGCATATGTTAGTACTTTTACCACTTGAAAATATATTTGGTTTAAGGCATAGTGATAATTAGATAATTTTTTCTTCCAGGATCTTCATGTATTAAAATATATTCATATATAAGCATGTTGAATTCAAAACAAGGCTCAAGTCCACTCAATTGATACAGCACAAAATTGGCAAAGGTTTTTGTTAAGACTAAATTAATGAAAATCTAGAATTCTCTTCTGCAGAAATAATAATAATAATAAGTATTATTATTATTATTATAAACTAAGTCTCTGACCAGGAAAAAAAATCCTCAGGCTATTCTACTGTATCTATATTGTTGCTTCTTGACACTATCTAGGTTCTTACTTTTCTTATGTGTAGTTCTAGACTTGCTATGTTTATGAAGAAAATGAAGAATAAAATATCCCTAAAATGAAAGATTTTTCTCTCCTATATATCTTTGAGTATATCTTTCTAGGCTTCAAAATTAAAACTGAAGCAGTTTTCTTCTATTGTTTTAGAAGTCTTCGTAGAGCCTAATGATTTTCTTCCCCCACCCCCAGTCTTCCCTCCACAATGGGAATATATTTGTAATAAATTTGCACTAACTCATCCTACTCCTCATAGAACCAGGACCATATATTTGTGAGATATTGGGTTTATGGTGGCTGGGACTAGGGATGGGATGTGTAGTGAAGGAGCATTGAATATAACTAGCACATATGGAGATTCAGAGGTGACTGAGAGTTTTTGAAGACTTCGCTAGTGTAACACATGATTTGTCAGGCAAACCTAAAACTGTAATGTAAATGCCAGCTGTTGTTGTTGTTGTTGCCGCCAAGCTAGAATGCCTAAAAGCATGATCCAGAGTATATTCCTCTTGCCCAAGGCCACCCTAAATCTGTAAATGATCATCACTAAGAGATTTCTCCATGACATGAATTCCTCTACTTCAGTGACTCACAAAAAAAGAAAAAAGATATAGAATTTAAAAATATTTTTCTGTGTTTCTCTTCTGCTTTTTTAAGAGGATTGTAGAGGGGCAGCTAGGGGGCACCAGCCCTGAAGTCAGGAGGACCCGAGTTCAAATGTGGACTCAGACACTTAACACTTCCTAGCTATATGACCCTGGGTAAGTCAATTAACCCCAATTGCCTCAGGGGAAAAAAGGGAGTGTAGTAAAGTAGGGGAAAACTAGTAGAAAGTGCTAAGATACATTCTCTCCACATTATAATAGATACCCTTCATGATTTTCTATGTTGTCTTCTCCAACCTCTCTCTGCAAAACAAACAAAAATTTCATCTGGCATCCCTTGATATCTTTATGATGAACTTTGAGAATAGTAAGGTTGATGATCAGAAAACAGACATACATCCCCCATCACTAAGGCCACATTGAAGCTATTCTATGTGGTACCATCCCTTCTAGGCTTTGAGGCAGCCTCAGAATAGGTCATAAATTTAAGATGATTCCTAAATCTCATCATTAAATGTGGACAATAATAGCTACTTTCTATTATTCATTCATAGGCATTTCTCCCACACTAGAATAAAATAATCTTTACTTTCCTAAATCTCAAGCCTAGAAGGGTTTTGTGAATTCTATTCAATGAGGCCCTTTAGAGGTCTCATTTTGAAGATGAGAAAGATGAACACCAAAAAGTTTAAGGGATTTGCCCAAGGATCACACATGCATTTAGTGATAGAGGTAAAATATGAAGCAAAAGCCTCTATTTTCCTTTTAAACTTCAAGCTTTAAGATGATAAAGCTTACCATAATTCTTTTTATTCTTATTTCTTTTGATTCAAGCATTTTCAAGTTGTTAATAATTGACAACACAGTCAGCTAAAGAAATAAAAAAATCAATTATATTGAAATCAAGCTGTGAAAGCTTAGGGGAAAAAATAATGTTTAAATATCACAGGTAAAGAATCCCAGATCTAGGCTGACTTGCTTATTGAAAAATAAAGAAACTGAGGCCCAAGGAAACTTAATATTTATCCAACATTAAGATAACACATCTCCTATCCTAATAACTAATTGTGGTGATATGATAGACTATTTATCAAAAATAAAGAGTTGAAAAAGGGCATGAGATTTAAAAAAAAATGGGGTTGACTGCATTATTAGATAATTTGCTTCCACTGAGAGAATTCAACAGATAATCTTTTTTTTTATTTTACATTTTCTTATGTTTTGAGGTATATATTGTAATCATTTTATTTCAGGGTCAGGAATAACCAGATCAAATTGTATTTACTTGAAATCTCTAGTAAATGTCTTCTATATGAACATAAATAAATGCCATTTGAGAAACAAAGTCATAAATATTGTGTCAAATTTCTTGGTTTGAGACATACAACATAGGTATATACAGGATTTGTACTAGATGTATACTGCAGTACATCTTGGAGCAGCATTATGTTTGGCCATTTCTTGGAATGGGACACATTTAATGTTAAGAAATTGGAATCACTGATTTCCAAAAGCGTGTTTCCATTGCCTCTTTCTCAAATTTTCCTTAGGACTGTTGTAAAATATTACTGATGCTCTAACTATTGAGAGGCCATTGGCTTTTGGAAAGGTTGAGAAATAGCTCAATATCTAGTAACTTATGCCAAGTTGAAATGGCACAATATCCCATAGGAAGAGCAAACAGCCTTTTTTCATCATACAGTTTTATGATTCTAAAACTTTATGTTCTGCTTTCAACTAGGGGAGGGGAGGAATAGCTTTACTTTATAGGTATCTTCAGAATAAGACTCTAAAAACATATGTTTACTCAAAATAATACTGGAAAATTGGTGAATACAATTTTCAGTTAAGTTCACATAGTGAGAAATACTTCTCCCAATCAGTAAATTGTGACATATATTGCAAAATAAAGCTTTTAACTATAATCAACATTTCTAAATTACTCCAAATCTTAGAAATTGTTTCTTTAAGTTATATCAGAGCATGAGGGAAATAAATAGAATCATGGAAGATTCCTGTTCTAGGTATTTAATAAAGTTTTTAACATGAATCGTGATATTCTGTAATTAGAATGCTTGCTACAATCTCAATATGCTGTGACCCTAATCGTTTTTTAGCCACCATTTCTTTAGTAGAAGATAAGTGGTTATTATCTATGATAATGGTTTATGGCATTCATACTTATGTTCCTAAGTCATGACAATCATTAATTATGTTAACATTTCTTCTATCTGCCACAAAGAAAAAAATATCTTTTAAAAATTTATTTTAATACACATTGCTTTATGAATCATGTTGGGAAAGAAAAATTAGAACAAATGGGAAAAAATCATGGAAGAGGGAAACAAACCAGAGAAAAAAGTGAACATAGCACATAGGTTATAGAAATTACCAAAATCTGGCAAGTTATATTTTTGTAAGGGGACTCAATGAAAGTAGCAAGTAGAAGATAAATAAGGTTTCTGATGTAAGTGACAAAAACATAGTTGTCCTTGACAGAACAGTACCTCAAAGAGGTTCTACATACGGCAATGTCTACATAAGACTATTAAATTGATATGAATTCCACTTAAGGGCCATTGAGTGACATAACTGCTTAGGTTTTATCTATTATACTGAACTAAATTTGCTGATATGACAGCTTGATGCTAATATAATAATTGGTTCCATTTGATACGTTCTCCATTTCACTGATGGTAGAAATCTTTGTCTCCCATAGCAGAAGATTTGTGCACATATCTTGCCATGCAAAATGCTCACGTAACTATGTCTTTTATGGAAAATATAATTTTCCCATAAGTTGCAGGATTGCTGTCACTTTATGAAAGTTTAACTGTTTGGACATATTCCCCTGGAGTCAAGCCCCAGGATTCATGTATTTGGATTTGAATAAACTGAAGGAACTCTTGCACACATTTTAGTAACACAGAGCTTATATTTTAACTATTCATCTGAAATATTCTAAGACCCCAGAGAGGCTGCATGCAGTCTGGAAATAGTTCTTAATAGAATTAAGTAAACTTGCTTTTATAATTGTACAGTTACATAGCTCAAAATTAAAATAACCATTTATCAGAAAAAAATTAGGATTCAAGAATTTTTTAAAAATACTGCTTCTTCATATCTACCCTCTCTTAAGTTCATCAAGATTCTTAAATTATTCGTTTTGATTATAAAAAGTGTCATGAAGTTTAAACTGATAATTAGCTATTATCTTGATGGACAATACTTTGGTTTGCTTTAAAGGGTCCTTGAAATAAACATTTTGCTGCTATTGAGTCATTTCAGCCATCTTACTTTGTAATCCCATTTGGAATTCTTTTCTAGAGTGGTTTCTTATTTCTTTCTGCAGATCATCTTACAGATGTGATAACTGAAGCAAACCATGTTAATTGACTTGATCATAGTCACACAACTATTGAGTGTCTAAGGCCCCATTTAAACTAAGTTTTTCTGATTCCAGTCCCAGCACTCTCTCTACTCTTCCATTTAGCTGCCCTGGAAGGGGCATATAAAAGATGTAAAATGCTAGAGATATTGAAGAATAAATCATATCAGGGGTAATCCACATAACTCTGGTAATTTCTCTCTGACCACAAAACAGCTTCCATGAGATCCCAATGTGTTATAGCCTCTAATGATCAAGTTTGTGGTGAAAAACAAAATAATGCCCCACTGAACTGACTCAACCCTTTGCTGCTGCTAAGGAGCATAATATGACTTAATGGAAAAAGATTAGCTGGGGATTTTGGATTCTGGCTGCAAGTTTTAATACTCTTATATTTTGAGACCCTCTCCAGCTTAACTTTGATTAGTTTATCTTTAAGTAAGATGCAAGCTTTTGGAAAAAGTCTGTTTCTAAGAAGCTAATATGTGTATGATATGCAAGAATACAGGGAAAAAAAAATCCTTATTTCCCTCATTAGAAAGTCGCTTATCCGCCATAGTCTATTATATAAATATAATATTGTTAGATTATTACTTTAGTTCTGTTTTAATAAACAGTGCTAGAAAGGGGTAAGAGTAAGCAAAAACATGTTTTCTATTGACAGTCCTGGTCATAAGCAGCAAATTACAATGAGTCACAAGGCCTTGGGTGACAGGAAGACTTGTGGAGCCCTTGGTAGAGCTAATAAGGGTACATAACATTAAAATGGATATTAACACAAATCGAACTGTGATCCAGTTGATCTAATATTATCCCCTAGAAATATAGCTTCTAGGACATCTATTCCTTCTTAAACAAGTTTGGCTCTGTTCACAACCTCCCCTAAATCATCCTTACAGGTTCTTATTTAATGTGTTGATATACTTCATTTAGATCTTTTGACATTATAAACCTGCCATTGAAAAATCACTCATCCATCATTTTTTTTTAAATTAAAAACATAGTCCAGCACAAGTCTCCATTGAAATATCACTCAATCATCAATTTAAAAAAAAAATTAAAAACACAGTCCAACACAAATTTCCACATTGGCTAGGCACCTAATTTAGTCTCTCTGTGTTTTATGTTCCCATCTCAAGTGAATGGAATATTTCATCTTTAGTCTTCTAGATTTCTAAATGATCTCTTTGGTCACATTGGTGTTTTTTGTTTGTTTCTTTTTTACTTTCAAATATAGTACAGTTATCATTAAGTTGTTATTCTTCTTCTGAATTAATTCATAGAGGTCTAACCTATTGCTGCTGAAATTTCCTATGTCCTCATTTCTTGTGGCACAATAATATTTCCTTACACCATAATTTATGCAGTCATCTTGAGCTCTATCTAGCCATTGCACCCAGATGTCTTTGTAGGGGAAACTGAGGTAGGTGACCTTACACAGTCCCCCCTCACTTCAATCCAATTCATTTGCATGTCTTGGCAACACCTCCCTGATGTCATGGTCCTTTTAGAGAAGGACAAACACGCAATCTCACAACAGAATACAATCCTTTACGTTCCATTTTGAGACTAATATGAAAAGAGCTGCTATAAATATTTTTGTACTGTTAGCCCCAGTAGCATACACCTGGGTCAAAGTGTTTGTGGTTTGGCAGATATGGGGGCATAGTTGCCACTTTCTTTCTGGAACGGCCGTTTTCTTAGTTTATTATAACAGCACAAGAGTGTGACAGCTATCACAATAAATGTAATTCTCTACTTTGAGTTATATTGTCCTGATCTGATTGTTGAAATGGTAGAACAAAATTCATTTACTTTTTTTCTCAAATTCTTTGTGATTTATAGCATTTTCATATGTTATTGATGGCTTGGATTTTCACCTTCTACAACTGCCTATTTATATCCTTTGACCATTTACCTACTGGGGAGTGTCTCAGGCTTTTGATGTTTAATCAGTTCTATCTTGTGTACGAGACATCTATGAAAGAAACCTGCGTTAGAGACCACCACCACTATTTACCTGAGTCCCATCTAATTTTAACTATTTTCTTTTTGTTTGTACAGCAAAATTTGAAATTTGTATGCAACCAAAATTGTCCTTCTTGTCTTCAATCAGCCTATTTAGCTTTTATTTGATGAGGAAAACTATCCCTCCAGAGTAATGGTCATTTCTTCCTTACGTCTTTATGATGTGACCTTTTATCTGTTATGTTTACATTTGGAGCTTATCATGGTACATAGTACAAAGAATATCCTTATATCTTTCAAAATTTTCCAGGAAGTTTTGTCAAAGCACGAGTTGTTCCCTCAATGATTGTAGTCTTGGAGTTTTTTCACATCACTATACTTTATTTCTATATGTTGTATTACAATCTCTTCAATGAGTGACCTCTCTTTTTTTCCACTAATTAAAAAATATATATTTCATATCTATTTTTTGGATCAAATCCAAATCATTATAATATTATTGAATTGTGATAGAAAATGAGATCAGGTACTGATAGACATTTCCTTACTACTTTCCCCACCCCCATTAATACATGAGCTTCTGAGACTTCTCATTTCTCCATATGAATTTCTTTATTGTTTTTAATCAGATGTTAATATATTCCTTTGGTAATCTGATTGGCAAATCACTCAATAAGTGAATTAATTTAGAAAGCATTGTCAATTTTATTATGCTGACTCAACCTATTCATGAGAAATTAACAATTTTCCAGATAGCCGGGGTTGTATTTCTGTACAGAATATTTTATAGATGAATTCTTATACTATTGTATTCAAGTGGTATATCTTGTAAGATACACTTCTAAATATCTTATAGCTCATTCAGAGTGAGATTTCTTTTTCTCTCTTTTCCTTCTGGGTTTTATTGGTAACAGAGTAAAGCAAAGACTTCTTTGAGTGTATTTCATATAATGCAAGTTTGCTCAAGTAATTGTTTCAATTAATTTTCATTTAACTTGTGGGTTTTCTTTAAGTAAATCATCCTGTCATCCACTCAAAAGCAATAATTTTGTTGACCCTTTCCCTCTCTTTGTACTTGTCTCTTCTGCAAGTTAAGTATGGCTTTGTTGGCTATCTGAAATGAAATTAAGAACAGGTCCCTAGGTTGTGTTATAAGCAGACTTCAGTTTCAGAATCATTAAGATAGTAACTCCTGGGAAAATTATCTACGCTTAAAGATGCATGAAAATACTTATGTGGGTAGTGGAAAAGAAAGGAAGAATAAAAATTATGGAAATTATAACGGTATTATAAAATAACAACAACAATAACACATATCCCTTCCTCCATTTTACCTGTGTATTCTAACGTAAAGGATGTCATGCAGCTCATCTTCCATCTAGTCTACTCTGGCCTTAAAAATATACATTTTTACACATACTACACAAGTTGATTACATAATTACTATAAAGATTGGATATTTTGTTTAAGGATTAAATTTAGTGCAAAATATATTGGAAAAGCAAATTTTTTATTATTGTTTTTTATTATTGTATTTTTTTTGGTTTGGTTTTTGTTTTGTTTTGTTTTGTTGAGACAATTGGGGTTAAGTGATTTACCCCCCTGTAAATCACACCCCTGTGTGATTCACAGCTAATAAATGTTAAATGTTTGAAGCCATATTTGAACTCGGGTCCTCTGGACTTCAAAGCCAATATTCTATTCAATGTACCAGTTAGCTTCCCCAAGAGTTTCTAATTTTTAATATTTTTGCTGGACTTACTTTCCTTTAAATTTGAGTAAATCTGAATATGATGGCACAGACTTTTTATTCCTTGCTACTGACAATGTCAAGACTTGTGGATCACTTCTGAGCTGATCAAGTAACTAGTCACTGATCAGTAAATCTTGCATCAATCTGATAAACTCTGAGATTAAGAACCACTAGTCTGCAAGTGACTGGAGTTCAAATCTAGCCTCAGGCATTTACTAGCTGTGTAATGCTGAGGAAATCACTTACCTCTATTTGTCTCAACTTCCTCATTTGGGAAATGAGATGGAGAAGGAAATGGAAATCCACTCCAGTAATTGCCAAGAAAAGTCCCAAATGGGATCAGAGACTCAGACATATTTAGAACAAATGAACAACAACAAAAGTCTGTATAAGAAGGGTCAAAGTGGTTCACTTGAAAATGGGAAAGGTCAAAGCTTCTTTGCTAATTCAAAGTGGGACAGGGTTTAAGAGTGGCTGCTATATTTCTAACCAGAGAAAAATGAGAAAGTATGGGTTCACAAAATAAAATAATTTGTGAATAAAATTGAGTTCTCAACATTTTAATTTGTAAAGCATTGTTACCTTAATAGAAGACTGCTACTTAAAAGATGTTTAACTAAGTTTGGGTTTGCCCTAATTAGGAAGGAAAATTTGGAATCCTCATAAATAAATAATTTGCTACTACTTTCATTCATCAAGCTTTTCTTTCTTTTAAAGTTCTATATCTACCTGATACTCAGGCAATATTTTTATGTTTAATACTACACTATCATGATGGATTCAGTACGCCATTCATAATCATTCTCTCTGTGTATTGGTAATTTGCTGGAATATCAGCAAGCATATAATTTTACCAGTCTACTAATTTAATGACTATAATCAAATGTGTTGAATCCAATGTATAATCCCCAAGTCACAAGCCATAGTAAAAACAACTAACAAATCCAAATCTCATTCTAAAGTCCAAGTCTCAACATTGATACTTCAAAACAAACTACAAAAGTTGATGTTTAGACTATCTCTATACTTCTATTAGCAAGTGTTTCAATATTTCAAAACTGTTGTGTAATATGTAACAGCCATTAGACAATTCATCCTTATATCTATTAAGCTTTTGTTAATACTCTAGAGAGCTAATCTTCTCATCATAAGATTGTTACATTTTATTCATCTGTAACATGCCACCTAATCTTAGTAACAATCCTGATATCAATCAATCTTATCTAAACCTAAACTACAAAACCATGGGAATTTTTTTTAATGAATTGATAAACAGTTAAGTGACTAACAAGAAAACACAATTGCAATAACAATATAAATAGAGTAGCAACTAAACAATCAAAATAGAATGTTGTGAGAGTGTAATGATTGCTTTTGGTTCCCCCTAAAAGTTGTGAAAATGCAACCCATTTTCTTTGCAGAGATTGGGGACTGCAGATTTAGCCTTTGTGTCTCAGAGTTTTTTGATGTTAGTGAATTTTTCTCACCTCTTTAAATATATATGTATATGTATATATTCACATATACATATACATATATATGTGTGTATATATGCATATATATATTAGATAATTCTCTGGGAGTGTGGGGATTGTATACATTTGCAGATGCAGGTTATATAAAATATAATTAAATTTTTTAAAAATAAGTTCTAGCATTGCAAGAAGCACCACTATATAACAAATAATAGCATTGCAAATAAATCTAAACTCTTAAAGCAAGGTCAGATAGGTAGAAAATAGTCAGAATTGTTACTCCGAATTCAGCCCTATTTCCAGTATACCATATCATCTTTATAGATTTTCCAACCTTATGAACATTTGATTTCCTTGACAACTCCTCACTTTATATAGTTCTTGGCCATTCTCAAAATCAATTACCAAAACAATAGTAGGGATTAATCACTGGCATTTACCATCTACTGAAGTTACTGATAGACAGAGTTTGTCATATGGAAGGCAAAGTGAGGCTTTAAAATAGAGCCTTTTTTTACCTCTTTTTGGGTTTGTTTTATGACCAATTCATTTGTAATAAAAAAGCACATTTTAGATATCACAACAATAATAAAAAAACTAAAAAGTATTGTTTTGTCAGTTTGATCATGTTTAATCATAATATACTGTAAAATGCTGAATTTCCAGCCACTTTAAAAACCATCCCTATGGGGAGGAAAGCCTAGCTTCAGTTCCACCTACTTATTTTAAAATGGATATTTACCTTATAAGCAAACTCAACAGAAAAAATAATTTAATAAAGTCTCCAAGTTATCCCCCATTGCATGCCAATTGGATAAGCTTTGTTGAAGCATGCTATTTCCAGATAACAGCATTTTGATTTTTGGTTTACCAGTACTGCAGCAAGAACTCTCAGCACATGAGTGCATGTTTTTATGAGTATATGTGTATAGGTAGGAAAAGTGAAAGATAGATTAATATCACCATTATATAATGCTCCTCTTTGAAGATTAGCACTTATAATCACAACACATAATCTTATTATTACATCAAAGGCAAAAAAATAATATACTTAAAGTAGCCTTTTGGTTGAATCTTCAAAAATCTTTCTCTGTCCTTCTCCTCTTCTCCTCCCCACCTCCATATTTATTATCAACAGTAGGAAATGTGTTGTGATTTATGGATTGTTAGACTTGTAGACCAGAAGAACTGGACTCAATTCTGCCTCATACATTTATCACTTATATTACCACATGGGCATAATAATTGCATCTATCTCATAGGGTTTTTGAAAAAGTCAAATGAGATAATGTTGTAAAGCTTTTTGTAAACTTTAAAGCTTTATTTTAAAATGTCAAAAATATTTAACGTATAGTAGTTGTAAAGCATCAAGAATACCAATAAGAAAAAAAGGACAATATATGTCTCTGTGTTTCCTTAGTTTTCACATTTAAAATGTGGAAATATATTTAGAAGTATTTCACATAGTTGCCCTACATTAGATTACTTACTGAGGAAGGGAGGAGGTAGGGGAAAGGGATGGAAAAAAAAATTGGAACACAAGATTTTGCAAAAGTGAATGTTGAAAACAATTTTGAAAATAAAAAGCTATTACAAAATTAAAAATAATAATAATAATTTAAAGACAAAAAACCTTTCAAATCTAATAGACTTCTTTTAATCTTCATTCCCCCTGCTCTCTCTATAGCCTTTGAGAATATTGATCTCCCTCTTCCTTCTACATTTGATATTGTATTCCTTCAAGTTTTTTTTTTTTAATCTAGTTCTCTTTCCTAGTTCTTTTCTAGTTTTCTGCTTGTCTGACTATTGGTTCTCTTTTTTGCTAAATCCTGAACCAGCTTGTATCTACTAACCATGAGTGTCTCACAGAGCTCTTTCCTACTCCTTCTCTTTCTCTCTCTCTTTTTTTCATCTGTTGGTTTTATTATCTCCTATGGATTCAATTATTTTTATGCAGATAATTCTAAGATCAATTCGTTCATTCTTAAGTTTTCTTGACCTCTAGTACCAGCTCTCTGCCTATTGTCTGTTTTAGACTAGATATCCCAGAAATACTTTCAATTTAGCAAACCCCAAACTAACCTATTTCCCAAAGTTTCCTCTTTGTAATATTTTCCTGTTATTATAAAGGATACCGCCATCCTTCAGTCACCTAAGCTTTCAAGCTGTTTTTTTTTTTTCTTCTTACTTTCTTCTTCCAAGACCCAGTATGTTCTCAAGTCTTATCAATTCTGCCCTCATGACATCCTTTTTTTTTTTTTTTTTTGTTTTATTTTTGTTTCCTTTTCTCTTCTGACACTTCACCGTTGTTCATGTCTGGACAGTTGCTGTAACATTCTGGTTAGCTCTTCTGCCTCAAGTCTCTCGCTTCTTCAGTCCAATCCCTACTCATTTATCAAGTGATCTTCCTACAGAAGAGATTAGACTACGACACCGCTTCCACAATCAAATATTAAATCTTTTGTTTGACTTTTAAAAAACTACATAACTTCAATAAATCTATAAATACTTGTTAAATGACTTATGTGCTAGGAATCATGCCAGGCACCGGAAAGAAAGGGAAAAGAAGCCTTTGCTCTTAAAGAGATCACAGTCTAATTTTGAACACAAAATGCAGAAACAAATTTGCAGAGAAGATATTTCAAGTAAGCTCAAAGTGATTAACAGAGGGAAAACACTAACTTTAAAGGGTATCAAGAAATGTTTGCAGTAGAAGGTGGGATTTAAAATGCAACTTTAGGCAGTCTATGGAAACTAGAAGGTAACAGGGGCAATCAAAGAAAACATACAGCTGGGAATTAGATTTTCTCTTACTATTTGATCATAGAGCTTTTTGGTACCTTAGGTATAAGAAAAAAAGGAAAGTAGAAGAGTGCCAGGTTATAAAGAGCTTACAAAGCCAAATGGTGAGTTTTGTATTTGATCCTAAAGATAATAAATAGCCACATGACTGAATTGAATAAGATGGTGACAAAAAAAAATCAAATTTTAGGAAAATCAATTTGACAGGTAAATGGAAAAGCAACAGGAATAGCTCTGGACCTAAGAAAGTGCAGCTAACCAAATGGCTATTTTAATGGCCTCCATGAAGGGTGAAAGACTACAGGGTCAGAGGAGAGAAAGGGGTAAATAGTAAAGCTATTACTTCGGCAAAATTTTCCAGCTTAGCTAAATATTAGTTACAATGGTTGATAGATAGTAAAGAGTCAAATAGCACTTAAGAAATGAAGCTAAGTTGCTGGGAAAAGTGATGCTTCTAACAGTAATAAACATATTTGGAAGAGAAGCATATTTTAACACAAAGAAAATATGTTCTGTTTGTGACATATTGAGTTTAAGCTGTCTATAGCATATGCAGTTCAACATGTCCCATAGACTACTGGAAAAGCAGTTCTGTAGATTAGGAAAGAGGTTAGGACTAGAGAGAATTGAGAATTATAGGCACCTACAGAACAAGTCAATTGATGGCAGATCTTCAAGTGAAGATGAATCAAGAAAAAAACCTATCACATCACTGTGGAACATCCGCAGTTAGCAAGCATGACTTTAAAAGATACATCAAAGGAGACTGATAAAGAACAGGCAGGCAGAGAACCAGAAAGAAAATTGCTATCAAGAAAATAAAAGGGAGGGAGAAGGTGATCAATAGTTTCAGAGGCCACAGAATGGTTAACAAGTATGAGAACTGAGGAAAATCCATTATATTTGGCAATTGAAAGAGCAATGGTAATTTTAGAGAGAGCATTTTTAATTAAATGATGACATCAGAAGCCAGATTGTAGACAGAGAAGAAAAGAATAAGCAAAAAGGAGGTAGAGAAATTGATAATGATTTTCTCAATGAGTTTAGTTACAAAGAGGGAAAAGTCATGGGATGACAACTAGGTTGGACAAGTTGATCAAGTAAGTTTATGTGTGATTGTTTAGGATGGCATAGTCATCAGTAGGTAATCAGCCAGGAGACAGAGAAACTGAAGATTAGTAAAAGATCAGGGATGATAGAAGAATAATTCATCTAGAGAAGAAGGGGGAAATAGGATTATTTACAAGCAGGGTTTTGTTTTGAAAAGGAAGAAGGCTATTTCTTTATGCAAGAGTACTAGAGGAAACAGTAGAAGAAAGAAGACATCTCTGTGATGTGAGATAAGAAGGAGGGGGAAAGAGATCTACTAAAAACTTCCATATAGCAGTAGTTAGAAATTGACTGTACTTTAAAGGAAGAGAGGTTACTGAATGATAATGGTAGAGGGAGAGCTTGGAAGTGGCAATGAGGAGCAAGAAATATCCCATATTCTCAACTCCAACCACTGGGAATGTGTGATTGGGTAGGTGCAGGGGAGAGGGAAGGGAGATAAGGAATGAGATTATCTGGAGGGAGTCAGGCCTTAATGAGAGTCAGTTGGAAAGATTAGGAAAGGAAGATTTAAGATGAAAGCAGAAAGCAGATTTGTTATCTCTGGTTTGTGATCTGTCTCCTTCCTCTCCATTGCATGATTCTTATACCTTTCTCATACCCATACTTTGCACTTCAGTGACATCTCCCTTCTGGTGTCTTCAGACTCTAAACTGGTTGTTTTCTCTGGTTTTCAAACATGGCTGACCTCTCATCTGTCTTTCTACCTCTTGATATCCCTAGTTTCCTTCAAGTATCAGCTAAAATAAAGCATCTGCAAAAAGTGATTTGGAGTCCACTTAATGCTACTACCTTCCTTCTGGGATATGTATATGTATATATATAATTTGCATGTAGCCCTGTACATTTTTTTTTTTACTCATTAGATTGGGAGTTCCTTGAGTACAGAGACTTCCCCCCTCCTTTCCTTGTATCTTCCAGTACTTAGAACAATAATTGGCCTATAGGTGCTTCATAAAGACATTATTTTGCAGACTTTATAATAATTTGCTTTCTTGGTGTGGTACTGGATTGGAAATGAAAGGAATGCCATTGCAAATGGGAAAAAAAAAGTCTCTCTTTCCTTCCAAGGGTTAATAAAACAGCAAACTTTGAAGTTCTCATCTTGTTAAACTTTCATTGAATTAAAGCCGACTGGTAACCGTTACAACTTTTCACATCAAGCTCTTCATATAGCTAATGTCACTTTTCAAACAGATGGCTGCCAGCAAGCACTGCATTCAGAAATGCCAATTGTAATTAAAAATTGTATTTTGGATTATATTTCATAGTTTACTCAGAGTGAGAGTTATTTCTCATGATATGAACTTTATAACTCGAGGCTGAGTAAAATTTCTAGTTTCCTTTCTAATAAATATTTGCTTTTAGACTCTTCTATTACAGGACTTTTCAAACAATTAAAGAAAATGTGATATTCCCAAACAACATCTCCCACTATTAAAAGCAATATGTTTTGGCCACACATTCGTCAGGCAGGAAGGGATCTCAAGTTTGATCCAGATGCCCAATTTCAAAGCAGAGAAATACTTAAACCATGCAGAACATGGAGCTTCTCTGATCTCCTTAAATATCTCTAAGGGAGATCAAAATTCCTTTGCTAGCTCCTGATGGGTCAGTAAATATAGAAATCGAATAACCAGTTATTTTCTCTTTGTGACAGAGTGCTGAGTGGGGCAGATGCAGACCATTTTTCAGACATCCATTGGAAAGTATGAACTACAGAACAAGCAAAAAAAAAAAAAAAGTGAAGTTTCCAACTTATTAAATGGGCTCATTTATTACCCCATTGAACAACTGTGTTAATTAGTCTAAAATCATGAGGATAATGCCTATGTAGGCCAAATAGCTTTGTTCCATTACATGGGCATAGATTATACTCTTTACCTCAGTAAGTAATCTTTTTAATATATGCCAGGGGTCACTAGGTCTGCCAGTATAGCAGAAAAGGAAGTTGAAATGTAGTCTCTCATCACCCCAATCTATCCTAGAAGGAGACATTTTTGCCAAAGTGATTATTCTAAAGCACAGATCTGAGCATGTCACGCCTTCCATCCCCGATCCTTCTTAACACACTCCAGTGATTCCCTGTTATTTCCAGGATAGAATAGAAAGTCCTGCATTTGACCTTTAAGATTCTTCACAACCTCACACCTTCCTCACCTTTTCAATCCCTTCTCTATGTGCCAGAGTGCTTCACATTGAGGATGCCCTTAGTAAACGCTTGGATATTGATTGATTGCCCTATAAATGGCTGGTCAGCAGCATCGGCTTCTTATTTTAAAGGAAGAAAGTACTTTGAATGAAAAGCCATTTATTAGGCATTTACTATGTGCCAGGCACTGTGCTAACAAAGGACGAAACAAATAAAAGAAATAACCTAGTCCCAGCCTTTAAGGAGTTTAAATTTTAATGGACAAAGGCAACACACAAAAGAGAGTTAGGATGTGCAAAGAGGAGGTGTATATACACAAAACAATACAGTTAGGAAATGACCAGAAAATGACATGGCGGTCTAGTTCCAAACAAATTAAAATATGAAAATGGCATATTTAAAATTGAATATAAGATGCAAGAGAAACAGCATAGAAATGCAGATAGCTGGCTTTAGTCAGGGAAAATTAAAGTCCTCTATTTAACATATACCAGCTGTTTGTGCTTGGGCTAGTCACTGAATCCCCAAGCAATTTTCTGGGACTATAAATCATGTAGCAAACACCAATGTGCTTTGGTAGAGATAATTTCCTTTCTGAATATTTTCTATGTCAATGAATGTCAAAATAAAAGTTTTTTTGGGAGGGGCTAGGGGGAGGATAGTTACAAAACTATCAGTAGCTCCCCATTGCCTGGCAAATTAATTTCAACTTAGCTTGACATTAAATACTCTTCAGTATTGACCCATGAGCTATGTTTCTAGTTATTGAAACAGCATAATCCCACTTCAGGTATTAACGTCACCCAGAGCAATAATCTTACTCTTTTTTCGACTTAATTTCCTCATCAGTAAACCATTAAGCTCAATCAATGACCCTATGATTTCCCCAGTCCTCACAAATACTATTCACTTCAACTCGACTACCTGCAATCCTCCTTGGCTTCATGTGAAAGTTGTAATGAAAAGATTTGAATTTGAGTTCAGAATACGAAATATATTAGAAGGCAAACTCACTCGCCCTTCGAGGATGAGATCCATTACATTCTGAAGTATCCTTCCTTCTTACTACCATTTAAAAAGAGTTTCTTCTATTACACTCCTATAGTCCATCTTTATAGTATTTTATAATGTATAAAAAACGCTTTCCTCATAACAACAGAAATATAATTAAATGCTTATCATTGGCCAAGTGCTGTGCCAGGTGCTGGAGATATAAACAGGACTATAGAGCAAAAAAAAAAAAAAAAAATGGTGAAACATATCATGCTTAAGGTTTTTACTATATACCCAATGTCCTTTCCATGGCATTAGACTATTTCATTGTCTTTATAATTCATTAACATTAAATAAGTTTGGGTAATATCTTAAAGTGTCTCATCTGTCATTGTTCCATCTAGCACAGAGGTTCTTATACTTGGTTCGACTCTTCCCCAATTGTTCTTTGGAGAGATTTCAGGGTGGTCTGTGAATTTATTTTTTACTAGTTTGCTGATTAATATTTCAAAATAAATATTGATTTTTTAATTCTACATGCTTTTGAAAACATTTTTTGAGAAAGAATACAAAGGCTTCAGCAGACTTGTCCACAAAAAAAGAATGTACCAATTCCAACAGACTTGTAATGCAAGGAGCCTTCCATATGCAGAGAGAAACCTATGGAGACTAAATGTGGATCTAAGCATAGTCTCTTCACCTTTTTTTGGTGATGGTGTTTGTTTCTTTATTCTTTATTCTTATTTTTTATTTTCCTTTTGATCTGATTTTTCTTGCACAGTATGATGAATAAAGGAAATACGTTTAACCTATATTGGATTTCTTGCTGTCTAGGGGACAGGATAGGAGGAGAGGGAGGGAGAAAAAGTTAAAACACAAGGTTTTACAAAGGTGATTGTCTTTGCATATATTTAGGAAAAAAATTAAAAAAAAACTATTACAAAAATTAAAAGAGACACACAGAAATGCACAGAGAAAGACAAAAGAATTCAAAGTAGTTGAGCTGAAATTTTCAATGTTAGAATTAAGGCATTAGAAATTGGCAAATGTTAAAAATAAGAGTTTCATTTATTGCTTTGTTGATTATTTGGATTTAATAAAGTTATAGAGAAAATATCAACTGAAAATATGTCCTGTGTACATTTTTGTTAGAGAGTTGGATTGTAAAGATTTACCTGTATACTCCACCCATGAGAGAACTAAATAAGAATTTCAGATATAGAATAATTTCCTTCATTTCTACATCTTTTCCACTTTTATCCATCCTTCAAGGCCTAGCTTTATCTTTATAACCTGGCACAAATCATCTTTCCTTCATGAACCGCAACTTTAAAATGAGGATACAGTAAGTTATTTCTATTGTATGTTTAGCTTTAAATCCCATTATCCTATCATCCAAATAGTTGCCCACTATCCAAACAACAAGTATTCCCTGATCATCTCATACTACAAAATGGCCTATATTATTTGTTAAATTCCTTTGAAGAAATAGTTATTCTATGTATTTTGATTTTATGATACTTATTGCATTCTTCCTTATATTGGGCCAACTTTTACTTCCTATCTCAAACTGTATTTTTAAGACTGGTCTCCTAATTGAACAATAGAGTTATGAAATTATAATTTATTATCAGTAAATATTTTATTTTATACTGATTTTACATGCCCAAATACCCAGGATCATGTAAAAATTTCTTTAGTAAAAAGGGTACTGGAGTGGAAAAAGTTTGAGAAACTCTGCAGTATAATTACAAAGGACTAAATATTCTTAGAGTTGATTGACCTTAAGGGTCTGGGTGGGTAAGATGAATTAAAAATTTAGGATGTACTCAAGGTAGAAAAATCAAAGTAAGAAAGGATGATGATAGAGAAAAGTATTGTAAACACTGACATGAGGGCAGAAGCTATTTGATCTCTGCCAGTTTTCTACTCCTTACCATATAACTGCTCTAGAATATATTATTGAAAACAATGCTGAATTTAGCTCACACATTGGTAATATTGAATAAGTACTGATTGAATATGGAAGGAATTATAACTAGTAGTCAAGTTTGTCTAAAGAAACTATATTAAGAACAATGGTTGCAGTGTGTTTAAGAAAAATCTCTCTTCAAGCAATATCTTTCACTGTTGCCACAAAGGCCTGTCAAAGTTGCTGATTCTGCTTCTGAAGCTCAACATTTCTTGCTGAGCCTCACCAGGGTGGTCTGGATGCTTTGCTTATTCTCCAGCCATCCCCAGATATGCCCCATTGCTTGAGGTTGTGCTTCAGAGAATCTTAAAAGAATGTTCTCTTTCTATTTCTGCATCAGATTACCTTGATGTGGCTTACCACTTAACAGCTGCCATCATCAGGGCTAATGGGGGGGGAGGGGGAGGATTGGGAAATCACTGGGCCTTTGCCTTGAGTTAGAAGGGAGCATCAAACATAGCAAGATTAAAAAACAACAGTATCAACAACACTGGATATAATTCAGCTCTAGGCAAATGGTTATTTGGTCTAACCATTACTTGGTTAGTATAAATTGAAATATTTCAAAAAAGCTAGATTAACCAAAAAATTCAATATGGAATGGCTAGGGAAAAAATGCTATTTAATAATAATAATAATAATAAAAACACCATTTCTTTTTTGTGATACCTTATTTTGGTTTTCAGGTATTTTTATTTTTTTCTCTTTAATTTTTATGGCCAGGAAACTAAAAATATTCAAAATGGCCTCATTCTCCTTGTACCTCACAAATAGTCTACATTGCCATTGTATATAATCAAGAAACATTTAACAACAACAACAAAAACAAAACACAATGAAACATATATAATGTTAATATATAGTTTTCTGTGACAATATGTGGTCAATCAGGGGTGCTTATTCATTGTTTTCTACTTGAGTCCAACAATACTGCAGTACAGGATAGAAAGTGAAGAAGAAATAGATTGAAATGCTGCTTCTGAGGTAATTACTTATGTAAGAGTAATTGATCACTTAACTACTCAAGTCTCCAGACAAATCTATAAGTTGCAGAGATGAAACTGCTTTTAATTAGTAAAAGGATTTCTCCATACCAACCAAGTTATAGGGATAGTTTATTTCTAGAAGATCACACTATTCCTGGCACATAGAAGGCATGTTTTGTTCATTGATTGGCCTGGGTGGATATTGTAAATCTCATTTAAAAAAAAAAAAAACTATCACTATGGTCTAAAGCTCCGTAACACTCATACCCTACATGCCCAAGGTTTGAATTAAGAACCTCCTTCTTAACATTTAAGACTCAATAGATCATACACAGAACAAAAAAAAAATATTTAGAAAAGAACAAGATGGAAAGAAAGAAGCTTATTATCAGATTAAACTCTACATCTAGTTTGACATCTTCTGAACCCTCCTCCACCCAACCAAGACCTGCTCTCACCCCAAGCCTCCCATCTTTCCCTTCCAATTCCCATGATTTTAACTGACTCTAGAATAGTTACATTCCAGGCTCATCTTTGGCATCTTTCAGGAAATATCATAGCAGCAGCAACAGATGTGCCATGTGCTATGGACGGGATGGAGGTGGGGATGTGTAGAATGAGTTATAGATGTGAAATATGGACATCTGGGCATGAATTCTGGCTGTAAACCTTATTATAATCCACAAACTCCCACAATATTCAAGGGCTAAAAGATCAACTGTAATGAGATTTAAGCCACTCTCTAAATCAATGAAATTCCAAATGCCATCTCAAAGCTCAAGATAGTATCCAATTCTTAGTCCTCTGTCTTTACATTTCTTTAGATTTGCTCTTCCATTTGATTTATTATCTCACTTATCCCTCCATCTCAGTCACCGAGTCTCACATTCTTAGATTGAGAGGTGACTTGCCCATGATATCTCCTGCTAAGAATTTGTGTTTACTGTGTTGAACCTTAATTCTCATCAAACTCAGTCTAACAGTTTATTCATCTTTCAGCTGATCCCACTATATCTTTATAACTCCTACTTTATTTAAAAAAAAAAAAAACTTCCTTACATCTTTGCACTATTCAAACAACATTCACTCCCTCATTTTAACAAAACTTGGTTCTCTGCAGGTAAAATATTGTACCCACTCTCCTTGAGGGTAAGGAAGAATGGTTGATATATTTCTCATAATCCACTGTTCTACTATAACTCATCAGTGAGCTTTCTTCTTTTGATATAGATAGATATAGATATATAGATATGCAAACCCTTTATAGCACTCTACCCCCTTCGTTGTTTTAATTATTTAGAGACTTCCAGATCATTCTAACTTTGTCAGTGAGATTAGCACCCATCTTCTGACCTGCCATTACCTTTGGGGTACCATTAAAATATTTTAAGCATGAAAAAAGAGGTATACTTGCATATGTTTTAACAACTGACTCTTCATTATCCAAACTGCCTCATTATACAAACTGCATGATACCTTTTAAGTTTAATCTGCATCATTTATATTTTCTCCATCACTCAGTCTAGACAATCAAGAAAACAATAAATAAAGCCTTGATTTGAACATTTGGCAATTTCCCAGGTATAAACGCTCAGACTGAAAACTTAACATTTGGTCCTTAAGCTACTTGGAAATGCTCTAACTACCCTTTCCACCCCCTACCCCCCCAGATATGTTAGTTTGTCCCCTCTCATAGTATAAATGAAAAAATTGATTCACATACAGTTAAAAAACTTGTCCAAAACCAAAATAGGTAATAAATAGCAGCTACAGTTTGATTAATGATCTCTGCTTTCAAATTCAGTACATTTTTCCCACAGGGTCTTCCACTTCAATATTCACAAACTTGCTCTAGGATAGTGATGTTATTGTTCAGGGTCACACACAATAGAAGGGTGAGAATATGAAATTGGGGAGTTCTCCTACTAGTACCTTCTTCCTTGTGGATCATTTCCTTTTTTCTCTATAAAGTTTGTTTCTAATAGCTGTTTGCATGTTGTCTCCTCCATGTCTTAGATTGTGAGCTCCCCCAGAGTAAGAACTGCCTTTTCTTTGTATTCCCAGTGTTTAGCACTGCAGAGATATTAGGCGAATACTTACTGACCTGACTACACAGTTACAGGTGGAGGTTGTTGTTTGTCAATCACAAAGGAGCATACACAGCTAATGCATCTTCTCTATCCTTCTTCAGGCTGTATAGTCTCACAGAATTCAAATCTTAAAAGATTCTGAACATTGAAATGCCAGTCACAGATCTGAAGATCCTCTCCCTCTACTTGTCCCACTTTCTCTTACATAATAGATTTATTCTTCACTTTAAGATTTTTCAGGGGTGCCTTAATCTCCTTTTATTCCCTTAATCTCTTTCCCTCACTTTCTATCAAATTCAGCTATGACTCCATATTCCTCCACTTTAACATTTCACTAATTACCATACTAGAAGCCCATCATATGGGATTTTCCATTTTCCATCCTCACATCTTTATCTCAGCATATTCCATCATATATTTTTAGCTGTTGTTAGACTCCCAAAAGTCATAAGAAGAAAGTTATAAAAATCAAGCCAATTTCACTCATAACTAAGTTATGATACATAAACTTACCTGAACCTTCATTATATCCCATTCTCTTTTTCCTTTTCTTCATCACCTTCCTATCTCATTCGTCATGGTAACTTCCAAATTATTTTCTTTTTCCTCAAATATTCATCCTTATCTCCCTTCTCCACATTTAGAATAGCAATATGGTCTCATATTTCTTACTTATTTTACCCACCTTACCTTTCTCTATATGATTGCGGATGTAATGTCTCTCTCTGTGTCGGTTGACGGGACAGCAAGAGCTACGTGTCAGACTCTTGCTGTTTTTAGAGTTTAGGTTACTGTGGGCCTTTGCCCACTTTGCATGCTGATATTATCTGCAAAATCATGGGAAACTGTTTACTTCCCCTGTTGCAAATAATTGCAAGCCTAATCAGGATCTGGTGTGGTTAATAACTAGGGGGGTGGGGGGGTGGAAGGGGGCGGTTGGTGCTAGTATTTATACAAAGATTCATTTTTTTTTTTCTCTTCAAGTTTATAGACTCTTGAAAGTCTATTTGTACAACACTGGTGGGGTCAGGGGTGCCAGAATAGGAACACTTTTTTCTATGCGTTCTTCTATTTCTAAATCTATGGTCCAACTATCTCCAAATGCCAACAGAATATCTCTAATTCCTTGTTCTAAAGGTTCTTAAAACCAGCCTTGTTGGAAAACAAACAATCCCATTTTCAAAATCTGCTTTTCTTTCACTTATTGCATCTATTATCAATAATACCACACAGTCTTTTCATTTCTTTGGGAAACTTTTTAGCATAGTCTCTATCTTAACTTTTATATGCAGACCATCATTTGCACACTTCAGGTACAGGACTGGTCCTGAAATGAGGAAGATCTGAGTCCAGACACTTATTAGCTGTTATGATTTTGGGCAAGTCATTTTTAACTTCAGTTTGCCTCAGTTATCCCAACTGTAAAAAACATTCAGCACATGTATGTAAAAAGCATTCAGCCTGTCACATAGTGAGTGCAAAATAAATACATATTTTCTTTCTCTAGGCTATCAGCAATTCCTCTAAAATCTTTTGCATCCAACACTTCTATTTCTCATTATCACAATTCATTTAAAACAGGTTTTCATTAGCATCCATCTAAACTACTGCAAGAACCTCCTGCTGTGCCTTCCCACCCCCTTCTCTCCCATTTCTATTGAGCTTTAGATTGATCTTCCTTATACAGATACAGTCATCTCATACACATGCTCAGATATCTTTAAGCACTCCTTGCCAATTAAGTAACCCTCAACATTCTTAGCCTGTTTTTTTTTTTTTTTTTGTTTGTTTGTTTTTAATTGTCCACAGTCTGGCATTATCCTAACTTTTCAGGCTTTCCATCTGACAACCCCATACTCAGCACTTTACTGTATGGTTGCCTTTCTTCAAACTATTTTCCATGCCTAAATGTCTTCTCCCCTACCCCTTCCATCTTCCATCCTTTAAGCTCTAATTTCAATTATTATCTCCTATAAAATCATCTCTGTTTTCCTCCCTCCTGTCCCCAGTCAAAAAAGATTTTCCCCTCTTGACCCTCCTTATATAAAATTTGTTCATATTATGTTTTTTTTTTTTTTTGTTCATGAGGGCTTCTTTTCCCAGAAATTGTTATTTTAAAGTAGAACTTATTGAAGAAAACGTGTGAAATATTAACACATTAAAAGCATGTTATTAAACATTAGAAGTTTTTTAATAAATCATGAAGAAGACAAAATAAAAAATAAACATTTGATTTTTTTTTTTTTTTTGGTCTTTAGGATAAGACAATCACTTCTCTGCGATTAAGAACCATTCACAGTCCAAACTCTGTCCAAATATTTCTTTTTTTTTTCTTTCTTTTTTTTAAAATTTATTTTTAATACACATTGCTTTAGGAATCATTTTGGGAGAGAAAAATCAGAGTAAAAGGGAAAACCAAGAGAGAAAATAACAGAAAAAAAAAAAGTGAACATAGCACATGTCAATTTACATTCAGGCTCCTTAGTGCATTTTTTGCAATGCAAATGGCATTTTCTGTCCAAGGCCTATTGGGATTGCTTTGGATCTCTGAACTACTGCCAACCAAATCTTTCATAGTCGATCATCACACAATGTTGCTGTTATTCTATATAATCTATTCCTGGTTCTGCTTGTTTCACTCAGTATCGATCCTTTCTGAAAATCAGCTTCATTTTTTTATAGAATGACAATATTCCATTACCTTCATGCACCACAACTTATTCAGCTAAGCCCCAGTTGATGGGCATCTACTCATTTTCCAGTTCTCTGCTATCATGAAGAGAGATGCTACAAACATTCTTGCACATGTGGATCCTCTTCCCTCCTTTATGATTTCCTTGGAATACAGACCCAGTAATGGCACTGCTGGATCAAAAAGTATATACAGTTTTATAGCCCTTTGGTCATAATTCTGGATTGTTCTCCAAAATAGTTGGATCAGTTTACAACTTCACCAACAATGCATTAGTATCCCAGTTTTCCCACATGCCCTCCAAAATTTATCATTATCTTTTCCGGTCATTTTAGCCAATCTGAGTAGTATAAGGTGGTGCCACAGAGTTGTTTTAATTTGCATTTCTCTAATCAATAGTAATTTATAGTATTTTTATGTAACTATAGATGGCTTTATTTCATCATCTGAAAATTGTTCATATTCCTAGAACATTTATCAATTGGGGAATGACTTGTAATCTTATAAATTTGACAGTTCTTTTTATATTTTAGAAATGAGACCTTTATCAGAAACATTGTCTTTAAAGATTTTTTCCCAGTTTTGTACTTCCCTTTTATTCTTGTATCTGCTGGTTTTGTTTGTGCAAACCCTTTTAATTTAATCAAATATGTCCATTTTGACTTTCATAATGTTCTCTAGTTCTTCTTTGGTCATAAATTCTTCTTCAAAGATCTGAAAAGTAAGAACAAGATATCCCTTGTTCTCCTAATTTGTTCATGGTATCATGAACACCCATGTTTTCACATAGGTAAAAAGCTATGTACATAGGTTTATATCCAAATCATGTATCCATTTTGACCTTATTTTGGTATGGGGTATGAGATGTAGGTCTATGAAAAGTTTCTGACATACTATTTTCCACTTTTCCCAGCATTTTTTTGGTCAAATAGTGAATTCTTATTCCAGAAGCTGGAGTTATCAAATAGTAGATTACTATAGGCCTTGATTATTGGGTTATTTGTATTTAATCTATTCCAATGATCCACTACTCTATTTTTTTAGCCAGAATCAAATGTTTTTGATGACTGCAGCTTTATAATATAATTTTAGGTTTGGTACTGCTAAGTCACATCATTTGTAATTTTTTTTTCTTTAATTTCTTTGATATTCTTGACCCTTTGTTCTTCCAGATGAATTTTGTTACTATTTTTTTCTAGTTCTATAAAATGATGTTTTGGCAGTTTGATTGGCATGGTACTGAACAAGTAGACCAATATAGGCAGAATTGTCATTTTTATTATATTAATTTGGCCTTGCCATGAACAATTGATATTTTTCCAGTTGTTTATATCTGACTTTATTTGTGTAAGAAGTGCTTTGTAATTGTGTCCATATAGTTCTTGGGTTTGTCTTGGCAGGTAGACACCTAAATATTTCATTTTGTCTGCAGTAATTTTAAATAGAATTTTTCTTTCTATCTCTTGCTGATGAGCTTTGTCAGTAATATATAGAAATGCTGATGATGTCTGTGGGTTTATTTTATATCCTGCAACTATGATAAATCTGTAAATTATTTCCAGTGGTTTTTTGGATGTTTTTTGTAGGATTCTCTAAGTATATCATCATATCATCTCCAAAGAGTGATAGTTTTATTTTCTCATTATCTATTCCAATTCCTTTAATTTTTTCTTCTTTTCTTATTACTAAAGCCAACATTTCTAGTACAATGTTGAATAACAATGGTGATAATGTTTCACTCCTGATCTTATTTGGAATGCATCCAACTTCTTTTCATTACAAATAATACTTGCTGTAGGTTTTAAATAAATACTGGTTATTATTTTAAAGAAAACTCCCTTGATCTCTATGTTCTCTAATGTTTTTAATAAGGATAGGTGCTTTACTTTGTCAAAACTTTTTTCTGCATCTATTGAGATTGTCATATAGCTTTTGTTGGCCAGACATATTTCTTATCATTTGTCCTCATACATCTTACTTTCCAGTAAACAAGTCTGCTACCTGTTGCATGCATAAGAAATTCAATTTCCTATTTCTGTACTTTTACACAGACTATTCTCCATGCTTGTGTAACCTGCATGTGATGCTTTTTCTAACTAGTCTGAAGCTGGCCCATTCACTCAGTCCATTTCTAGTTTGATAGACCAGAGCAACATCTGCAAATGGTCAGCTACTTGGCTATAAACTAAACTGTACCTCAGGCTATTACAGATGAATATAACAAATATGTATGGGATATATCCCTTTGAGGTCCTGAGTCCATAATATCATGTTTACCATTTATATAAAATCAAATATAATGACAATACTGACTCAATTATGAAATGTTTACTAAATGACAAGACATAAGCAAGAACAATAATAAAATTAAGTCAGCAGAAGGCAAAAATAGGAATAATAAAAACATAGCACTTCATCATAATCATAAATCACAATTTCTCAGCAATGCACACAATGTCTATGGGGAAGATTGGGCAAACACAGAGAAATTCAGCAAGGAGGGATAAGGTCCGAGAAATCTACATTCTAGGAAGAAATCAAGATTCTGGTTAGCAAACCTTTAAGTTCTTGTCTCCTTAATCAGCTCTCTGGTGTTCTGTTACCTGTCAGTTCAACATTGCTGGGCAAAGTCATTTCTCTGGCACTCTCAGGGTTGTAGAGCAGTGACATGCAGAGTAATTAACAGAGTACTGAAATAGCGCTGTGTTCTATCAGTGACAATCAGTTGGTTTAACCTAGAAAAATGTCAAATTCATATTTGTGCTGGCACCCTGAAGAATAGCTCCCCTTTTAACTTTAAATAGGGAGATTACTTAACCTTTTCCTAGTCAATACTATAAAGAGTAAGGTCATTCCTGCAAATAGAGGGAATTTTGTTTTCTCCAGTAGGATCCTAGTAACCCATGCCTCTTTTCCCACAAAGGCAAATAGAAAACCTGTCTTTCCTCTTGTGGAAGGTTCTAAAGGAAACACAGACAAACCTCTTAGAACTTGCTCTTCCTTTTTCATACTATCAATGGCAAAAAAAGAACATCCTTACCTTTCTAAAGCCAGATAGCTCTCAGAAATCTGTTCTATTTTAATCATCACAGTTACCATCAGAACATTTGTAGAGCTGGACTATTTATTCTTCCCACTCAGCATCTGTAGGCATTTCCTCTCTCCACCTCTTGTATCTTCTCTCCCTCACTCCTCCTAAGGCCAGCTTCCTCTTAAACTGGTGCTATCACTTCTTTATGTCTGACTTCTAATGCCATAAATATTCAGCTCATCATAAGTAGTGACCCATCTCTAAATAATCATAAGAAACTCAAAAAAACATTTTTCAGGCATGACTACAGTCATTTATATAATTTCTTCACAGTTTACAAAATTTCATTTGGTTTATGATTTATTAGCAACATCTTTTAAAACTCTTAGTCATATACAAATGACCAGATGGACCACACTGCACTGCAACCATCATCAGCTGTGAGTTAAATGTTCTTCTTGAAGAACGATTTTCTCTCATGTTCTCAGAACTGTCTATGTTTTTTCTCAATGTTTATCTGAGGGACTTCTTAAGCTGATTTTGTGAATATTCCTTTTACAACTTTTTGCCTTCTTTAAGCAATGAAAATGTTGGGGCAAAAAAAAGGGGGCTGTTCCTTAAAACAGGAATGTTCTCTTTCCTCACCTTAACATCTTTAAATTTAAGGTTTGGTTTGAGTGCCAACTTCATTTAAGGATTTTCATGATTCTGTTTATTTTGTATCCTTCCTGCACTGAAAGTTCATTTTTTGTTCACTTCCTGTGTATTTTTTGTCTGTTCACATTCCAATCTTACTATGTCATCTAAATAAATATTCATTTCTAAAACTTTATTATTTCTGACTGGCTAAGTGATATCAAGCCAATTACCATTGGGAAAAGTATAATGATGGATGCTCAAAAGAAATATGATTCCCAATCTGTTCTCTAAGAACTTTTGTAAAAAGTGAACAGCTATCTTTTGGATATACAATATGCTGGTATAAACATGGGTTGGATAGTGGTCCCAGTACATGAGCTACAAAAGTCTTCCTTAATTGAACTGAACTATTTTTTCCACTTTCCCAAATGAGAATCATGATGATATTTGCCACTAGAAAAAAGTTAAAGGAAAGGCATTTTCAAGTTTTCAGACATTTGCAAATCACAATATTTTCCCTTATGGTGGCTTTCTTCAAGAACCTCCTTTTCATAATATGATCATCGTATTATCATGTCTCATTAAAGTGTTCATTTCCCAGAAATATAAGGTATAGATACATGAATTTCCTTGGCAGAAACTGCTATCATAAACACCATAAAAAAGCACAATGATTATTTAAAATGAACTATTGTAGGGTCTAAAGGCAAGAGTGGAAATGACTTTGGGGAATTGTGTATTTGCATGGAAAAGTAGATGCAGGTGTTTTGTTGGCTAGAACTATAGCTCAAGATTACAGTTGGGAATATCTACTTGGAAAAGAAATGAAAAGAAGAATGATGTAGGTGCTTCATTTGAATGTAGTTTTTTTTTTTTTTTTTTTAATAACTGTTGAGACATCAGTACTCCATTATGTTGGGAGAAAAAAGCAGCAATTTTAATTTTTTTTTTTTAAAAATTAGTCTTTCTGATTTTTTTGGCCAAAAATCCTATTCGTTTTCCTTCAACAAAAATAACTATAAATTATGCTGTTATCTATGCTAATTTTAATGCCAAATGCAAGGTGCTGTTTTAGTCTGCTCTAATATCCCAATTGTAGGGATGTAGACCTTCTGAGACAATACTGAGATATCTAACCAAGTTATTCCATGGCAACTTGGTTTTTAATAGGTTTTATTAGGGTTAACTGGGTTGTTTAAAAGAATGACTCAAGAGGCCCAATCATTTGTGGCAGGAGAACAGAATGGTGTAATGGATCTCCTCCATAATCTCAGGTCAGTTCAGATATTACATACAAAGGGAATACAAGGCCAGAGATGGCTGAAGGTCATGTGCAAGTTTCCCCATGAGATAGTTGGAACTTCTTTTGATATTTATTTTTACATTATTTTTAGTGTCATATGTCATGTTCTTCCTCTGGCTTCCATTGTATAAAAAGAAGATACTTAATTGAGATTTGATAAAGAATAGATCAATTTTCTGGAATATAAGGTACCATGGAGAAGTTATATGTATACCTATGTAAATGATTTAATAACTTAGAAATGAACTAAGATTTTTGGCACACCCTGAATAAGAATAAGTTCATAGATACCATGTTAAAAACTTTTTATTTAAGTAATGGAACATACTAGAATGTAAATTAAATGATTATGGAAATTGGGGGAGCAGAAAATGACATTATAGATCTGTTATTTTCAGAAAACACTTGTCATCATTATATAAATTGTAATTAAATTCCAGATTTTCAACAACATATTTTTTTAATGAATCTTTCACTATCCTGTAAGTATGGCTAGTAATATTTGTCAGGATTTCTCATATCTTTACTTATAACTTCCATATCTACATATTCTTATTAGTTTCTCTTCTGAACTTTAATTCTGTATTTTGACATTTAGAACTCATTATCCTATGGGCATTTTAAATTCAACATGTTCAAAACTGAACTCTTATCACATAAAACTCAGGACTCTTCTGAATTAAAAAATAAAAAATTCCTATTACCTGTAGATATAATTGTCAACATACATCTTTGTAAGATTTTGAACTCTATTTTTTCTCCCTTCCTTTTTTCCCTCTTCTATCTTCTCCTTTCCTCTCTCTAAGACAGAAAGCAACTTGATAAAGGTTGTACATACTTTAGCATGTTAAATATGTAGACATATTAGTCATCTTATAAAAGAACAAAAGACAAAAACCACAAGAAAGAAAAAAAAAAAAACAAATGAAAATACTGTGTTTCGATCTGCATTCAGATTCCATAGTTCTTTCTCTGGGTCTGGTCAGCATCTTCCATCATGAGTCCCTTGGGAATGTTTTTTATCATTGTATTGCTAAAAAGAGCTAAGTAAGTCTATCATAATTGACTTATCTAGTTACAATGTTGTTACTGTCTATAATGTCTTGTTCTACAAATTTCACTCAGAATCAGTTCTTGTAAACCTTTCTAGGCTTTCCTGAAACTATGCTGTTCATCATTTCTTTCAGTGCAGTCGTATTCCATTCCATTCACACATCACAATTTGTACAGCCATTAACCAATTGATTCGCATCCCCACAATGTCCAGTTCTTTGCCACCACAAAAGAGCTACCCCAAATAATTCTGAACATATAGATCTTTTTCTTTCCTTTTTTTTTTTTAATTTCTTTGGGATATAGACCTAGTAGTGCTATTGTTGGATAAAAGAAAATGCCTTTTCATAGCCCTTTGGGCAAATTCCTCATTTCTTTCCAGGACATAGGAAACCTTTTCGATATCCAGGCTGTCAGTTACTTTGTCATCTTCCAGTACTCACTGTCATATACACCACTTATCCAAGAATTTGTCAAATCTTGCCTTTTCCCTTCAATAAGGTCTTTAAATCCCCTCCGTTCTTCTCTCATACTCATCACCCTAATGCAGCCCCTCCTTCACTAGTATTTGGACCATTATAGGAGAAATCTAATTAGTCCTTTTGCAGAAGTTTATGGCCCTCTCTAAATCATCTTCTACACCATTGAAAATGTGACCTTTTAAAAGTACAGATTTGACCACTTATACTTCTATAATATAATAGATAATTATACTTTTATTATATTTGTAGTATAATTATTCTGTAATGAATAAATAATGTGATGTAAAATGATATGATTAAACTACATAGATTATATGTAACCTCTTGGATCAAGCATAAACCAATTTTTGGTCATTTTAGGGTATAATTTAGCAGTGCATATCCCATATAGGTCTAAGATACACAAGAATATATACATAGCATCTACTATAATGCTTTGTTATATGTGTGTATATGTGTAGACACATACATACACATATAAACATATATATGTGTATGTATAATATACGTAAAAATGGAGAAATGACCATAATTTATCATTTTAGTCTCTATTGACCTCAGAATTAAAATGCCTGTTACTGAACCATTATTCTGGAGTATGGACCAATATACAAGAGAAATAGGCTTCCTTCTCTAATGCTAATCTAATCTCTAAAATAATATTTTCCTCCCCATGAGTCATTTGGTTTATAGATCAGGTAAATATCAACCAATGGTAAATTTGACCATTATAACCAGTTATATAATTTTCCAGAGAGTTATTAATTGAAGTCATTTAGGAACGCAGAGGGAAAAAGAAATTTCTAATGTTCATGCTAAAAATCTGTAAAATCCATATTCTATTACAGTGAAATTAGAATTATTACAGGTAATAGGAAATGTTTTTAAAGAAACCTGATCATTATTTCAAGGTACCATATTGCTCCTCAAGAAGTTTAAAAATGAAATAATTATTTAAAATATTTTATAAATTTAGACATTTTACTTAGATAGTTCTGAAAATTACATTAAAGAAGTATTTCTTTGAAAGTCTAAGTGTGTAACAGTTTACTTAAAAATGAATTGAATTGTTGTTTAATCATGCATAAATATAATGTTTTAAACTGGAAACACAATTACACTATATAGTATTAATGTCTTTTGTTTTTCATTCCCCTGTAAATTCTATCCAAATACTTATTGACTTCTCCCTTATAACAAAGCACTGGGTCCAATATCCTTCAAACTAGATGTCTATCTAAGACCACAAAAGTATAGAACACATGAAGAGTAGAATATGTTTTCATTTTTCCTTGATGCATATGAAGAAGGAGGGGAACTCCACAATTCATAATTTTGTTTATTTTACTCATTCAAATTTATCTTTAGTAGTATAAGAGAAGACAATACTGTTTCATTTATCGACTTTTTCTTACTCCATTATATTTCTTTTTTTTTTTTTTTAAATTTTTTTTTAAATTTTTTATTTAGTAATTACATTATATTGACACTCATTTCTGTTCCGATTTTTTTTCCCCTCCCTCCCTCCACCCCCTCCCCTAGATGGCAAGCAGTCCTTTATATGTTGGATATGTTGCAGTATATCCTAGATACAATATATGTTTGCAGAACCGAACAGTTCTCTTGTTGCGTAGGGAGAATTGGATTCAGAAGGTATAAATAATCCGGGAAGAAAAACAAAAATGCAGATAGTTCACATTCGTTTCCCAGTGTTCTTTCTTTGGGTGTAGCTGCTTTTGTCCATCATTTATCAATTGAAACTCAGGTCTCTTTGTCAAAGAAATCCACTTCCATCAAAATATGTCCTCATACAATATCGTTGTCGAAGTGTATAATGATCTCCTGGTTCTGCTCATTTCACTTAGCATCAGTTCATGTAGGTCTCTCCAAGCCTCTCTGTATTCATCCTGCTGGTCATTTCTTACAGAACAATAATATTCCATAACATTCATATACCACAATTTACCCAGCCATTCTCCAATTGATGGGCATCCATTCATTTTCCAGTTTCTAGCCACTACAAACAGGGCTGCTACAAACATTTTGGCACATACAGGTCCCTTTCCCTTCTTTAGTATTTCTTTGGGATATAAGCCCAATAGAAACACTGCTGGATCAAAGGATATGCACATTTTGATAGTTTTTTGGGCATAATTCCAGATTGCTCTCCAGAATGGTTGGATTCGTTCACAACTCCACCAACAATGCATTAGTGTCCCAGTTTTCCCGCATCCCCTCCAACATTCATCATTATTTTTTCCTGTCATCTTAGCCAATCTGACAGGTGTGTAGTGGTATCTCAGAGTTGTCTTAATTTGCATTTCTCTGATCAATAATGATTTGGAACACTCTTTCATATGAGTGGTAATAGTTTCAATCTCATCCTCTGAAAATTGTCTGTTCATATCCTTTGACCATTTATCAATTGGAGAATGGCTTGATTTCTTATAAATTTGAGTCAGTTCTCTATATATTTTGGAAATGAGGCCTTTATCAGAACCTTTAACTGTGAAAATGTTTTCCCAGTTTGTTGCTTCCCTTCTAATCTTGTTTGCATTAGTTTTATTTGTACAAAGGCTTTTTAATTTGATGTAATCGAAATTTTCTATTCTGTGATCAGTAATGGTCTCTAGTTCATCTTTGGTCACAAATTTCTTTCTCCTCCACAAGTCTGAGAGATAAACTATTCTATGTTCCTCTAATTTATTTATAATCTCGTTCTTTATGCCTAGGTCATAGACCCATTTTGATCTTATCTTGGTATATGGTGTTAAGTGTGGGTCCATGCCTAATTTCTGCCATACTAATTTCCAATTATCCCAGCAGTTTTTATCAAATAATGAATTCTTTTCCCAGAAGTTAGGGGCTTTGGGTTTGTCAAACACTAGATTGCTGTAATTGACTATTCTGTCTTGTGAGCCTAGCCTTTTCCACTGATCCACTAATCTATTTCTTAGCCAATACCAAATGGTTTTGGTGACTGCTGCTTTATAATATAATTTTAGATCAGGTACAGCTAGGCCACCTTCATTTGATTTTTTTTTCATTAATTCCCTTGAGATTCTCGACTTTTTATTGTTCCATATGAATTTTGTTGTTATTTTTTCTAGATCAATAAAATATTTTCTTGGAAGTCTGATTGGTATAGCACTAAATAAATAGATTAGTTTAGGGAGTATTGTCATCTTTATTATGTTCGCTCGGCCGATCCAAGAGCACTTAATATTTTTCCAATTATTTAAGTCTGACTTTATTTGTGTGGAGACTTTTTTATAATTTTGCTCATATAATTCCTGACTTTCCTTTGGTAGATAGATTCCCAAATATTTTATGGTATCAACAGTTATTCTGAATGGAATTTCTCTTTGTATCTCTTGCTGTTGGGTTTTGTTGGTGATGTATAAAAATGCTGAGGATTTATGGGGATTTATTTTGTAGCCAGCTACTTTGCTAAAATTATGAATTATTTCCAATAGCTTTTTGGTAGAATCTCTGGGGTTCTCTAGGTATACCATCATATCATCTGCAAAGAGTGATAGTTTGGTTTCCTCATTGCCTACTCTAATTCCTTTTATATCTTTCTCGACTCTTATTGCCGAGGCTAGTGTTTCTAATACGATATTAAATAATAATGGTGATAGTGGGCAACCTTGCTTCACTCCAGATCTTACTGGGAAAGGTTCCAGTTTTTCCCCATTGCATATGATGCTTACTGATGGTTTTAAATATATGCTCCTGACTATTTTAAGGAAAAGTCCATTTATTCCTATGCTCTCAAGTGTTTTTATTAGGAATGGGTGTTGGATTTTATCAAATGCTTTTTCTGCATCTATTGAGATGATCATGTGGTTTTTGTTTGTTTGGTTATTGATATAGTCAATTATGCTAACAGTTTTCCTAATATTGAACCAGCCCTGCATTCCTGGTATAAATCCTACTTGGTCATAGTGTATTATCCTGGTGACAATTTTCTGTAATCTTTTTGCTAATATTTTATTTAAGATTTTAGCATCAATATTCATTAGGGAGATTGGTCTATAATTTTCTTTCTCTGTTTTCAGCCTACCTGGTTTAGGTATCAGTACCATGTCTGTGTCATAAAAGGAGTTTGGTAGGACTCCTTCAATCCCTATTTTTTCAAATAGTTTATATAACATTGGAGTTAATTGTTCTTTAAATGTTTGGTAGAATTCACATGTAAATCCATCTGGTCCTGGGGATTTTTTCTTAGGGAGTTGATTGATAGTTTGTTCTATTTCTTTTTCTGAGATGGGACTGTTTAGGATATTTACTTCTTCCTCTGTTAGTTTGGGCAAGCTGTATTTTTGGAGGTATTTTTCTATTTCATTTAAGTTGTCGAATTTATTGGCATAAAGTTGGGCAAAGTAACTCCTAATTATTGCTCTAATTTCCTCTTCGTTAGTGGTGAGTTCTCCCTTTTCATTTTTAAGACTAACAATTTGATTTTCCTCTTTCCTTTTTTTAATCAGATTTACTAAGGGTTTGTCTATTTTGTTGGTTTTTTCATAGAACCAACTCTTAGTTTTATTAATCAATTCAATAGTTTTTTTACTTTCAATTTTATTGATCTCACCTTTTACTTTTAGAATTTCAAGTTTAGTGTTTGACTGGGGTTTTTAATTTGTTCCTTTTCTAGCATTTTTAATTGCAAACCCAATTCATTGACCTTCTCTTTCTCTATTTTATACAAATAGGCCTCTAGAGATATGAAATTTCCCCTTATTACCGCTTTGGCTGCATCCCATACATTTTGGTATGATGTCTCATTATTATCGTTTTCTTGGGTGAAGTTATTAATTATGTCTATGATTTGCTGTTTCACCCAATCATTCTTTAGTATGAGATTATTTAGTTTCCAATTATTTTTTGGTCTACTTCCCCCTGCTTTTTTGTTGAATGTAATTTTCATTGCATCGTGGTCTGAAAAGGATGCATTTACTATTTCTGCCTTACTACATTTGAGTTTGAGGTTTTTATGTCCTAATATATGGTCAATTTTTGTATAGGTTCCATGAACTGCTGAAAAGAAAGTGTATTCCTTTCTGTCTCCATTACATTTTCTCCAGAGATCTATCATATCTAGCTTTTCTAGTATTCTGTTTACCTCTTTGACTTCTTTCTTATTTATTTTCTGGTTTGATTTATCTAATTCTGAGAGTGCAAGGTTAAGATCTCCCACTATTATAGTTTTACTGTCTATTTCTTCTTGCAGCTCTCTTAGTTTCTCTTTTAAGAATTTAGATGCTACCCCACTTGGTGCATATATGTTTAATATAGATAGTGCTTCATTATCCATGCTACCCTTTAGCAAGATATAGTGTCCTTCCTTATCTCTTTTAATTAGGTCAATTTTTGCTTTAGCTTGATCTGAGATCAGGATGGCTACCCCTGCTTTTTTGACTTCACCTGAAGCATAGTAGATTTTGCTCCAACCTTTTACCTTTAACCTGCATGTATCTCCCCGCTTCAGGTGTGTTTCCTGTAAACAACATATTGTAGGATTCTGGCTTTTAATCCATTCTGCTAACGGCTTCCTCTTTATGGGGGAGTTTACCCCGTTCACGTTTATGGTTAGAATGACCAATTCTGTATTACTTGCCATCTTGTTAACCCCGGTTTATGCTTTCCTCCCTTCTTTCCCCTTTCCCCCCCTTCCAAGTATTAAGCTTGTGAGCACCCCTTGCTTCTCACAGCCCTCCCTTTTTAGTGTCCCTCCCCCCGCCTTAGAGTTCCTCCCCCTATCTTACCCCTTTCCCTCCCAGTTCCCGTATTCCCTTCCGCTTAGCTTATTCCTTCCCTTTCCACTTTTCCCTTCTCACTTTTCAATGAGATGGGAGAAGTTTCACCATAGATTGAATATGTCTTAAGATTTTTCACTTAAAGCCAATTCTGAAGGCAGTAAGATACCCACTATATTCATCCCCCTCCATTCTTTCTCTCAGATATAATAGGTTTCCTATGCCTCTTCATGAGATGTACTACCCCCACTTTACCCTTTTTCTGGTACAATGTCCTTTCCACATCAATTTCTAGAACAAGGTATACATGTATTCTTTATACATCTATATAGTCACAATATAGTTCCCAAGATTAATCTTTACCTTTTTAGATTTCTCTTGAGTTCTATATTTGTAGATCAAACTTTTTGTTAAGTTTTGGTTTTTTCATCAGAAATAGATGAAATTCGCTTACTTCGTTGAATGTCCATCTTCTTCCCTGGAAAAAGATGCTCATTCTCGCTGGGTAAGTTATTTTTGGTTGCATACCAAGTTCCTTAGCCTTTCGGAATATCATATTCCAGGCCCTTCGATCTTTTAATGTGGATGCTGCCAGATCCTGGGTGATCCTTATTGTGGCTCCTTGATACTTGAATTGGGTTTTTCTAGCCGCTTGCAATATTTTTTCTTTCACCTGAGGGTTCTGGCATTTGGCCACTATATTCCTTGGTGTTTTGATTTTAGGATCCCTTTCAGTGGGTGATCGATGAATCCTTTCAATGTTTATTTTTTCCTCTGTTCCTATGACTTCTGGGCAGTTCTCTTTGATAATTTCCTGGAAGACAGTGTCCAGGCTCTTTTTTTCATCATGTTTTTCTGGGAGTCCAATGATTCTCAGATTGTCTCTCCTGGATCTGTTTTCCAGGTCTGTTGTCTTCCCCAGAAGGTATTTCACATTTTTCTCCATTGTTTGATTTTTTTGGATTTGCTTGACTGATTCTTCTTGTCTCCTCGAGTCATTCAATTCCACTTGTTCAATTCTGATTTTCAGTGAAGTATTCTCTTCACTCACTTTTTTAAAATCTTTCTCTAATTGTCCCATTGAGTTCTTTTGTTCTGTGGAATTTTTTTCCATTTCGCCAATTTTGTTTTTTAGAGAGCTGTTTTCTGTTTCCAGTTCACTAATCCTATTTTTCAAGGATTTTACTTCTTTATCCACTCTCTCTTTAACTGACTTCTCCAGGCTCTTTTGCCAAGCCTCCCTCTCCTTTTCCCAAGCCTCACTCTGCTTTCCCCATTTTTCTTCTAGCTCCCTTGTGAGAGCCTTTTTAATCACTTCTATGAGGTTCATCTGTGCTGAGGAACAGACGATCTCCTCCTTTGGGGAATCACCTGGGGACTGCCTGTTTTTAGTCTCCTCAGGATTTAGAGTCTGCTCTCTATCTGTGTAGAAGCTGTCAAGGGTTAAAGTCCTCTTCAGCTTCTTGCTCATTCTGTCTATTAATCAGAGACAAACTACCAAAGAAAAACAGAAAAAACTGGAGTCTTTCTTTGGGGGAGGGGCTGGGTGTGTTATCGAGCTTCCTCTACAGACTGCAGGGGGCAGCAGTGAGGCACTAGCAGGACTGTGCTGCGCCTGCGCTCTGAGATCCCAAAGCGTGCTGAGTCACTGAGAGGGGGGGAAGGGGGAGGCGGCCAGGTCCTGAGAGACTCCAGCTGTTTGCGGTTGTGTTCTTCAGCCCCAGTGTTTTTAGCTTCTCTGCTGGGCTGTTGACTTGCTGCAGGTTCCAAACCTGTAGCGAAGCTCTCCCCGCAGAGACGGCTGCGATCACTCCCCACCCCCTCTCAGCTCTGCTCCCGTGCTCTCACTGCCGCTGCCCTCAGCCTGCGCCCGATCTAAAACCGCCCCAGCCCTCCAGTAAAGACAGACCTTTCTTGGCGGATCTCAAGGATGGCTTCTCTTGGTAACTATATGTGGGTTTTTTTCAGTCAAGCATTGATTCAGAGGCTTGTAATGAAGTGGATAGTGAGAGAAAGCGCGGAGCTTATGCAACTGTGAGCCTCCTCTCCGCCATCTTAACCGGAAGTCCCCCCCATTATATTTCTTGCCCCATATATATTATATGTAACCTAGTTTCTGAGCTTGTCATTCAGTTCTGTTAACTTTGTTCCATAAATCAGTCCAGATTACCTTGAAATCATCATCTAATATAACAAAAGGCTTGTAGGGCTTTATATTAATCACCCTCCAAAACAACCTTGTATTGAACTACTATAGATACAAACATACACACACACACACACACACACACACACACACACACACACACACACACACACATATATACACACACACTATTTTCTCTCTCTATGGATTTGTTAATTTTTTATATTTATGCTGTGTAGAGGGTCATAGTCAGTAGGGAAACTCTGGGTAAGGTATAAGAGCCTTCAGCCCAGAGGGAACCTGCTAACAATATCTGGTTTGGCTCCCCAGCTCTACTAAGGGTTTCAGCCTTCCTTAGAAGTCATGGGGCAGTGACAAACTGTGTTGAGATTGAAGCAGAATGATACCAAGTGGCAAACTACATACAACAGCAAATTATTTATGTGGCCCCATGTGTGCGGTATATACTTGGCATATGCCCAGTGTTTTTGTTATATAAGGATATGAGGATATAAAAAGGGGGAAGTCCTTGTAATAAATTGACTCCATTTTCCCACCATCCTCAGAAGTCTTGCCTCATCACTTCTCAATGAAGACATATATTTTAATCACCCCAGTGTGTGGGCTCTAGAAAGCATGATACTTTTGTCACCCCAACTTGGGGGCTCTAGAAAGCAGGACACAACAATACTGTATGAATTATACATATACATATACATATATATATATTTGCTTTTTACATTAAAATAGAATTCCTCATTAGTAATGATTATTTCTATTTTTTCAGATTCCCATTTTTTAAATTCAGATTCAGATGTTCACATTCACATTTTTTCAGATTCTTTTTTTCATATTGTGTAGCATAGTGTCATACATAAGCAATAATTAATAATTGATTGATATATGCTATAATCTTTCATTGTATCTCATGTAATTTATCCATCTCCTAACTAGAAAGAATCAAATGGAAGACAGGATATGAAGGAAGATATCAAATACAGTAAAAAGAAAGAGTCCTACATTCACCAAAAGGTGACAGCTTTTGTCATAGAGGATAATGAAGGCAGTCCAAATGTAAGAAGGATTCCCATAACAGCCCTAGTATAATCTGTGCATGTACTTTTGGGAACTTTTTTCATGTGACCCTTGTCCAAACAGCCCATACTAACTTTTCTTGTGCCTTACATAAAGGTGTAGAAAGGCAAGGCACCATGCTACCTCTTCACCATTGATAAAAGATGATGTATGATCTTCCTACAAATTAGTACTATATCCTATCTTTCATCTATTGGTCACCTCAAGGTCTCTATGAAGCATTTGGAGAATTTTCTTTCTACTCTGCATGTGTGGGCCTTCTATACCATCAAGAAATATGACATCATATCACTGGGTGGGAGAAAAAAACCCAAAACAAATAAAATATATAAAACTGAAGAACTGGAACCAGAATTGATAGTAATAGAACAAAAGATTCATAGCATTTGGAAAAAAGTAACAATCCAGTCAATAATCCCAAAGATGTGCTACCATACCATACAAAAAATTAGAAATTGAGGAGGTTCCCCTTCAATTGGGGAATGGCTGAACAAGTGGTGGTTTATGAATGTGCTAAGCCATTAATGTTTTATAAGAAATGATGAGCAGAATGACTTCAGAGAAACCTGGAAAGAAATGAGCCGATGCTGAGTGAGTTGAACAGAATCAGAATATTGTGTATGGGTACAGTAGCAATGAACAACTATGATAGACTTAGCTCTTCTCAGCAATACAGTAATCCAAGACAATTCTAAAAAAAAAAAAATTCATGATGCTAATGTTCAGAGAATGTAGTTCAAAACATACTGTTTTTGCATTTTCATTGTTTTTGTGTGTGAACCCCTTTTCATGGTTTTTCCCTTTTGTTTTGAATCTTTTTTTCACAACCTAATGTGAAAATATGTTTATTTTACATGTATAACTTGTATCAGATTGCTTGTTGTCTTGGGAAGGGGAGAGGGAGGGAGGAAAATTTAGATGTTGAAAACTATGTATAATTGTAAAAAAAAATGAAGAAAGAGGAAAAAAAGAAGAATGAAGAACAAAGAAGAAGAAAAAGAAGAATGAAGAAGAAAGAAGTAGTAGTAGTAATAGTAGCAGTGCTGCCATAAAGTCTTCTGTCTTTGAATAGGAAAAACTCTACATCTGGGTGCCCTTCTTTAGGGACAGGAGATGGAAGTCACGGAGTAAGATGTGTTCCTCAAGCAGATCTGCAATATTTCTAATATCCTGCCATTAATATATCCCCACATTCCCAGTTGAATGGCCCTTGAGAGTCATGAAGTGCAACTCAGTTATGATTAGTAATACTTTCTCCTATATCGCTAGTAAGTATAAAGAACCTGAGGGAAACATAAATATTTTACTCATGCAGTTCAATATGGCTAACAACCCAAGACAATATAACATGAATATAGGCAGGAGAATTAAGATGGTATGAAATAGCCATGAGCTGATAGCAAGGGCTTAGGGATCTTTTTTTGGCTGTTCCCTCTCTTACTCTGCATCACATATTTCAGAAATCCTGGACTGATTTAAGTAATCATGATTTCTCTGATTAGTATTTCTTCTTTTAATCCCATCAGGATAGACCTCTGGAAGTTAATTTCTAAATTTCAAAGCCAGAAATAATGTCTCCATCTTTTCTTTACTAATATAATCTGCCCTATGAAAGACCACGTACTGGTCCTTTGATCCAGCCAAAACAAAACAAAACAAAACATTAGTATGACTTTGATGAATATGGCTTAATCCTTCTTTCCACATTTTCCCATATGCAACATTTGACATAATAATTCTCCTATACTTTTGTTAGTATTAGTGCTTAGCTTGTCAATTGCCATCTAGAATCTTCTATATTTCATATTTTTCTAGTGCCACGAAAGAAGTTTCATAGGTAACCAGTTTAATGTCAGAACATGCCAAAAGACATCAGGGAATATGTTGTGCCACACTTCTCTTTTAATGTCCTGACTCACTTTCCCTAATTGTCCTACCTCAGTTATTCTGCCCCAAGACCTCAGGCTCTAATCATTCCCTCTTAATGTTTGATAGGATAAAAGTCTTATATCTTAGACATCATTAAAATATCAGGAGCCTCTCTGGTACCTACCTCCATTATATCATCCTAGGTACCTCCCCTTTTTAAGTCATCCCCATCCAGGTACCTCCCCCATTATGTCATCCTTCTTGTTACCCTATAAAAGAATCTTGTAGCCGACATTTGCTGCTGGATTCTTGGAGACCACAGTCTCATTCAGCCCTGGGACCAAACCACGGATTCATTTGGTCCCAGTAAATCTCTTCCTTTCTAATAAGATAATCTCTATCTTGCCTCAATTTCTTTGGCACTACAAATGCTCCTCAACAACTGGAGGGAGTTTTTAAGCTAATAATTGTGTAGGAAATGTATAGGAAAATTTCATGCTTTGGCTCCCAGAAAAGATCATCATTTATTATATACTAGTTGTTTACTATCAAATATTATCATATGATTAAACCACAGAAGCTATTTTGTTCGAAGTATCCTTAAAGTCCACTTCCTGTTGCCCAAGTAGGTAGAATCTGCAAACCTAGAGAATCCCCTAGGCAGAGTTAATAGGATACTCATGTAACATGGAAGGTTTATCTGAGCACCTGTCGGGTTCTATGCTTAGAGGCAAATGCAAAACGTACCACGCCCATCCAATTTCATAGGTGAGTTCCTATTCCATCCGAGAACATTTTTTATCCATTTGACCATTTAACTTTCAGATGGAGAACTTTCTTTCTGCATTTTTTTTTCCACTTTTTTTTTTTCCCTGAGCTGTTTAATGCAGGAATAACATGAGATAAAACTCTGGCATCTCTTTACCTAGAGAGAGAACATCCAGGACTGTGCAGGTTAACAATAATGGACAGTTGTTTCTCTTGTGCTGGGAACAATAAGAGGCTAAGATCAAACCAGAACCATGATAAAAAGATTCTTAGAGGTGGATCAAGCAGTTTTCAGGTTAAGGTAGTGATCAATCAGATTATACTTGTTTTTCCCTTTTTTAAAAAAAAATATTTTAAATACTCCTATTTGAACAAGTGACAGTTTCCCTATCTGGAAGATAATGGGGTTAGACTAGTTTCAGCTCCAATTCCTGGAAATAAACAATAGCAACCTATATTTGACCTATATTTACATTGAAGGTTTGATGAAAATGTATACCCCTCATTATATCATATAACAGTGAAATGTAACTATAAGCTAAAGACATTCACTAGAAAGAAAAAGAAAAGGAAAGGAATGATTGGCCTCAGGATAAAGAATTTCATAGGCTATACAAATCCCCTATTGTTATAACTTTATGTACAAAGCCTTCTCATAGGGAAGAGGTATGTAATTCTATTTCTGAATATACTTTTGCTTAAAGAAACTAATCTCTTGCCATAAATCATTTATCTAAGATCTAAATATGCATTATTAAAATAGTATTATAAAGATGAATTATCAAATTTTATACTGTAGTCATCTTTTTAAAAAATCATTTAAAGACTGAGTCTTTTAACAGGGAGTCTATTTCCAAGAATAAAGACTAAATTAATTTTGAACTTTGGGTTATATCACAATATAGTATTCCCATGTATAATATCATAGTGAACTCTAGCTCTAAAACTAAAAGACTTGTTAATGAGTTTTGCATTTAGCATCAGCAGTAACTTTCCAGTTTTTCAATTACCCTTAGACATTTCACTGCTCTCAAAATTAAGTTCTTAGATGATTATAATTTTAATAGCAGCTATGTTTGAACAAACTGTGTATCTGACCTAGGAAAAATTGATAATGAATTTAAATTATGTAAATATCTAATGCATAAGTAAAATGGGAGTAATTATCAAATAGAAAATAGTTTCTTCTTTTAGAAAAGGAAACTTCAGTGCCTTTTTCTGATTTGATTTTTCTTAAGGCTACATTACATTCTATGACTTTCTTTAATTTCCATTTTTTTTATAAAGTTTTTTCCAAAATCTATATTAATAGTTTCTTGTATGGGCTTGTTTTCTTATGAAATAAGAAATTTTCTTTCTTAAAAAAACCATTCAGGGAGAAAGTTAGATGAATCAAATGTTCTGATTAGTTGGACTGTTGTTAACTGAGATCAAAAATATTGAATGGAACAAAATGGAGAGCAATCCTTTACAACAGAGTAAGAAAAACAAAGCAATTCTGGTTAAATCCAGTTTAGAGCATTTAGTTTATTTGGTGGGTGTAACAGAATGTCAGTAAAAACAAACAAAAAACAACCAAAAACAAAGAAAACATTAAACCCAGTGGGCTCTGAGCAAGTCATGGAAGCCCAAAGCAGCCTCCAGGGCTTTAAATTGTTAACTGATTGCTTAAGGGGGATTTTCATTCTGGTGCTTTTGCATGCCATGCAATTAACTTTATAAACATGATCCCAATCAATCAACCAACACTTAATGACTTACTAAGTGTCCAGCCATGTGAAGGGTTCTTTCTTAATGCCAGAAAGGCAAAGTAGATTGCTATAAAGTTTAGACATTTCTAAATTACTCTATATTTTTTCCCCTCAAAATGATAAGCTATGCCATAATTTTTAGCTGAGTTAGAATAAATAGCATAAATACTGAGAGTGTTCCACAATGTTGCAAAAATAAATAGATTTCAAGCTACACGTGAGATGACTTTTTATTAGCATTTTATGAGTATTGTTTTGTCATAGAACACTTATTATATGCTTTTAATGTAAAGACATAGATTGTTTCAACCCAAAACAAGTACAATAAAAACACAGAAATTATAGGATGAGACATTATACTAGAAGGAGAACCATATTATATATGGAGTGAGAGGGAAAAACTTCAAAATTTAGCTCTCTTATTTAAAACCTTTTTTTGACACTGGCCTATCCTTTTAGGGCTTACTCTTGGAAAGTCCCAGAATCTTAGAACTGGAAGAGAACTCAGGGACCATTGAGTTTAACTCATATTTGAACAAAAACCCCTCCACAACATGGCAGACAATCCATCATCTATTTTTCTTCTCTTCTTCCATATTGATAAATTCTATAATTCTTGGAAGATTTATTTGTAAAGTGAGATTATTTGATTTTATGAGATGATCTCTAATTTTCTTTTATTATGCATTTGTGTGTAATAGAGATAAGGAGAAGAATTTACAGGAATGTATGAATTCTTTTTCTGTATTTTATTTTCATTATTTCTGTGTTTCCCCTATGACCTGTATAATATGTGCAGGCCCATATTTACTTGAGTCTTGGCCAGCTATAAATATATTTACCTAACCTGAGCTGATGACATTTATCAGTATTTGATGTTTATCGATATTTAGTCAATTAGCTTGACCACTATCTGCTTGATTAAGCCTGAAGGCCTGATTTTCTGTTTCCTAGAAATTAGGTGATTTGGGGGAAACAGTTCCATTTCAATCTCTCTGGATAGCAACAACCAATTAGATGCCTCCCCCTCCCCTTCTCAGTGCTCTCTTGTGATGAAATCTCTTGTATAAAAGCTGTGTATATTTACTACTTCTTTAGCCCTTCTAACATGAAGGACTATTAACATTTAGCATCTTTTGGGATTTAGGAATGGAATGGGTGAAAAGAATTTTTAAGTTTTTTTTTCCAATATCAAGTCAAATTTTTCATCTTAGCAATTTCTGCTCATTGCTCCAAGTTCAGTTCTGTGGAATTAAGCAAGACAACTTTGAATTCTTCCATTTTTCCATTAGAAAAACAATCCCCTACATAGTTTGATAGTTTCATGTGATCCCCTCAGTTGTTTTCTTCTTTAAGGCAAATAGTCCCAATTTCTTTAACTGATTGTCACATGCTATAAATTTGCTTTTGGTATCCTTTATCTGTAGTCGAATAGCAGAAGACAATTTTTAGCCCTTTTGTTGTGATGTTCACTTTTAAGAGTGATACAATTCCAACACACTGTCCAGTAAAATGATTTATATAGAATACTCAGTAGTAATAGAATTTGGAATAAATGCAACATAGAAATATATGGATTGCTAAAAAGAAAAAAAAGAACAGGATTCTGGATTCAGATTATAAATAACAAACAGTGCTTCTGCTGCTGGTGGTGGTGGCTCTCCTCTTCTTACTTCTCCTCCTTTCTTTTCTTCTTCTTCCACCTTGAGCTTTCCCTTTCCTCTTTTTCTTCCTCCTTTTCTTCCTCCTTCTTCTCTTCCTCTTTCTTCTCCTCCTCCTCCTCCTTCATCTTCTCCTCTCCTTCTCCTCTTTCTCCTTCTTCCTCCTCCTGCTCCTCTTTCTTCTTCCTCTTCTTCTTCCCCTTCTTTTTTTTTCCTTCTCCTTTTCCCCATTGCTCAAGTGAAGGGACTTTAACTCCATTTTGTCACTCCACCAGCAAGAGTTTGTAAACTGTTGATATACCTATTTTTGATTTATCTATTTCCTCGACACACAGAAAGCAGTTTGATATTAAGTTATAAGTACAAAAGCTAAAATTGTATTAAGCCACTATCAGTCACTTATCGCAACTGAAACCTTAGACTCTTCTCTGCTTTGCTTTATAAGAATCACATTTTGAAATAAATGCTGTACTGAGGAAACTGTGGAATATAACATAATGAAAAGTGATTTTCCCCCAGTGAGGCTGGGGTCTAGCTCCTACTCCATAAACATTTACATTTGCCAAGAGACTTTTCCGATAACAATTGTATTTTGTATGAATGGAGATATCACATCACTTTGTTTCAGAATGAAATAGACTTTTTAAAGTGTCTTGCTGTCCCTTAAATACTATTTATGCTCTTTTACCCTTATGCCTTGCTTCATGTCATTTTGTTAACTCATTACTCTCTTCCATCCTTTCCATATTTTCAAAATCTTTCCCCTCTTCAGCATAAATAGCCCCCATTTCATAAAAATAGTTCTATAAACATCCCCACCTGAAATCATCTTATCTTTCCCATAATTCTAATATAAAAGCATTGTCTGCCAATTTATTTATTTATTAAGGATCTGATTTATGTAAGGCAGTATATTAGGACAAATATGAAATTTAGATGAGATATATTTTGGTGTTCTTATGTGGTTTGTCATTAATGGATATAAAATAATAATAATAGAATAATGATAGCTTTTATATGGCTCTTTAAGTTTTATAATATTCTTTATATATTATATTTCATTTTATCTGCACTACATCCATTGCAGATTGTTTTATCATAATTATCTCCATTTTACAGATGAGAAAACTGAGACTGAGAAAGATTAATTGATTTGCCTAGGAATCCAAAGTTTTAAAATATCTAGCACTTTATTGTGCCTAATAAAACAAGTATCATTATCAAAAGAGTACATATGTGCATTAAAATGGTTCAAAAAAACTCTTCTCGTATTAAATTTCCTATTCTTAATTAACTGTAATAAATCTGTGAGTGCATTTTCATTTTTCACATTATATACCATAACAGCAAGTGTCAGAGACTTTTGTATTTCTCCTAAAATCTTTTTCTTCTATAGATACCAGGCAAATGCAAAATATATAGTTGTGAACTTGTTGCATAGAATGGGTAGAGATTATATTTTGTTTAGAGGTGATTAGATGGTGCAGTGGCTGGAACACCAATCTTGAAGTCAGGAGAGCTCGAGTTCAAATCTGACCTCAAACAGCTAACATGTGCTAGATGTATGATATCTGTGTGATGATCATGGGCAAGTTACTTAACTCCAATTGCTTAATAAAAAACAACAACAAAAAAATAAATGTTATATATATATATAACCACATAGTTCAAAATAAGCCTGATAGTCTTTGGACAAAAAAAGCCATCTATATCCAGAAAAAGAACTATGGAGATTGAATGCAAATCAACACACTTTTTTCTGTTTTTTTTTTTTTTTTTTTTCTCTCTCCCATGGTTTTTCCCTTTGGCTCTGATTTTTTCATTCTCAACATGATTCATAAAGCAATGTATATTAAAAATAAATTTTTTTTAAAAAAAGAGATTATATTCTGTTTATATAAAGTATTTTTCTTTAACTATAGGAAAGAGTTAAGTGACTCAGTAGATAAACTACTGAGCCCGGAGGAAGGAAAACATGAGTTTAAATGCAGCCTCAGATACTTACTAGCTGTGGACTCTGAACAAATTACCTAAACTCTGATTGCCTTAATCCACAGAGAAGGAAATGGTAAACTATTCCAGTATCTTTACACTCCCTCCATCCCACTGCCCCCAACCTCCTTCAAAAAAACAAAACAAAATAAAATCTATGGATGATATAATCCATGCTATCACTAAGAGTCAAGAATGCTGAACAATAGCAAACAACAAAACCATAACTATCATATGAATCAATATAGTGCAAGGAAACTACATCTTTGTATTTTAAGCAAATATCAGAATGATTTCTGCATATCTATATGGAATATAGATCAAATTCTCTAGCCACAAATTTCAACAAAGCTGTTTAATTTCTGTACATGTCTCATATAAGCATCCAGGAGATTCCTTCAAGCATGTGGAAATTGAAAGCTTTCTGAACTTCTCATTATTTAAGGGTATAGTTTATCATCTACTCAAAACCACAGCTAGTGATCCTTCACCCTTATTAATCTATTTCTTTTACCAGTTAGCAGATTATATATTAGTTTTAATAAAAATTTTAGTAAAAAGTTAGCAATATGTGGAGAAATATTCCTCCCATATCATACGAGATAGAATCTCCCACAGGTGCTCTAGAATCAAAAGAGAGACCACACAGGAAAAACTTGTGACTAGAATACCTGTGCAGGTATGAAAAAAATATAAAAAAGTTACTTCTGGCATATGTGTCTAGGAAGCACAAATATCTTGTATTTATTACTCATGTTTCTGAAACTCCTGTTTATTCCCACTAAAAAAGCCGCCAAAGGTTCTTTAATTATATAATCAGAGATTCTGCTTTCTCAACTAACTTGGGTGTCTCTGCTGTGCTCTTTCCTCTGCTAAATTGGACTTTCAATTAGTATCTCTTCTAAACTATTAAGATCATCAGATATTATGCAGCCTCTTCCTCTACAGAGAGGTCTATCTGCTTTTCTAGATCATAGCCCCAGGGGTCATTTCCCTTTTAAAGATGTCATATTCCATTCTGCTAGCTAGAGAAATTTATAGATAGTTAAAATTTTCTTTTGAAAAAAATTTATACTGTCATTTAGTTCTCTTCATTTAAAGTTTTACTTGACTCACTGAATAAAATTCCTTTTAACTCCTCTCCTAACTCCCCGAATTGCTAGCCTGAATCTCCTTCATATCACCAAGGAACTTTGATGAGCAAACCTGCAAAGGAGTTGGGAAAGGAAATTCATTTCAACAGACAAAATGCCCTGATTGCCATGCAAATCAACTGAAGAGCAAAACTTAAAAGGTCCAGTTGGACTTGTTGAAGGATATAATCTTTGCTCTACTTCCCACCCAGCAATTAAAATTGCAGTCGGTAATCTATTCTTAAATTAATTGGACCTCCTCCTGGGGGTTGACAAGATTTCCATTATACTTGGTTTCCATTAGAATGTCTTCTTCACAAGCATATAGGTGGATGTAGTATATAAAGTGTACTGTGTTCCTCACATAGACACTTTAAATTGCTCCTGAGATTATTCTCATTCTACTCAAAGACAGAATTTTAAACATCTTGGGTTTAGTTTCTGCTTAAATTTCCTATTAATATAAGTAAATATGCTTTGGGACAGTTGATCCAAAGAATCCTTGTTTTATTTGTTTACTTTAGTCTTCTGTTGGCTGGGAAAAAAGGCCGCAATAACTCAAGTTCAACAAGCTGTAAGAGGAGAAAAATGTGACAGCAAGAACAAAGGAAGAAGTGAGAAAAATAGCAATTCTTTATTTTGTAAGAGTCGTTTCTTGCTGCCTGAAAGGTATATGACCTGCTTTGAGATTGCAGGAGTTCATTCACTTTACATTTTAATCAGAATATTTATAAGCATCTATCTGCTTCTTTAGTTTGCCACAATTAATTCTGGGCTCTTGTGGGAGAAAAAATACTTTTAATCCCCAGAGATTCAATTACCTTTTTATATAGTTCACCATATCAAATCACTGCCAATTTAAGAAAACAGGGTTTTAAAAAAAACGTATTAAAGAGACGAGTTCAGGATAATGTCAAAATTAGTTTAACCCTATAACATGTTAATTCTTGAGACAATATGAAATTTAAAGATGTTAAAGTTGGCTGGGAACTTATCTTATGCCATACATAAAGAAAAACTCCTTTGGAGAAAACTGATATTTTACAATAGACAATAAAAATGGATAATTGAAACTATTCTTTTTTTGAGTCCAGAGAAAATGACAAAATGGAATAATTAAGGGTTTGGAGGTTATAAAGATAAAAACACTAGCATGCTATTAATGAAGCTTTAAATTAATCTGACAATTCTAAAAAGAAATTTGAAATAACAATAAGAAAAAATGAAGATTTCAATATCCTTTGATGATGAGATTCCCCCTAGTAGGTATATTCCCCAAGAATATTGACTAAAAATACATGTTTTATATTTACAGCAATACTTTTTTTATAGGAACAAAGGAGAAGTATAACCAGTGTTCATCAACTGGGGAATGACCAAGCTAATTGCATTATGTGAATGTATTGGAATGTTACTCCAGTATAAGAAATAAAGAATATTATGAGCATAGAAAAGTATGGGATTATTTAAACTGATGAAAAGTGAAGTGAGTAGAATCAAGGGGAGTCATAATGATAATAATAAAGGGAATATCAATGATAATCAAAAATTCAAACAAAATGCTGTGATATCATCATGAGATGTTTGAGAACAAGCTTCCTTCTCTGCTTTGTAGAGATTATAGTATAAAACACTTCATATGACATCACATGAGTATTTGCTTGACCTTTTCCAAACTATTAGCCTTTGTAAACTTAGTATCCTTTTTTTGTAAAAAGAAGCATGACAGTATTTAATATATAACTAATGAGTTTATTTCAATGGAAATGCTTCATAAGCCTTAAAGTATTACCTAACTGTTTTTTTTTACTAATGTTCATTTTTTAATTTAAATATTAAGAATGATTTATTCATGTTATAAACATAACATCACTCCCAATCACAATAGGGATTATGGATATTATTTCCCCATAAAGGTCATATTCTGTGATGTTTACTATTACAATAATTCATCATTTTTGTTTATTTTCTTTCTGACCAAACCCCTAAAATTCTTCTAACAACTACTAATCACATTTCAAAACCAATTCAATTGCTGATCTATTTACTACTATTTTTATATTAAATTCTTTTGTTAGATTAAATTTACAGTGATTCATTTTGGAGGCTGGCCTAGGATCGAAATATTTGGCAGGGTTTTGACACTACATAATGCAAAAAAAGAGGCACATTTATTTTCACTAATTAACTAAAATAAGTGTTAGTAAAGTATCTGACTTCCCAGTTGTTTCTTTCATTGACTTTACTAGAAGCTCTGCCATGAACAGTCATGATGGTTCAATTGGTCCTTGAGTGATTAATTCTGAAAAGGTTTTGAAAGCAACAAAAGAAAAGAAAAAAAAAGAAAGAAATCTGTCAGTTTCTTGGTTTTTCTTTGCAATAGCTGCTTCCTGGAAGGCCGCCAAGCTTGGGGTGTCATTTCTACTAACCCAAGATTAAGACATCTGAGTCATACTTTTTTTTAAAATAAAAAATGGGGGCGGGGGGGAGGAGAGAAGAAAACATCTTCACTAAAAGAAGACTAAATCCTTAAAAGAAAATGTAAGCATTAAATCATATTACTTTATCTTCTTCTAAGGAATAAAACTGAAAAAGGAAAGAGAAAACAGAAGAGAGATAAGAAAAGGAAGAAGGAAAACTGAATTATATTCAAAGGAACATTATCTTCAAAAAATGTGTACAGATACACAAATATACACATACATACATAAATATTTTCCCAAAGCCAAACAAATGTAAATGTAATGCCTTAACTTCCAGGGTTCTTTCTTGAATTTTCTCAAGTTGGTTAAGGTCCTCTATAAAAAAAAGGCTTGGTCTGGACTGAATATGATATTGCACAGAAGATCTGACTAGACAGACTACACTGAAAATACTGGAGCACTAAACCTATATTTAACATACACATTCTCTTTGTATTTATTTATTTTTTTATTAAAGCTTTTTATTTTCAAAACATATGCATGGATAATTTTTCAACATTGATCCTTGCATAGCCTTGTGTTCCAAATTTTCCCCTTCTTCTCCTCCCCCTTCCATAAATGGCAAGTAATCCGATATATATATATATTATATATGTTAAACTATATATTAAATCCAATATATGTAAACATATTTTATAGTTATCTTGCTGGACAAGAGAGATCAGATCAAAAAAGAAAAGAAAATGAATAAGAAAACAAAATGCAAATGAACAACAAAAAGAGTGAGAATGTTAACTTCTGCATTCTCCAAAAGTACCTTCCTATGCAAAATTGCACAATAAAAGCGGTAGAACTTATGGGGAAATGAGGAGGGACACAATGTTTAAAAACTTTGTCAGTGATATATTATTTAAAAAACTGAAAAACTAGGAACCAAATAAAAAGGTAGCAAGCTTTTATACATGTTAAATTGTTAAGTAATTCATCAATACTTCAATAAATAGTGGTGGAAAAAATGACTCTTGGCCTGTACCCCATTTCCTATTGGCCAAATTGGCAAAGTCTGATGCAGGACAGAACTCCAGACTTATAGTTTGGAGCTGGGGAAAGGGATGTCATGGGGAAAGGACTGATATATAGCAAGCTAGCCCTTCTTCACTCACTGCTCCTATTGCATTAAAAGATACACAGTAAATATGGCACATTATCTTGACAAAACCCAGAACTTTATTTGTGGCAGTGAGGGTGAGAAGAGTTGCAGCTTGTGAATTATTTAGTAGCACAATTGTTTGTATTCAAGCTGTTTCTTATAGATGCAAACCCAAAATTTGTAGTATACTTAAAACATTTCCTAATATGTCAATGACATTGTAATATTTTTTGGTGGGGACACATTACAGTAGAACTGACTATACATTAATTAATAAAGCCTAAAGAAATGCTGTTTTGTTTTTGTGTACACAGCTCACACTAAACATGGGATACGATTACATACCTTTTTAATGAATTGCCACAAATCCAGATTTCCCTCAACCTACACATATGCAAATTATTTTCTGTTTGTGGGATTAGTTCTCATTTAAATGCAGGGCTAATAATTTTACCCTGTACAATTTCATCTTGTTAATTTTGACCTAGCTGTGGCTTTACAGTCAAGTCATTTCATCTCATGAGGGAATTCAGTTTCTGTAAAAATGAAGTTTGCAATACTTCCACTAGCTTTCTCACAGGCTTGTTATGAGAAAGGTGATTTATAAAACTTAGAGTTCCATGGAAATATGCTTTCTTAGGATCATTTTGAATCTTGATTCTGCCATAGCTAGCATTAGCTCATTCTTCTCCTTTTTTGTCATCCACAAAATTGACAAATATATCTTCTATACCTTCCTCTAAGATAGTGAGTTAATATTCAAGTCTTCTATGAGCTGGATCTAACTCACCTTCTTAAAAGTATTTCACATCACTGCCTTTCTTCTACCTCATCATCTAGTCAAACTGAACAAATATGAATTCCCTCACACATTATATTGTCTCAAATTCATTCATTTTCTCAGGCTTTTTCCTCTTCCTAGTATGATTTCTCTAGGAAAGCACTCTTCTTCATCTGTTAAAATCATACACATCCTCTATGGTACAGCTTAAATATTGTTTTTTTTTTTTTTTAATCTTTTTTTCACATTAAACTTATTCCCAAACTTGCCTTAGACTACTATAGGGGAGTATATGTTTTATCTTTAAATGCACTAAAATGTGATTCCTGAACATATTATGTATTTAATAGTTTATATTTTTGAAATAAATGGTATTGCCAGAATTTGATGGCATTTAATAATGCAAAAATGTGCTTCCAAAGTAGAAGTTAAATAACCCATAAAGTAGAGCCTTTTTCATGGTAGAAAATCTCATATATCATAATGGTTTATAGTTGAGGAATATATATGCGTGTGTGTGTGTGTGTGTATGTGTGTGTATACATACACATATATATGTATATATCTAATATGTGGATACATTTATATGCATTATACATACTTATATACATATACACACGTTTTATATATATATATATATATATATATATATACATACATACACACATATACACAAATACATACATATATACACACATATGGAAAAGCTAGAAATATATAAATTCAGAGATAAAATATGACTTTAGCAAGGTAAAATATTAGTTGTACAGTTAATCAGTTAATCAATCAACAAGTCCATTAAATTCCTCCTATTCACCAAATAATTCAAGAAAATAAGAGTTAACAAAACTCCATAACTTTGGACCTCTTCTAGAGTCTTATTTTTTTTCTTTGCTTTCTCTGAGCCAACAGGAATTTTACTTTCTTCCAGACCTCTTTATGAAACCTCTTTCATAACATCCATGCTCCCTGACCTATTTTATTTTTACCCCAAGTTCTGGGACATTTTCAAAGACTAAATGTATCTAGGTAACAAGGGCTTCATGAGACCATAAAATCCAGCCAAGAGTAGGTTTAGGCTTTCTGAAAGTATCTTATATTTTTTCAGTAGGATCAAGTTGTTCCTTTTGATTATAATTTTAAATTATTATTAATTTTAAAACCAATGGAGATGTGAACAACGTGGTCCCAAACCTTCATGATAGCCAAATGTTCTGGTTTGTCTCTTTCTATGCTATTTTTGTAGACTACAATTTAAAATTTAGAATTTGCATTTAGTAAATTGAATTCAGGATGCTTAAGTCATCTTCCTTCTGCTATGTGTAGTGAGGAAATTTAAATTTAAAAAGTCAGTAGCAAGAGTAGTTTATAAGATACCATGCCCTCTTTTTTACTCTTTTACTTCATGGATACAATCTGTTTACAGTGACAAAGTTTGCTGCAGGAAACTGAGAAAAATAAATTAAAAGAATCTAGTTCTGTCTAGGCAAAACACAACTACATTGCAATGACTGGCGGTAAGCCATGGACCAGCTTCATGGTTCATGAGTGCCACGTGATATTTTATACAAGATAATGAACATTCATGTTGATAAGTTTTCTGAAGACACAGAAAGAAACACCTTTTCATAGGAATGAATCTTACATACTGGAAAATGAATTTGATGTGCCTTTGCTGAGATTTTTATACCTGGATGAACTACACAGAAAAATGCCAAATCAAGAACAAATTGACTCGCACTTCCAACAACAAAACAAAACTCATAAAACAGAGAGTGTGGCTGCAGACATTGCTGCAAGGCATTACTTAAAAAAAAAATGTCTGGCAACAAAGTCTAGTCTTTAATCAGCTTCAAAATGATTAACAATGTTAACCGTTCAATTTTTTATATGTCTCTTGTCAAATGTGGATCCAATTTAACATTAACAACAACAACAATAAAATAATAATATTATAATTAATAATAAATTGCAAAATAATAAATAATAATAAAAGTAATACAAATTAATTTAACCCCCTCAAAATTTAGCCCATGTCCTATATCATAATAGAGTGTGAGAAATAGTCAAGTGGGAGATGCCATTTGTGGTAGAGCAGAGACTTTCTGTGCCTTGTAACTTCTATTGTAATTAAGAAACCCTGTCATAAACACTAACATGTCAGCCATTAGGATTTTGTATTAACTCCCTAACCACTGTGTTGTGACTGCTCATATGAATTTCATAGTTTCTAAGTTCTTCTTTTTTTAAATTGTGAACAGCAATAATTTAAAAAAATAAACATTTTGATATATGAGGGAAAAAGGGAGAAAAAAAGAAGCCAGTATAAGAAAATGGACTTCTGTTGTGAAATTTGTTTTTAAAGAAACATATGTTTGTATAGTTATACTACTGGTAATACTACATTTACATTAGTGATAATAGGTTATATCTTTATGTGAATTGTAATTTAGCAGAGCTAATGGCAGTCCTTTTTATTCTGATGCCACAAGATGGCAAAATACAATAGAGCAAATAAAAGATACCAAAACCTCATCTTCTTGAAATTCTTTAGTGCAAAAGGGGTTGACAACTGATGTGGGCAAACCCTGAATATATATGGGGAATGAAGATAGTAATGATTTTATGATGCACTAGTCAATTAAATGTCTTTAATCATCATAGAGAAAGGTTTCATACTTTGTTTTTGACAATGGGAAAATGTCTTTATCTTTCTCTAGCTTGTATAACTGTTTTCAAATGTCTTGGAGACCTCTTTATCCTGGAGCCCTGGAGTCCACACATTGGACGTGCCATCTGACCCATGGTCTCTCTTGATCAGATAAGCCATTAGAACCTCCATTTGAGAACAACACCTAATTAGTCATCTCTTTATTCCTTCATGTGTATGTTAAATTTTCTCTAATATACCCCCTATATGAACCACACCAACCCAAACATATGCCTCCTAATCCCAGATTCCTTTTTATAAGTTGTTTTCTTCCACTAATGAGTAAACTCTTTGAAGTCAAAGACTATATTTCTGTTCAAATTTCTGTCTCCACAGTACCTGGAACACAGAAACAGCTAGACAAATGCTTGCAGACTGACTAATTATTGTGATTATTATATGCACAGAAAGTTTTGAGATAGGAGGTTTCAAGAGGTTTAGAAATATTTATAGATTAATTCTCATGACCTAAAATTCCACAAAAGAATTTAATCCAAAAGAAATGATAAAATGTCAATACTGAAATTCTGAAAATAATCAAGGGAAAGAAAGGCTAAAATTATCGAAGGAAATCAGTGCAGTTGAACCTTGGAATTAATGAACTTACATCTTAAAAAAAAAGATGTATGTTAAAGATGGAAGTGTGTAGGATGCACAGATGGTTGCAGGGGGGTTGAACATCTTGTCAAAAAGAAATTACATGGACCACTGTGTTAGGATTAGGCATAGAATTGGCCATTATTTGACAATTGCCCGTTATCTAGTTCTGTGTCATAGTTTCAGAGCAGAGAAGAATTATAATTATACAGGGACCCACCTGAGTAAGCATCAGTGAGCAGATAAAGAGAGTAGTAACCACATCTTTCCATAGAACAACCACCTTGGAAGTATCAAGAATTTACAAATCCTTAGAACCAGCTGTGTAAAGAATAAAACATAAAGACCTGAAACTTAGGACAATTACCCTCCTCTTCTCCCCCCAAATTTTGAAGTAACCATAGCCCAGTCCTATTTTAAAGTCCCAAATTAAAAAATCGTTGTTTAGTCAATTATTCATGTTCAACAACTGGGTCTTTCTGACCCCGTTTGATGTTTTCTTAGAAAAGATACTGGATTTTTTGCATTTATTTCTCCAGCTCATCTTATAGATGAGGAAACTGACACAAATAGGATTTAGTGATATACTTAGAGTTACATAGGTATTAAGAGTCTAAGACCTGATTTAAATTCAAATACTTTTGATTCAAGGGATGGCATGCTATATATTATAACATCTAGTTGCCCTTTAAAGTAAAAAAAAAAAAGGTATAAAATAAGCCAACAACAAGAACACAAGATCCTGTTTAAATTAAAGTTCATAAATATTTACTACACTGACAGAGAAGCTCAAGATATAAACTCAGAAGAAGTCAACAACTTGAAAATATCTACAACTTCAAAAGGAAAGCAACAATAAAAAAATGCTGATTGGACATAAGCCCAACAATAATTCCAAGAGAAAAATGAATAAAAGTTAAAAGAACAAAGAAAAAAATATATATAAAATCAAATAAGAGAGATAGAAGAAACACTATTAAAGGAAATTAGAACAATGTGACAAAATTATGAAGAGAATTAACATCTTATAAAAATAGAAGCACAAAAATACTAAGAAAAACAAGTTCTTAAAAATAAACATTGAAGAAATAGAGATACTCTTGCAAAAGAAACACACACACACACACACACACACACACACACACACACACACACACAAAGTTAAAATAAAAAGCCAAACCAGAATCTATTCAGCTTGAGTTGAAGTAAAAAAAGCATAGTTAGCAATCATGATCTCAGATAAAAGCAAAAAGAGAACCAATTACATTTTCCTCCAATATATATATAAAACATTTTTAACATTCATTAAAAAAAAATATTGAATTCCAAATTCTTTCTCCTTTTCTCTGTACATGTAGTATTATACAAAACATATTTTCACATTTAATCATGTTGTAAAAGACAACACAGACCTAAATATAAAATAAAGGAAACAAAAAGTATCTTTGATCTTCATTCAGACTATATGCATTTTCTCTGAAAACCAAAAGCATTTTTCATAAGTCCTTCAGAATTGTCTTACATTGTATTGCTGAATATAATTAATTTATCCACAAATAATCAAATAACATTGCTGTTACTGTGTACAATATTCTTTTGGTTCTGCTTATTTTACTTTGCATCAGTTCATATGTTTTGCCAGATTTTTATAAGAGCAATCTGCTTGCTATTTCTTGTAGCAAATGAACATAATTTGGTTAATCATTCCCTAATTGATGAGCATCCTCTCAATTTCCAATTCTTGTTCACCACTAAAAGAGCTTCTATAAATATTTTTTTATGTATTGGTTGTTTTCCTTTTTTTTTTTTTTTTTTTTTTTTAACTCTATGAAACACAGACCTAGTAGCAGTATTGCAGAGTCAAAGGGTATGCATGGTTTTATAGTCTTTTGTGCACGGTTCTAAATTGCTTTTCAGAATGGTTTCCCCATACACCCTCTGATATTAGTTATTTTCCTTTTCTTTCATATGGTACTGTAGAGTTGTTTTAATTTTCAAATCTCTAATCAATAGTGATTTGGAGCAATTTTTTATGACTACAGACTACTGATAACTTTGATTACTTTATCTGAAAACTTTGACCATTTATCAACTGGGAAAACTCTCTCTCACACACACACACAAATTTTATTTAGTTCTGTATAGATTTAAGAAATGAGGCCTTTATCAGCGATAGTTGCTATAAATTATTTTCTCACAGTTACAGTTGCTAACTGAATTTTCTTTTATTCTTTTCCCCCCTCTGTTCATCCTATCCTCTCTCTCCTTTCCCTATGTCCATTTTAAAAAGTGTTTTGTTTCTGACTAATTCCTCCCTTAATCTATCCTTTCTTCTATCAGTTCTCTCAGCCTCATCTTTTATACCTTTCCCTTCTTATTTTTTCTATACAGTAAGATACATTTCTATATCCCACATGTGAGTATATGTATGTCATTAAGATTCAAATGTTTTAGCCCACCTCCACTGCAAAAGATCTTTCTTGCCTCTTTTAAGTGAAATAATTTACCCTGTTCTATATCATGTTCTTCCTTTCCCCCAGGGCCTTCTTCTTCCTCACCCCATAATTTTATTTTTATTTTTTATATATTTTTAGATATATATTTTTAGATATTATCACATCATATTCAGCTCACTGGTATTCCCTCTGTCTATGTATATTTCTTTTAACTAATAACAAAAACGTTCTTTAGAGTACCAAATATCATATTTCCACATAGGAAGGTAAATGATTTAACCTTATAAAATTCCATATGATTTATCTTTCCTGTTTCTCTTTGTATGCTTCTCTTGAGTCTTATATTTGAAAGTCAAATTTTATATTCAGCTTTAGTCTTTTCAATAGGAATTCTTGAACATTTTCTATTATTTTGATTGTCCATTTCCCCCATGAAGACTTATGTTTACTTTTGCTGGATAGGTGATTCTTGATCCTTGGCTGTAATCCTAACCTCTTTCCCTTTCCAACATCACATTTCAAGCCCTCTGATCCTTTAATTTAGAAGTGGCTAAAACTGATGATATCTTGACTGTGGTTCCATAATATTTGAATTATTATTTTCTGGCTCATTACAATAATTTCTTTTTGGCCTAGGAGATCTAAAATTTGCCTTTTATTTTTCCTGGGAATTTCCATTTTGGATTCTCTCAATGGATTCTTTACATTTCTTTCTGGTTCCAGATTATTTGAAAAGTTTTCATGATAATTTCTTCAAAACAATGCCTTGGCCTTTTTCGGGGGGGGGGGGGGAGAAAGGATAGGATGGGGAGATAAATGATATTCAAATAGTTCAATAATTCTTAAGTGATCCCTCCCATATCTATTTTTTTTTCAGAACAATAGTTTTTGTGCAATGAGATATTTTACATTTAATTCATTTTCATTCTTTTTTGTTTTGTTTTGTTTCTTCTTGTGTCTCATGGAGTTATTAGCTTATATTGACCTAATTCCTTATTTGAAAGGATTAGTTTCTTCAGTGAATTTTGTACCTCCTTTTCCCTTTGGCTAATTCTATAATGTAAGAAGTTCTTTCCTTCAGTGATTTTTGCACATCCATTTCTATTTGTCCAATTTTGCTTTACATGGAATTCTTCTTTTAAGTCAATCTGTGTATGTATATATACCATCTGCCCCATTTTAAGATATTAATTTCTTCAATATATTTGTGCCATATTTTTTTTTACCAAATTGATTTTTTTTCATGATTTTCTTGTATCTCTCGTATGTTTCCTGATTCTTCCTCCATCTCTTTTTTATTTGATTTTTAAAATTTTCTTTGAGCTCTTTAAGGAATTGTTTTTGGGTCCAAGACCAATTCAAAGTTTATTTGTTTGTTTTTTCCTGAGACTTTGTTATATTCTTTTGTTTTAAATTTTTTCAGCTCAGAACTGACCTGGGCCCCTGATTCACTTTGACCATAAGTTTTGGTGTGCTAGTGCTCCTCCTTGCACAAGGACTGGGACTACTTTTTCTCTGTCCTCTCCATCCTATTCACTAAAAAACTAAAAAACAACAACAGCAAAAGAAAATCAAACAATCTCCCTCCCAAAAAACTTCCTACAGAACCTAGACCCAATTAAAAGATAATCAGGGAAACTTCATTTTTTCAGAAAGTACCATGGAAACATTAATCCCTTGTGGGTGGAATTGTGAACTGATCCAGTCATTCTAGAAAGGAATTTGAAACTATGTGCAAAGGACGTTACCTTATCAGTGAGTGATGGAGGGGTGGGAGAAAGGGAGAGAATTCACAATCTAGGAATAATAGTGCTAGGTCTGTACTTCAAAGAAATCAAAGGGGAAAAAATGGAAAGCAAAAGTTCCTTATGTACAAAAATATTTCTAGCAGCCCTTTTTCTATTGTTGAAGAATTGGAAATTGAATAGACATTTATTAATTAGAGAATGAATGAACATATTCTGCCTTAGGCACTTTTTAGCTATAGGACTCTGAGTGAGTTATATATCTTTCAGTACAGTCAGAAGTACTATTGTTATAGGTTCTTATTATAGCTTCTCACTGTCCTCATCCTCATCAGTAAAATGAGAGAGCTGAAATTGATGAGCTTTGGGATTCCATACAACTCTAAATCTATGATTCCGTGAACCATGTGAATTTGATCTTCCAAGTTCTGGTTTTCCTCTAAGTAATGATATTTGCCCTACCTTAGCATGAGAAACAAATGAGATGCCACATGGCAAGTGTTATATTAATGTAAGTTATCTTTGCTAGTATTAGAAACATGTAGGTAAAATTGAGGAAATTCACATAATCTTTAATTGATCTACATGCTTTATAGAAATCTAAGCAAGTACATGTTGACTTTGAGAAAGAATTAACTGAAAATTTAAGAAGACAGATGGATTTTGGGAATTTGTTGTATACACATATGACATTGCCCATATGTGATGCAGTTTATAGCTACCTGTTGTATATGGAATCATTAAATCAGTCATAACAATAAATGAATGGTTACAACATAAAAATAAATGTTTTTCATTTTCCTATATTTAGTTCCTATGTCTGCCTCATTTTGAGGTTTACCATCTTTATAAAATACATAGATTCATTCATAGTTTTAATGCTAGAAGTATTTATCATCAGATTCAGGAGCTGTGACAAACACCAATTTCTGTTTTCTTGCTTAATATTTAGTCTTTTAATTTAAAAAAAACTAAACATTCATTTTAAGAATTTTGTGTTCTAAATTCTTTCCTTTTTTTCATTCCTCCATCACTCATTGATAAAGTAAGCAAAATGATATCAATTATGTATGTGAAATCATGCAAAGTGTATTTCCATAATAGCTATATTTGAGAAAAAACAAAAAAAAAAGGAAAAAAATATACTACAAAGTTCATGTTTTTTCTCTGGACATAGATTACAATTATTATTATTATTATTTTATCTTGAGTACATTGGAATTGTCCTGGATTATAGTATTAATCAGAATAGCCAAATCTTTGGTAATTACAACATTGCTGTTTACTGTGCCTAAGCATCTGCTGATTCGTGTATTTCTTTTTTTCTGAGAATTCTTTTTTCTGCCCTTGCTACTTTTATGGCATACTGTAATGCCAGAGAAACTGAGGTAGGATAGAGATTAAAGAACAAATTGATTACTAATTTATTGAAGAGTAAATCAATTGACTGGATTGGACTCTCATCTCAAAGTATCCAGCCCTGAATATCAGATACAAGACTCTTTTATAGGATAACAAGGACAATGACATAATGGAGGAGGTACCTGGATAGGGCTGACCTAATGGGTAGAGGCACCTAGGATGACATAATGGAGGAGGAACTGGAGAGGTTCCTGATATTCTAATGATGTCTAAAATGGATAGACCTTTATCCAGTCAAACATTAAGAAGGAATGATTATAGCCTAAAGATATGACCTTTATTTCATCAAACATTAAGAGGGAATAATTATAACCTGAGGCAGAGTAACTGAATAGGATAACTAGGGAAACTGCGTCAGGACATTAAAAGGAAATTGTGGCACAACAGTACTACTTCATAACAATTCTATTCCAAAATTTATTCAGCTATAAGCCAATTGATAAGCATTCCCATCAATTTCCATCTTTTTTTACCACTACAAATGGAGCTGCTATAAATATTTTTGCACCTATAGTCACTGTTTCTTTTTTCTTTTTTTTTTCTTTTCTTTTCTTTTTTTTTTTTTTAATATCTTTGAGATATAGACCAATTAGTGGGATTGCTGGGTCAGAGTACAAAATTTTATAATCCTTTGTGTATAATTCTAAATTATCTTCCAGAATTGGCTAGTTTATAACCATTAGTTTATCTGTATACCTATTTTTGCTCAATCCCTTCAGCATTTGTCATTTCTAATAGATGTGAGATAGTTTCCCAGAATGGTTCAGATTTACATTTCTATAATCAATAGTAATTTAAGGCATTTTAAAAATAAAACTATAGATAGCTTTGATTTCTTATTCTGAAAACTACCTGTTCACATCTTTTAAGTTTTTAATAGTTGTAGAATACCTCGTTTTTATAAACTTGACTCCGTTTCCTACATATTTCAGAAACAAGATTTTATCAAAGAACCTTGCTTTACATTTTTAAATATTACTTAATCATTGATGATACTTTTTGTGCTTCTGCTTTTTGTGAGGTCATGCTCACTACCCCTGCCTTTTCTTTTTTAACTTCAAGTGAAGAATAATAGATTCTGCCTAGTCCTTTATTTTAACTGAGTGTATCTGTGTTTTAAGTATGTCTTTTGTGCACAACATATTGTTAGAATATGTTTTATGCTTTCTTTCTGCTCTCTTGCAGCAGCAAACCTTAGCACTTTTCCTGGCTCTTGAGCTCTGACCAGGTCCCTTGCTCTCCTATAGCTGCCTTGTTAGCAGTCCTCTCTGCTTTGGAATTGGGACCAACTGCTTCCTTGTGACTGAGCACAAGTGCTCCCCTATACCCTAGAACTGCACATCATGTTAAGTGCTTTACAATCAATATTTCATTTTACCTTAGGAAATAGATACTATTATTTTGTTCATTTCACAGGTGAGTATGTACTTAATCTATTTATTTAGTTTCCTATTTGAAACATTTACTTAAGGATTCATCTTAATGCAAGTATGCTGGGGAGTGACATATTTTCTTTAGGAAGAATATAATGTAAGGAAAATTTGCAATGGTACCATATATTTAATGTGGTCTAGGAGAGGATTCTGAAGAAAAAGGACCATAAATCCCACATCATCCTGTCCACCGTCAACAATATACTTAAAGAATAAATATCATAAATTGTCATTGAATTTTCTAAATTAATTTTTAAATGATATTATTTAGTTCCATTAGTTTTCTTTCATATTAACCTTAAACATGTTTATATGTCACACCTAATACGTATTTAGGGAATGATCTCTTTATTTAATTTGGGTTGACCCAAAAAGCACATATCACCTTTGATGTGAGTATTCTCACCCACTTCCCTAAATTACTAAACATCAGTACTGTACAGCAATTGAATCTTTCTCTGAATTCATATATTGGCATTTCTGTTTGTTATTTGAATGTAGGTTGTGATCATGCAGGAAAAGAAAGTTATGATGATGAAGGGTAAAGATTATGGACTTAAAGTGGACTAGAATTTGAATCTGAGTGAGTTTGAGTTTCACGTTTGGGCAAGAAACTGTTTCATCATCTCAACAATAAGAATATTTGACTAGATGTCCAATAATATTGCTTCTAACTCCAAATCTGTAGTCCTATGCTCATGTTAAGTAAAGTTAAAATGATTGTTTTAATCTTTATGGGTACTAGAACAATCTCTAGGAAGTGTTTTATTTCTGTGGTGGTTGTTTTAATACCTAATATAGATGTGTTATTTTATGTTTATGCTAAAAATTCATGTCAGCAAGGAAAAAATACAAATTGAAGGATTCATTTCATGAGATTCTTTTTACCTAGTACAATTTTATCATGGACACTTATAACAGGACTAGTTTGTTTCTTTTAATCTTCTTAAAATAGAGAAATGCTTCCAAGTGAAATTGTATCTGGTGAGCCCATTGCAATCACCAATATCTCTGGTAAATTTTGAACTGGTATCATTGGAGTGTTAGTCTGGAAGTAAATGCTCCAGAGAGTAACCAGTTCCTCTGTAGAATGGATAAATCTTCCAGAGAGGCCCATGAGTACTTCTTTTGCCAGGAAACATTACCATAAGAAAGAAAGTAACTCAATGTTCAATTCTATATGATTGCAAATTCAGGCTTCGGAGAATGCAAAAATTTAATTTGATACTAGAGAAATTTATGAAAATCATAAAAGTAAGTTTCTTGGCAGATGAATCTACTTTATCCTTGAAATAAACTTTATAAGCTCCACTGTTCTATGGTTAGTGAAGAGAAACTGCTAACAAAAACAATAAAAAAACTGAAAATTACTGATCATCCTAATTATGTTATTGGCTATTTTAGAAGAATCCTACTTGGGTATTATCTCAATTTCCAGACACCAGTTTGATTAAAATATGGTTTGAAAGCAGACAGGAATTAACGGGGTCAGGCAAATGAGCATGTTGCCATAATGCCTCAGGTTTGATTAATCTTAATGGATTTCTGCTCAAATGAATTTATCTTCAAAATAAGATACAGGTATCCCTAAGCTTGGCGGCTCCCCACTAACCTGGAGGTAGTTATTTTGAAAAACATAGCACTAATTAGTTATGTAAAGCTGTTATTTGAGAACTGTTCAATTGAATCTGTTCTCAAATTGGGCAATGAGAGAGGATTTTCAAATTTATACTGAACATAATGGTCCTCCAAAACCTATGGGAGGTATGTGTAATTTAACAACTACATTGTTACCCAGCCCCTTTGGATTTAAGTAGAATGTCAAGTGACTTTATGAAATGGCGTATTTCTCATGATGCCCATGAGTAAAATTTTTAAGTATCCCATTTAGAAGGAGCAGTGATTAGTACTATTCTGATTAGACTCAAGGAATTGCCATTTCTGAGGTAAACGCCACCTGCAATGAGCTTTCAGAAACACAGGAAAGTAATGGTTTTATGTTAGGGAACAAGGATTTGACAAGGGAGGAGCCATATCTATAAAATATGAAAACTGTACTAAATCCTATTTAAGATTCATTCCATCTCTTTCACCATTGGTGTCCATTTAATCCAATACCTCCCCCTAAATAATCCTTACTGCAACATAAACTGGAAAATGGACATTAAAGTTTTACTTAAAGACCTAAAGTGAGTCAGAATCACTCTCACTTTAGTTAGTCTATCCCATTTTTGTAAGATTCTCATTTTAGGAACTCTTGCAAAATGTTAAATCTAAATTTACATCTTTGTAAATTTTGCCCAATCTTCCAAGCTCTCTGTTCTAGAGCCAAATAGAACAGGACTATCCACGCTGCACATTAGATCATGTCAAAGATCAAGAGTGAAGCTAGAGCATGTTCTGATTCCCCATCATGTCTTCTCTAAATGTTATCATCCTCCAATCCACATCCAACCTGAATATAAACTACCACTTATTGTGGAATAAATCCCTCCACCATTCTGAATAAATTCCCTTCATTGTTCTCTAACTTTTTAATGTTCTTAAGTTGCAGTTCTCGTATTAATCAAAACATGCCAGATATTGTCTGACTAGACAGAGAACAAAAGGATTGTCCTTTTTTCATTTATTGAAGTTATTACTGTATTAATTCAAACCAAAATTACACTAGTTTTTTTTGCCTATTGCATGACTCTGACATATATTGAGTTTTGGATCTATTAAACTTCATGTTCTTATACATGATTGCTGCTTTGTACACATTGCTGTTGTACCCTCCTATTCTTTCTTACATTTGGAAAATTTATTTTGAATCTACTATCAGATTGTTTAAATTATTTCAGGCAATGCTGTTATTCATCATTTAGTGGCCACATTACTGGGTGTGTGCCTGTTGGAATATCACTTCCTTGCTATTTATAAAGTTAGACTCAGTAGGTCAGTAGAATTATTTCCAAAGCCACTCTAGAGTGGTACAATCTGCCAGATTTTATTTCTCATGAGCCATAACTTCTAAACCTCCAGAGATATGAGATTAGTGATCTATGGAGTTACACCACACAAAAGCAACAAGTCAGCACCCTTCCCAGGATGCCTTGATCTTCACTGGTCATAAGAAGTTTTAATGTGAAAGCTACTTGCCAAAGTAGATATCTGGAGGAAAAGAGAAAGGAATGGAAGAAGGGAGGGAGGGAAGGAGGAAGGAAGAGAGGAAGGAGAGGAAAGAAGGAGGCAGGAGAAGAAGGAGGAAGAGAGGAAGGTAGGAAGGGAGAAAGAGAGTAGAGGAGGAAGGATGGAAGGAAGAGATGGAAAGAGGGAAGAAGGGAAGGAAGAAGCAAAGAAATAAAGAAGGAAGGAAGGAAAGAAGAAAAGAAAGGAAGAAGGAAAGCAAGCAATATTTCCATGAAATTGCTCCTAAAAGTTAGGCAGACACTAAAATAACAATTACTGAAACATTCAGCTGCCTCTATCCATGTAATATCCTTGCATCTCTTACCAACCAGGCCTTCCTAGACAACTTCTGCTTTACTTTTGCATTCAGAGCAACATTTTTTCAGCCCCCAATCAATACTCTGCTCACATTCTGCAAAGAGGAGATTACATAACTGAGCGACTTTATATCTGAACTTCTTGGCCCCTAACTCACCAAAGTCACCCACCACTATTTTTATCATTTATGCATTATCTTGGACAATTGCTCTCAGAGTAAAGAGTAAAAAACTGTAGTTCTCTAAAATCTTTGTCCATCTTGCTTTTCCTTGTTTCATTTCGAAGAGTTATTCAGTAACTATATAATTCTACCAATTACACTGCAGCAAGGGCTTCCTAACCCAGATTCACAAATCCTGACTCGATCAGTAAAATATATATTAAACATCTTCAATGTGCTAGGCATTTGTTGAGACAGGCTTTGCTCTCGTGAAACTTGAAGTATTAATGGATAGATTTCATGACATTTATGATTTGAGGGGGGGAAAAGTCCTTATTTTCACTAATGTTTATCTAGAATTTAGTATTTCCTATTGTCATGATTTTACAAGAGCTTATTATTTTAAGAGGCTTTTGCTGATTGCCAAAAAGGTTAATGATATAGGCAAAAGAAGTTTTAAGAACTCATGAAATAGTTGGAATCAAAATGGCAGAGAACATGGTGGGACCCACCTGAATTCTCCCAACACTCCCCTCCAAACAACTTTAAAATAATGTGTCAAGTAAAATTTTGGAGTGGGAGAGCCAATTAAAAGGCAAAAGAAGATAATTTTTTTCCATAGGAGACATCTGTAATACTAGATGGGCTCAGGTTCATAGCATTGCAGGAGCATGAACATCTAGCCCTAGAAATGGTTGAGATAGCATCAGCTTTAGGAATTCTCTCCCCAGAGATGGTAAGGAGATTGAGCTAGTCACAAAAGGATTACAGAGGACCTTTTGTTGGCTCTGAATGTTACTAGTGCTGATTGGCAACTCTATTATCAAAAAGGATCAGTCCCAAGGAAGCAGGGGTCATGGTCACAATTACAAGCTAAGAGGAATTCTAACACTTGTGACAACAGGGGAACATAAGTCCTTTCTAGGTAAAGATCAGAAAGAAAACCAACAGACCAGGGATCACAGTTCTTTCAGGAAAGCATCAACTTGGAAGCCGAATAGGTGCAGGTGCCCAGAACTAGCTTAGAAAATAGTAGCACAAGAAAGCCTGAAACTTGGCACAAATGATCTCCACCCGCAGGTCAGTATAGCCCAACTTTGACATAATGGGAAAATAAGCAAGTATTAAAAAAAAAAAAAAGACTTGGGGAGAGAAGTTGTTTGCTATACCCAGAAGGAAAGACAAAGACATAAAGACAGCCATATGAAAACAACTACAAGCAAAGCTTCAAATAAAAAGGCTAATTAGATCCAAGATTAGCAAGAATTCCTAGAAGAGATAAAATAAAATAAGAGTGCTAGAGAGAACATTGAAAAAGGACAGAAAATTACATATTTTTTAAAAAAAGAGTTGTATGAATGGCAAATATGGGCACAAAAATTCAATGAAGAAAAGAAGTCCTTTAAAAACAAAATAGATCAAATGAAAATGATAAACAGAATTCACTTAGGACAAGAACTCCTTAAAAAGAAAAATTAGCCAAATGGAAAAAAGAAATATAAAAATTCACTGAAGAAAATAATTCCTTAAAAATTAGAATTGGGTAGGTGGAAATCAGTTATTTCATGAGATTTCAAGAAATAATGCAACAAAATCAAAAGAATGAAAAAAAATAAAAGAAAATGAGAACTATTTCATTTTAAAAACAATGAACCTGGAAAATAGATCGAGGAGAAGTAATTTAAGTATCATTTGGACTGCTTGAAAGCCATAATAAAAAAATAAGTTTTCAGTCATATTTGACTCTTCATCACCCATTTGGTGTTTTGTTGACAAAGATGTTGAAGTGGTTTGTCAATACCTTATCCAGCTCATTTTACAGATGAGGAAACTGAGGTAAATACATTTAAGTGGTTTGACCAGGATGATACAGCTATTGTCTGAAGCTAGATTTGAACTCATGACGATGAGTTTTCCTGACTTGAGGTCTAGCACTCTATACGTTGTATCACATAGCTATTGTAGCATATGAAGAAATGCTCTAAAACACTAGCATTGATTAGAGAAAGACAAATTAAAACTACTTTGAAATACCACCTTATACCTATCAGAAATGGGAAATCCTGGAGGGGATGAGAGGAAATAGGAATATTAATGAATCGTTGATGGTGCAATGAACTTCTCCAACCACTCAAGAACTATGCCTAAAAGGCAATACAACTTGAATCTTTAATCCAGCAATAGCACTACTAGGTGTTTCCCCCAAAAAGATCAAAGACAAAGGAAAAGGATATATTAGTACAAAAATATTCATAGAATGTATTCTTTTAGTAACAAAGAATTGGGAATTTAGGTAGGCCTATCTATCAATTGGGGAACAGCTGAATAAGTTGGGGCATATGATTGTGATGGAGTACTATTGTGCTGTAGGAAATAAAGAGGGAAAATTTCAGGGGAAAAACCATGGCAAGACTTTTATGAACTGATGCAAATTGAGGTGAGGGAAAACAACAGATCATTGTACACAATAATAACAATACTAAAATAGTGATCCACTGTGAGAGCCTTAGCTACTTTGATCAATACAATGAACCAAGACAGTATACCAAAGTACACATGATGACAAAATGCTATCCATGTACAAAAACAAACATTCATGAATTCTGAGTGTAAACTAAAGTATAATTTGCTCATTCTCTCTCTTTCTCCCTATCTCTCTCTCTCTCTTGAAATTTGGCTAAGAGTGAAATATACTTTGCATGATTCTACATTTGTAATTATAATATTATTTGCCTTCATGGTGGATAGGGAAGTTGTGGAAAGGATGGAGAGAAAATTCAAAAATTCAAAGTTTAAAACAGAAAAAAAATAAAAAATAAATACTTTTTAAAAACCCCACAAAAACCAACCTGTTAGAATTCTTACAAGGTTCTAAGACAGTGGAATTGATAGAGACAATAATTATCTAATTTAGCATGGTTCAGTATGATTGATCTGATCCTACAAGGAAATGTTATGGGCGGGAAGTTGAAACAAGGTACTAAGTGGAATTGAGGAGACAATGGTTAAATCTAATTTAGAATTGATTTAATCCTATAACAAATAATGGTTTCCTAGTGATGTATTGGAATATGCCCAATGTACAGCATATAAGCAAGAAGCTCTCAGGGCCAGACCCACAAACTCACTCTTGGAGGAGGAGTCAGATTCATTCCATTTTCCACCTTTGTTCTGGCTGAAGGATTTGGATTTGGAGGGACCTAAAGACTGAAGCTGGCAGAGGCAAAGGATTAGCGGCAGGAACCAAGGAGAGAGATAGGCCTCTAAGAAAGCTAACTGGGTGCAAGGAAAGAAATAACACTTATAAGGAAACAATAAAGGATTTGGACTTTAACAACTGGCTGAATTTGAGGTGATTATTACTCTAAACTGAAACTAAGGCTGCCTCCAGAAGGCCCCGAGGAAACCTGATCCCAGAGAACATTATAATTTAGAGAAGAACATTACACCAATCAAACAAAAAAACATGTCCTTATTGTTTAAAACATTACATAGAATTGTTGTGAAGAGTCAAGTGTAAAAAAAAAAAAAAAGATTTTTGCTTAGAAGAAATCAAGAATTATAGTAGATTAAGCCCAAATATAATGCATAACAAGAACAAGGAAGAAGAAGAATAATAAAGGATGTCATTAAAGAAATGTTTGATTAAAAAAGAAGACTGGTAATATGGAAAAAAATGAAGGTTATAAGGTAGACAGCCCATGTGCTTTATTGCTACCATCATTATAATAGGAAATATCTCACCACCTCATCCCATCACTAGTATCTATACCTTACTTGGGGAGATTATGGACTGGAGGGGCTTAGGTGAGGCAAGAAAATACTGATGTATCACTGAAGGAATCATTTATATTGTGGCTACAACATGCACAGAAGCAATAGACTATCTTTGTGTATAAACTAAATTAACTGTAAGTTAGGAATAGTGAGTTTTTAAAAGACACAGCCAGATGCTCAATGATACTGGGTTTTACAATATATTCAATATGAGTGACCCATATGCCAAATTACTTATTTGAGTCACTAGTGACAAAGTTTGTAGGAGAAACACATATCTTTTTAGTTTCCAAGCCACAAATCTACAGAGAGCTATAAAAGTCTAACTTCAAATTCAGATTAGAAATGGGACATTTTAAATTTTGTGCTTCAAATACATACAGTTGAATTAACTGCATAATTAAATCATTATTAATAGCATTCCTGGGATCTTTATTACTGAGTCGAAATCACCCCTATAAACATTTCCCTCATCTGAGGGCATCTTAATCTTGTAACCTTGACCAAAGAAGTTTAAATTTAGAAATCAGATAATTCATAAGACAGAATTAGTGACTTTAAGTACTCCATAGTCAATTAACTTAGTGACCTTCATGACATGCCATGGGTGGATTCTGTGAGATGAGGTACAATGAGAGCATGGAGCATTAGGCCTTCACCCTTAGGATTAAAGAAAATTCCATTGATGAGAATAATGAAGAGGATTGCATTAGCAGATAATTCATGGATTTGATTTTTTGGACTAATTAAATAACTAAAATAATTACTAAGTCCGGCTTTTACTTTTTTATTTAACAATAGTATCTCCTTATATTCTTATCACTTAGGCACATAGAGTCACCATTCAGATCATGTGAAACCTGATTTGTATTATTCATATATATTTATAATAATATTTCACACATGTAAGGTATGTATATCTACATCCTTAGTGTGTATTCATATGTATTTATATTGATATATGTTTATTTGTTATGAATATTCACATTTTAGCATTTTTATGTGTCCAAAGACTCTTGATGCCTTATTTAAATACAAACAGTAATGTAATATACAGATAATAATACACTGAAATTATATTTAAATCCACTTTTTTGGCACATAAGGAGTGTGTTGTAAACACATTGATGTTTGCTAGCTAGGTAAGTCTTCTGAAGCAATTTAAGAACACAGGAAAAAAAAAAAACATGGGTCACATTTTCCTTCTTTCCAGAATGACTTGGAAATAATCATGAAGTTAAAAAGAAAATAATACAATGATGTATTCATTGCTCAAATGTCCTTTAAAAACTAACTACAAAATTGTTAATATTTAATCTGGTCTATGTTTTTAATAAGGGTGATTCAGAGTTCTAAGATCTTTAAATGATTTCTTCCTCATCACCACATTCAGCTTAGGGGATAGTTGCTCATGCTTGCTATGCTTAATAATCTCATATAATTTTGGAACAACAAGAAAAAGAATAATGTGATACTTTGCCTTTAGTTTTAGCATATTTAACATGTATCTTTCCATTTGTAAATATTCTTTTGTAAAATGTTTTATTAAAAAAAATTATCAAGACTATTTGTAAAAATAAAAATGAAGGTGGCTTACATTATATGAAAACTAATAAACAAATAAACAAATGTAAAGAAAGAAATTTTTTTTAAAATTTAAAAAGAAAAAATAGCAACAGTTTATTGCTTATTTCTCAGTTTGGCTAAAAATGCCTTGAAACTGTTCAATCTTTAAATTTATTAACTTTAACATTTTCTTTTCCTTTAAAAAAGAATTTTATTATCACTTTTAATAATAGTCTCTGATAATGAAGCCCTCTTTGTTATATTACAGATTAGATTAGACAAAGCTTAAAAAAAAAAAATCTATAATGTGCCAGAAAGTATGCTGCTATAAATAAAAATATAAGAAAATCAACTCTCTTTCTTCATGGAGCTAATATTTCATTTGTGGGGCAGGGAGGGATGATATGAAACCAATGGAAGCAAGACATAAAAATACACAGCTGGATCAAAAGCATGGATGGCTGATCTAAGCATTTCTTCAAATAGAAATTTTATGTCAATACATTTTTGATTGATTTTTGCCACAGTAACAAGAAGCTTGGGACTCTGAAATATGAAATCCCAGTTATAGTCCCAATTTTTAAAGCATTTACTTTATACTAATCCTGTGAATTTGGAAGTACAACTTTGTTTTTGCAATTATAGATATAAGGAAATTCAGACTCAGAATTGTAACATTCACCTATGTATTACTAGAATTGGAATCCATATCCTCTCAACATCACCACCAGACTGCTTATGATCTCTTGAGTCTGAATCAATATATATTATGTGTATATACATATATACACATATACACACACATATATATATATATACATATATACACACATATATATATATATGAAGAGAGAGAGAGAGAGAGAGAGAGAGAGAGAGAGAGAGAGGAGAGAGAGAGAGAGAGAGAGAGAGAACAGAGAGAGAAATGGGAAGAAAATAGCGGTCTTCCTGGGAAATAAAGCTGTCCAAAATTGAAATGGACTGCCCAGAGCAAAGGCTTCTTATCTGCAAAATTGTGGAGGGGTTTCCTAGTCAGATACAGTTTAGACAAATTAACTTTGAAGTGTGTTGCAATGATGAGATTCTGTAATTCTTTGATTATAATGAACTAATTAATTATAAAATTCTTTTCTTATTTACAAATTAAATATTTAAAAAGTAAACAACTCTTTATGAGTCATGTACATTACTTGTTCCCATGATATAGTATAACAGATTATTAGCCCAAAATAAACCTCAATCTATTTCTTTGTGAATATGAATTAGTGTAGTTTTGTACTAACTAAATAGGTTATCATCATCATTGGTGTGCTAAGCAAAAAACAGGAATTTACTTTAATTATAATATTTAATGGCTCCGATCATGCCCAACATTTGCATTTCTAATTTGTCTTAACTATATACTTATGCAATTTGGTCAATGTTTTGTATTAAAAAAAACTTTAATTTCAAGTATATTTGATAATTCATATGAGCAATTATGTATTTAAATGAGACAATCATCCTATAATTGGCATATTTCAATTTCCACTGGGATATACCAATTATGTTGAATATTCTGCAGTCCATAATAATATGTCAGGAGCCTTTGTGAACTAACAACTAAACACAAGATAACACTAAAAGCAAGAAAGAAATCATCTGAGCTGATACAATCAGAAGTGCTGAATTTGATGTCCTAATATTTTGTCCCATAAAATATAATTAAATTAGGTACTGGAGAAAAGTATCTGATATTCTTTTAACATATTTGTTTAATATGTATTAGTGAGTTCATAGATTCTGCTTAATTCTAAAAATATGTGAAGGGAAATAAAAGACATGATATTTACCATGGAAAAAAAATCACAAAATCTACTTAGGGAAAACATATTCACTGGTGAAAATGTTAAATAATGCATATGTTTGGGAGGCAGTGGTACACAGTGGAAAGAATCCTAAATCAGATAAGTAGCTTTGATGGTTAGTACTTGTGTGGCCACAGGCCTAGTCTCCTTACTATTCAGTTTCTTCATCTGTAAAATGAGGGATTTGGAAGAGACAGTTTCTGGGCTCCCTTCTAGATCTAGATCATTGAGCTATGACATATATACTCAATGATAAAAAAAAAAAAAACCTGTCCTAGGCATCTAGGCATCTAGAAATGTGAATCACTTTTTCTTCATGAAGTACAATAGTCTTAATTAAACTCACACAATCAAGGGCTTTTAGAATTTAATATAAAAGTCAAGACTGGTTGAATTGTCCCAGGATTTATATTCCTCACATGAGAAGTAAGTTTGGTCTTGCATTTTTATAAGAGTTCTCAAATTCTATTTTTTAGTGACTTTAAAAAATACCTCATATTCTTATTATTTTTCTTTCAATGTGTTGTTTTCAGTGCCAAACTTTAATATTAATAACGTATTTTAAAAAGTACTTTATAGTTTACTTAGTATATAGTTACATAAATTTCTTAATAAGCTAGCAAGCCAGCACTTCAGTCTTTATCCAAGTCCTTACATTTCTTCTCTGTATAAGTGTATATTTTGTTTTTACAACTTAGGAATCTAATAGGTAAGTTTTCACCATTATCTTACCTAGACCAGGTCAGGGCTCATGTCATTTCCAGATCATTCCCATATTATGGCTTGTGCAAACCCTTCCCTTCAGCCACAATTCTTAAGTTCTCTTTACTTGAGGAATTAGCTAATTGAAATGAAAAGTTAAGAGCTGGAGATACCTCTTTTGCAAGTATCCCCAGCCCTTAGTAAAATGCCTGGCTTTGTAATGCTGAGTAAGTACATAATAAATGCTTTATTTGATGGCTTAGTAGAGGCAATAGCTTAGCTTTCCAAACTTCACTCCCAAACAACTTTAAAATAATGTGGCTAATTGAATTCTAGAGCAATAGTCAAGAAAACGTTGCAGTGAGACACTACTCCAAGTCTGTGACAATTTAGGAAATTGGAAGGAGGGGTCTGTGACACTAGGATTGGGTTGTCTCAAGATCCCATTCAGCATCAGTACTAGCTTTGGAGGCTGGAGCTCTTAAGCCAAAAAGACCAATCATAGGACACTCCAATGTTTAGGACAGGACACTGTACGGCAATTGTATTGTCCATACCCACTTCTGTGTCATATTTACTGGGCAGAGAGGAGTACTTGAAGGAGCAAGAAATGGAAATGAATAGAGGCCCTGAGGAACAGTACCTTTTTTCTTCCCATAGGGGCAGGGCACTTGAAGAGCAATATTGCTGATGCAAGGGATAAGTGATTCTTCCTGGGTAAAGACCAGAAAGTAGACCAGAAAAAGAGTGATCACACCTGATTTCAGATGACCCTGATATAGATTCTTTTCCCCTGTCAGCAAGGAAACCTGGCTGATATAAACTGTGTCCCCTTTAATCTTTTTTTTTTTTTTTTGGGGGGGGGGGCTTGATGTAAACTGAATCCCCTTTAATCTGGAGGGGAAGGGTTGGAAAGGTACTTTGGGGGAAGGTCTCAAACACTCCAGGCCTCTGGGAGGGACCACACCCATTCTTAAAGTAAACTCCCAGATAATTTCATTCAATTGGAAATCTCAGTTTGAGGCATGCCCAACTCCTCTATTAAGTTGAAGATTAGATGCAGCTCAGGGCCAGGACAACCTGATAAAACCAAAGGCCTGTCAATCCATCTTTGCCAATTCCTAATCAGGAGTTTGTTCTCTAAGTAAGCTGTTTTCTTAGTGTTAAAAAAACCTCATTCTTGCCACAAACCTAGAGCCTGTTTGTGAATTCTTTCTCAACTCCTACCTCCAAACAAGGTGGATCCCATTGCTAATGGGAGATCTCTCAATCCTCAATTCTCACACCTCAATAAGTCATGTCAAAATGACCTTTGATGACTCCTAAACTCTAGTTTACTCTTATTAGTCTGCTAAATTCCTCTGAGGATCTAACTTTCCAGTCACACTCAGGCCTCATGCCATATTCCTTCAATGGATTCTTCCAAATTTCTTTCCTTTCCAACTTTATGCTCTTCCAATTCCTTCATATTTACCACTCCTGGTGCCTATTTTACAACTTTTTTTTTAATTTCAAATTCTTTTAACTATATCTCCCCTTTGTTAAAGAGAATAGCCACTGTGAATTTGTCACATGTTTATTTTGAACTAGGTGGAAGTATAGATGAAAAATTCATTGTGTTGAGGTGTGAGAATTGATAATTGATAGGAGAGTTTGTTATGCCACTATTCTCGATTTCCATAATTATCCTGACACAGTCCTGACTCAGTTTCCCTGATTCCCAGTCCTGCAAAACCTCCCCTCCCTCTTTATCAGAATATTTGATAAGGATAAAAGATCTTATGTTTTAGCATATCAAAATGCCTCTCCCCATCCCAAGCTACCAGAATGTCAGATATCATCTTATTAAGATGCTTCTCCCCATCTCTGGGGTTCCTCCCTCATGCCTCCTCTCACCCTGTTAGAACCGGGTTGTCAAAGTCCCATCTTGCTCTCAGCACCCTGACTCCACCCCAACCTCAGTCTACACCCTGAGTCTGAGCCATGTGTATATATGTCATTGAGAACTCTTGATTATTGGCTGGATTCTTGGAGACGATAGTCTCATTCAACCCTGGGACCAAACCATGGATCCATTTGATCCCAGCATCTCTCCCATTTAATAAATTATTAAATACTCTCTAATCTCTATCTTGCTCAGTTTCTTCGGCATTACCAGTTGAGGTGCCCCATTACTATTGTTTCTTTCTATTTCTACTATTATTTCTTTCTCTAATTCATTGAATTTTTCTTTGAGAATCTGTATGATGTGTCATTTGGTACATATAGTTTAAGTATCAAGATTATTTCATTGTTTATGATGCCCTTTAGCAAGATATATTTACCCATTTTTCTTATTGTTTGACAAAACCCCAAATCCAAGTTTTGGGGCCAAAAATTTACCATTTAACAAAAATTTCTGGGAAAAGTTGGAATTAGGCTTTGGTCAACACTATAAATGATGTATCAAAATAGGTAAACATGTATAGTTATTTAGACATAAAAGATGGCATCATAAGTAAATTAACAGAACATGGAACAAATTAACTCAGTAGATAAGAGAATAGTTTATGATTAAGTAAGAGATACAGAAGATTTTGAGGAATAAAATGAATCATTTTAATTATATGAAATTGGAAAACTAATTCTGCAAAACTAACACAAATTTAGAAGCAAAGCAGGAAACTTGAGGATGCATGGAGAACTACAACCAATTTCTATAATAAAGACTTCATTTCTCAAATATATAGGACATTGAGCCAAATTTAGAAAAAAATAAGAGCCATTAACCAATTGATTAATGGTCAAAGTAAATGAACAGGCAGTTTTCAGAAAAAATCCAATTCAATTCTAAATCACCCATGATGAAAAAATGCTATCCATAACCAGAGAGTAAACTGATCAACTCTGAAGACTGTAGTATTTTTTTTTAACCTTCTTAATATTTCTTACATTTGTAATTGTTTTTGCAAAATGTTAAATACCTTCACATATATAATTGTTACCATATTGCCTGTCCTCCACAATGGATGACAGAAGGGCATAAGGAAGAAGAATTGAAACTCATATGAGTGTGTGCTTATATGTGTATATATGGACATGTATTTTTTATATATTATAAAACTCAATACTTTAACCTCCCTTCCAAATCTGTGAAGTAATTTAAATATTATTATTATATCCATTTTACAGGTTTAGAGGGGTGAAATTACTCCATGGATTGGAGATGTAGAAACAAGTACTCATTTGTAGGCTTTGTGAATCATCTTGGGACCTGTTCCAAGATACTATACTCCCTCTTCCTTTTCTTTCTCAATAAATTTTCATGTCCTCTCTCTCTATTTCTTTCATATGGCTTCCAGAAAACTAAATTTATCTTGATAGCATTTTTCCAATATTCAAATAGTTTTGAGACATCTATTTTCATACAATAATACCTAGGAATTATATATCAGAGAATAAGATTATTCTACTTCTTAAATTAAAGTATGTTCTTCATATTTTTTTTTCTGAAAAAGATTAGGATGAGATCATCCTCTCTTTTATAAATAATGATTTTACATACTTTTACATATTTATGAACATTATTTTATGCATAGTCAATTTTCGGGAATATAGTTTGTTGTACTTTACATTTTTCAATGTCTGTTATGTAAAAGGACAAGAAATAGTAATTTCATATGTTATTATTTAATATCATTTGCCAAATACTGTCATTATATAGTCTAATTCAAATTGATAAAAGACTTTAAATAGTTTACACAGGGATTAATTGCATAACATTTAAAAATTAAATTCAAAGATATTAAACCAGTCGCAGACATTGTCAATTATCTCTTTTTTTTTGGGGGGGGGTATGTATGTGCATATATATTACATATATAAACATCATTTATCATTTACTAGCTCTATAACTGTACATTTAGTATAAACTCATTTAGTTTCTTTTTTCCTTAGGAATGAGGATAATGATAATTTCCCTGTTAGCCATGATCAGTTACAGACATAATACACAGAAAAACTTCATGAAGAAAATATAGTGACCATGATGTTTATTTTGATGATGGGTTGGTTAATTGATGATAAATATAATTTAGATTTTCATTTTCCACAAAATGATTAAAAGTACATTTCTTTCCCCAAAATGCAAATGTATTCTGGAGAAGAGAATACTCAAGGGTGACATAAATGTGTTAAAGTATTTGAAGGATTCTTGTAAGGAAGAGATAAAACTTTTGTTCTTCCTCTAGAGTACAGATGCAAGAGCAATGAGCTTAAGTTACAAAAAAGTCAATCTTGGCTTATAAGGAAAAAATAAATGTAGAATGAGTTACTTGCAGCAGTGCCTAAGTTTCCTTTCCTCAGAAAGTTTTAAGTAAAGGACAAGGTACATTGTATTGAGAATTCTTTCTATGTAAATGATGTATAAAATTGACCCTAAAGTGGCTTCTAACTATAAATTATGTATTTTTGTTTTTGTGATAATATAAGCAAATGGTAACACAAATTTGACCTAGGAAAGATGGGTTCATATTAATTTCTCTATGCATTATTCTCGCTTGAAAACATTTCTGGCAAATAATAATTATAGAATCTAATCAAATATAGTAAAATTCCTCCTTCCCCTGAAATGACTAGGTTGATTAGTATATAGAAAGAAAATTAGATAAAATTGATATATACTGATATGAGAAAAAAAACACAAAAATATAACATTCATCACAGATAAACTTGGAGCACAGAAGGTTAAAATTTAGCATTTAGTAAAACCATTAAAGATGTTTTGAAGCAAGATGGTATACTGGGGATGATTTCTTATCTTGAAGAGACCAGACCCTGATACTTAATAATTTTTTTGTGATAAGCAAATCGTTTATCTTTTTTGGACTTTATTTTCCTCATCTGAAAAATGGAAATGGATTGTTTTAGAAAATAGTTAATGAAAGTCTCATGTGTTTTCTGTATCTGTGTAAGGGCTTCTGTGAGACATACATAGAAGCATTATGTGCTGTAGTGTATACTCGCAACACCTATTTCAGGGTTGTAAGGAAAGTAGCTTTTAAATTATAAAATGCTGTGTAATTTGAAGTGGTTTCTATTGGTAATATCTTCAGTTTTAGTAGTATTCCCAGTTTCAATGGAGTGTTGATCCATAAGCATTTACTGCCTTCTCTATTTTCCCATGGAATAAAACATAAGATTCAAAGTCCTGGATTCAGGAAACATTGTCATAAATTATACTTCTATTCATATTTATTCTCCAGTCCAAAAATTATTTATTATTCCTTTCTAAACATGTTTTATTGTCCCCCCCCTTCTTTTTGCAAACAGGTGATCTATGAATTAAGCATGAAAAATAAAATTTGAGAAAAATTATATAAAGTTTTAATTGCTAGATTGAGTAGTTTGCGTTTAATTTTAAAGAAAATTAGAAGTCATTGGAAACCTTTTGAGTACAAAGTTACATGGTCAGATCTTTGAATTTAGGGAGATTAACTTGCTAGGTATATGGAGGATGTTTTAGATAAGGAAGAGATTAGGAACAGGAAGTCTAAATAGGAGGCTATTGTGGAGTCCATGTGACAGATGATGATGATTTATGTACACTTAGATCTTATATAGACTAAAGCACATAAAATTCACAGTAAGAATGTCTAATCTTAAAAATCTTAAGATTAGACATCCTAAGAATCTGACTCAAAGAAGTGCCATTTTCTCTCTTTTGAATTGTTATTCCCTCAACATAGAGTTTAATTCGGCAGGAAAAGTCCAAAATACACTTTGGTAAATATATATTATGTTTAGATTTTACCAATGTGCATCCTCACTCCCATAAATGTATTCAAGATAGCAATGCAAATTGGTAAGGAAGTTTTTATTTCACCCCAAAGAAAATGTAGAAATCACAAAGGACTCCAGGGACTCATAAACAAATACAAGGAAGACCAACAACATTCTAGGGACTCACAGGACCCATCAATGATGAAGAAAACAAATAAAGCATTCCTAGTAGCTCCCCTTGGAGGAAAATGAACATAGGGGTTGCCATCAGGGCAACTTTCTCTCCTACAGGTCTCACACATTGCCTCCCAAATCAAAGATGTCACTCTAAATTCAATTTCTCCTAGAAAGCAATCATGCTCTGAGGCTGGTAGAAGGGCAATCCACTTCTTCTCAGACCCCAAATAAAAGAAGAAAAGACAGTGTTATATCATTATATATAACATTTCCATAATAGTCATATTGTGAAAGAAAACATAGGCAAAACCCCAAAACAAATAAACCTTCAAGAAAAATAAAAAAAAAAAGTAAAACAAAAATATGCTTCAATGTGTTATCAGACACCATCAATTATTTCTCTAACGATGAATAGCATTTTTTATCATAAGTCATTCAGCATTGTCTTAGATTATTGTATGGTTGAGAATAACTAAGTCATTCACAGCTAATCATCTCATATTAATGTTCCTTTGTACACAGTATATTTATTTCATTTTGCCCATGTAAGTCTTTCCAGGCTTTTCTGAGATCATTTTGCTGATCATTTCTAATAGCACAATAGCATTCCATCATAACCACATATCACAATTTGTTCAGCCATTCCTCCATTGATGAATATCCCCTCAATTTCCAATCTCCAAAAAGAGCTGCTACAGATATTTTTGTACATATAGTTTCTTTTCCTTATATATCACTTTTGAATTTTGTTAGGTTAAAGGGTATGCATGTTTTTATGGCCCTTTAGGAATAATTCCAAATTGTTCTACAGAATGGTATAATCAGATCATAATTCCACCAACAGTGCACTAGTATTTCATTTTTCTTACATCCTTTCAATATGAGTCATCTTTCTTTTCTGTCCTATTAGCCGATCTATTAAGGTATGAGGTGATACCTCAGAACTATTTTAATTTGCATTTCTCAAATCAATAGTAAGTTAGAGCATTTTTACCATGGCTATAGATAGCTCTGATTACTCCATCTGAAAACTGTTCATCTCTTTTGATAATTTATCAATCAAGGAGTGGCTCTTATTTTTTAAATATAAATTTGACTCAGTTCTCCCATTTATAAGAGAAAAATGGCTTCACATTTTTTCCACAATTACTATTGCTAACTGTACTCCTCTCCTTAATTCTATTCTCTGTCCTTTCAACTTGTCCATGCTCAAAAAGTGTTTTGGTTATTATCTCCTCCATTTTCCCTCGCTTTTATCATTCCCTGCTTCTCTCATTCTTTGCCCTCCTTCTTTCCTATAAAGTAAGATATTTTTCTATACTCAATTGAATGTGTACATCACTTCCTCTTTGAGCCAATTATGATGAAAGTAAAGATCACTTTCTCCTCTTCTCCCATTCTCTGCTTTTCTGTAAAAGTTTTTTTTTTCCTTACCTCTTTTATGTGAGATAATTTGCCCCATTCTACCACCCCCTTTCCCTTTCTCAAAAGACATTTCTCTCTCATCCCTTAATTTTAATTTTTTAAATATCACATCTTCACATTGAACTCTCTGTCCTACTTTTAGTTGCCATAAAAATGAGATAGTTCTTATGAGTTATAAGTATGTTCCCATATAGGAATATAAACATAAAATATAAATATAAATAGGTAATATTCATACCCAGAGAAGGAACTGATTGTGTCTGATACAAATTGAAGCACTCTCTCTCTCTAATTTTTCTTGACAGTTTTTTTTTTTTAATTTTTATTTTCATTAGGGTGGGAGATCTATGTTTTCTTTCAGCTTATATCCTGTATATGAGAATCTTATTGTCTGTTATGAATTCCCTTTGCTGTTTACCTTTTTATGCTCCATTTGGGTCTTGTATTTGGAAGTCAAAATTTCTATTCAGCTCTGGCTTTTTCATCAAGAATGCTTGCAAACCCTTTATTTCATTGAATATCTATTTTTCCCCCCTGAAGAATTATGCTCAGATTTTCTGGACAGATTAATCTTGGTTGTAATCCTAGTTCCTTTATCCTTCAGAATATCATATTCTGAGCTCTCTGCTTTTATAATGTAGAAATTATTAAATATCGTGGTTTTATTTTTTTGTTTGTTTTTTTCTAACTGTGATTCTATTTATACTTGAATTATTTACTTTGACTATTTACAGTATTTTCTCCCTGACGTGAGAACTCTGGAATTTGGTTGTAATATTCTGGGGAGTTTGTATTTTGAAATCTCTTTCAAGAGGTAACTGGTGGATTCTTTCAATTTCCAGTTTAATTTTCGAGGAGGGACAGGCTAAAAGAAGGGAGGGGGAGAGAGAAAGAGAGAGAGAGAGAGAGAGAGAGAGAGAGAGAGAGAGAGAGAGAGACAGAAAGAGAGAGAGAGAGAGAAGAGAGAGAGAGAGAGAGAGAGAGAGAGAGAGAGAGAGAGAGAGAGACAGACAGACAGAGAGAGAGAGAGAGAGAGAGAGGAGAGAGAGAGAGAGAGAGAATGAGAATATAAATTGGGAGAAATACAGTTAGCAATAGTAGTTGTAAAAAGAATTTTGAAGCAACTTTCTCTGATAAGGTCTCATTTCTCAAATATAGAAAGATCTGAATCAAATTTATAAAAAGTAAGAGCCATGCCCAATTGATAAATGATCAAAAGATATGATCTATGTTCAAAGGGCTAAAATTCATGCATATTTGATCTAACAACATCACTGCTAGGTATAAATACCAAAAGAGATTTTTAAAAAAGGAAAATGACCTATATTTACAAAAATATTCCCAAAAGCTTTCTTTTCAGGACAAAAATATTGGAAATTCAGGAAGGTCAATCATTTGGGGAATGGCTCAATAAACTGTGGTATATGTTTGTGATGGGATCTTATTGTTCTGTGGGAAATAATGAGCAAGAAGCTCTCAACACAACAACAACAACAACAGCAACAACAATAATAACAACCTCGAAAGTTCATGTATGTAAGAAAAGTGAAATGTACTGCATACAAAGTAATAGCAATGTTCTAGGATGACCAGTTTTAGCTGATTTAGTTTTTCTCAGTAGTACAATCATCCATGACTAATGTGAAGGATTTATGATGAAAAATCCTATCCACACCCAGAGAAGGAATTGATTGTGTCTGATACATATTGAAGCACTCTCTTTCTCTCTTTCTTTAATTTTTCTTGACAGTTTTTATTTTCATTAGGGTGGGAGATCTATATTTTCTTTCACAATTTGACTTTTATGGAAATGTTTTGTATAACTTCACGTGTGGTTTATTAACTGTAGGTAGGGATAAGGGAGAGAACCTGGAACTCAAAATTAAAAAAAAAATGTAAATTTTTGTTTTGTTTTAAATACAATCGAATCAAAATATTAAATAAATAAAATAAAAACAAAAACAAAAGACTTTTTTCCCCTTAAAAATCAGTTTTTCCTCTTATTCTAGAGTACTAGGGCAGTTTTTCATGATAATTTAATGAAAAATGATGTCTAGGCTCTTTTCTTTTTGATCGTGGCTTTCATGTGACCCAAGAAATATTAAATTATCTTTCTCAGATCTATTTTACAGGTCAGGGTTCAATGAGATTTTTCACATTGTCTTCTATTTTTTTTTATTCTTTTGAGTTTGTTTTATCATTTCTTAATTTCTCATAAAGTCATTGGTTTATCTTTGCTTAATTCTAATTTTCAACTATTTTCCTCAGTGAGCTTTTGTACCTTTTTTTCCCATTTGTCCAATGCTACTTTTAAAGGAGTTTTAGATATTTTTAAAGCTTAGAGTTTTTAATGTAAGTACTTGAGTTACAGAGTTTGATTGTGTATCAGTTCCAATTTTTTTTTTTTGAAGAAAGATGAAAAAATAAGCTGCATATACAAGGACATGCATGTAAAGAAAAATAGAGTGAACAAGGAGGTGAAGTGTCATGATTATGGCTACAGGAGAAAGATCTGGGTGTGACTGTGGGAAGAAAGACATCTTCAAAGTTTGACTGTTTCTACTATATGTAGACATGGGCATGGGGTGAGAATGGCATGATGAAAGAAGGGATACCCAGGGTTGGAGGGGGCAGCTAAAAATCTAGTGTATTCCTGGAAAAGACAGATTTTCCTGTACCTAAGATGAATGGAATGTAAGAGGAATACATTGGGGGAGGGGAAATGTTTTGTGGATGTTGGACAAGAATCAATCTACAAGTAGGTCAGAACAGCACAGGGAGTATGTAAGAGTAGTGGTGAGCTGGATGAGAATGAGATCTCAGTGAGTTACAGTGGAAGAAAGGACCCTAACAGATGATGACTTTGAGTAAAAAAGATTACAGGAACAAAATATGGGAGTATACTGGTTATAGATCAGGGAAAACATTGAACAAAATGGACATTCACCCCCTTAGCTCCTTTGTTTTTGTGGGATGAGTGATGATTTCGCTGGTCACAATATATTCTCTTTCCAAACCCAGGAAGGTTCAGAGTGAGAGTGATAAAAGGTATAGGACCAGTGGGGAAATAGTAATTTTCTCTAGGAATAGCTCCACATCCTTTCAAGTTGGGTTGAATAAAAGGGACATTTCTGAAAATAATAATGTCTGTCTATAGCTTTATATAGTGAAGAAATTTTTTATCATAGGCGTTGTGCCATGGCCCTTTCTCTTCCCTCTCCATACCCAAGAGAGATGGTCTTTGCCTTCCTTATGAGAGGAGAGGGTTATAAAGAGATTGTTGATAATGTTAATGGTAGGCCAGGCCTCTTTTATTCTGTGTTATGAGGCAGCATAGTATAGTGGAAAGCATTGAATTTGGAGCGATGAACTTGGACTAATAGAACAATGACTTTAAATTTTAGCTCTACACTGCCTAAGTGATAGTAGGCACATCACTTAATAAACTTAAACTCTTCTGTTAAAAAAAAAAAAGAGGAGGTCAGACTTGATAACTTTTAAGATCCTTTTTAGATCCCATTTCACAATCCTATGATTACCAAGTAACAGTCCTGATTTTACATGAAGAAAAAAAAATACAAAACAACAACAACAAAAAAAACCACTATGATTTTCCCCAAGTCTCATGGCTAGTTAATGAAAGTGTCAACAACTATAATCATGTTTCCAGATTCCTAATCCTCTTTCTATTACTTCCGAATATAAAACTCACTGTTTGCCAACCAACTTTTATTATTTTGATTTCATGTTTAACATTATATAGAAAAGCTATCACAGCATCTCTCCTCCAACCCACCTGTACATATAAAAATTACCATTTAGGGCTGGCTTTCAGAGAACTTTAGGCAATTCAAACATTGACAAATTACTCCTTTTTAAAATCCATTATGAGACTCCAAAGCATCTTTAAAGTTATGTATTCATCTGAAGTTGATATCAACAGCTTATGACATTGGAACAAACTGTTGGACCCCAGAGATGTGCAGTTTTAAATGCCACCTGGTTTTTAGACATGAAATAAAGAGCACTTAATTCAAAGGATCAGTGAATGATTCAGTATTCTTCTGCCCAAAGCACTCTCAGACATAAAGGAAAAATCTTATTTCTTGTAAGAATCAATTGAAATACATTGGATCTTCTTTCTGAAGGATTGTCCTTCCAAATATTGCTTCTTCCAAGAATATTTTCTATTGTAATGTCTTGTAAACCTTAATGATTAAGTTTCAACTGATTTTTAATAATGTTTATAAACACACACCATTCTATTTTACTCATAAGTAATTCTTTTGAGACTAAAAAAATAAAAACAAACAAAAAAGCAACAATTACACCTCACTGAATTCTCTAAATCCAATGTTTAAGAAAAGTAATTTTCCCCTTAATACTTTTGAAAAACTGAATCATAAAATTTTCATTTCTGTATTTAAAATACAGAATCTTTAAGAATAAGCAAGTCTAAACTATTTACTTTCCAAATATCATTGATTTTGACATGATTAGCTGTCATTCAGAAGATTTAGATTAGAGGGAAATTGTGTTATGGAAAAAAATGGAAGTTTTTTGCTTTTACTTACTTGTAATAGGACGAGTGACCATGAATGACCCTGACTTTTGTATAATTTTATCTTTTTCTCTTGTAGAGGATTAAAAAAAAATATAGTGCTGTATTTTTATTTTCTTGAGCTGAATTACAGTTTAAATGCTTGAAACAAATAAGGACAGATGTGAATCTTTCAAAGTTTCAAATTCTCCTTGACTGTCTGAAGGGGGACTTTTAAGTAGTGACTTGGGAAAAGCTTTAGAAAATCTTTTGAAGCATTAAAAAAAAATCAGTTTGTTTTCTCATTTTCTTGAGTCTTAGCTCTTGCTATAAAATAATCTCAAATTTACCTCAGGGGACATTTCAGTGAATATAATATAAAACTTTCTCTTACCTGCCACAATTCCATTGTTCACATCATTGTTTTTTTTTTTTTTTTTTTTTTTTTTTTTTTTCTTTTTTTTTTTTTTAATTTTTTTATTTAATAATTACATTATATTTACACTCATTTCTGTTCCGATTTTTTTTCCCCTCCCTCCCTCCACCCCCTCCCCTAGATGGCAAGCAGTCCTTTATATGTTGGATATGTTGCAGTATATCCTAGATACAATATATGTTTGCAGAACCGAACAGTTCTCTTGTTGCATAGGGAGAACTGGATTCAGAAGGTATAAATAATCCGGGAAGAGAAACAAAAATGCAGATAGTTCACATTCGTTTCCCAGTGTTCTTTCTTTGGGTGTAGCTGCTTTTGTCCGTCATTTATCAATTGAAACTCAGGTCTCTTTGTCAAAGAAATCCACTTCCATCAAAATATGTCCTCATACAATATCGTTGTCGAAGTGTATAATGATCTCCTGGTTCTACTCATTTCACTTAGCATCAGTTCATGTAGGTCTCTCCAAGCCTCTCTGTATTCATCCTGCTGGTCATTTCTTACAGAACAATAATATTCCATAACATTCATATACCACAATTTACCCAGCCATTCTCCAATTGATGGGCATCCATTCATTTTCCAGTTTCTAGCCACTACAAACAGGGCTGCTACAAACATTTTGGCACATACAGGTCCCTTTCCCTTCTTTAGTATTTCTTTGGGATATAAGCCCAATAGAAACACTGCTGGATCAAAGGATATGCACATTTTGATAATTTTTTGGGCATAATTCCAGATTGCTCTCCAGAATGGTTGGATTCGTTCACAACTCCACCAACAATGCATTAGTGTCCCAGTTTTCCCGCATCCCCTCCAACATTCATCATTATTTTTTCCTGTCATCTTAGCCAATCTGACAGGTGTGTAGTGGTATCTCAGAGTTGTCTTAATTTGCATTTCTCTGATCAATAATGATTTGGAACACTCTTTCATATGAGTGGTAATAGTTTCAATCTCATCCTCTGAAAATTGTCTGTTCATATCCTTTGACCATTTATCAATTGGAGAATGGCTTGATTTCTTATAAATTTGAGTCAGTTCTCTATATATTTTGGAAATGAGGCCTTTATCAGAACCTTTAACTGTGAAAATGTTTTCCCAGTTTGTCGCTTCCCTTCTAATCTTGTTTGCATTAGTTTTATTTGTACAAAGGCTTTTTAATTTGATGTAATCGAAATTTTCTATTCTGTGATCAGTAATGGTCTCTAGTTCATCTTTGGTCACAAATTTCTTTCTCCTCCACAAGTCTGAGAGATAAACTATTCTATGTTCCTCTAATTTATTTATAGTCTCGTTCTTTATGCCTAGGTCATAGACCCATTTTGATCTTATCTTGGTATATGGTGTTAAGTGTGGGTCCATGCCTAATTTCTGCCATACTAATTTCCAATTATCCCAGCAGTTTTTATCAAATAATGAATTCTTTTCCCAGAAGTTAGGGGCTTTGGGTTTGTCAAACACTAGATTGCTATAGTTGACTATTCTGTCTTGTGAGCCTAGCCTTTTCCACTGATCCACTAATCTATTTCTTAGCCAATACCAAATGGTTTTGGTGACTGCTGCTTTATAATATAATTTTAGATCAGGTACAGCTAGGCCACCTTCATTTGATTTTTTTTTCATTAATTCCCTTGAGATTCTCGACTTTTTATTGTTCCATATGAATTTTGTTGTTATTTTTTCTAGATCAATAAAATATTTTCTTGGAAGTCTGATTGGTATAGCACTAAATAAATAGATTAGTTTAGGGAGTATTGTCATCTTTATTATGTTCGCTCGGCCGATCCAAGAGCACTTAATATTTTTCCAATTATTTAAGTCTGACTTTATTTGTGTGGAGACTTTTTTATAATTTTGCTCATATAATTCCTGACTTTCCTTTGGTAGATAGATTCCCAAATATTTTATGGTATCAACAGTTATTCTGAATGGAATTTCTCTTTGTATCTCTTGCTGTTGGGTTTTGTTGGTGATGTATAAAAATGCTGAGGATTTATGGGGATTTATTTTGTAGCCAGCTACTTTGCTAAAATTATGAATTATTTCCAATAGCTTTTTGGTAGAATCTCTGGGGTTCTCTAGGTATACCATCATATCATCTGCAAAGAGTGATAGTTTGGTTTCCTCATTGCCTACTCTAATTCCTTTTATATCTTTCTCGACTCTTATTGCCGAGGCTAGTGTTTCTAATACGATATTAAATAATAATGGTGATAGTGGGCAACCTTGCTTCACTCCAGATCTTACTGGGAAAGGTTCCAGTTTTTCCCCATTGCATATGATGCTTACTGATGGTTTTAAATATATGCTCCTGACTATTTTAAGGAAAAGTCCATTTATTCCTATGCTCTCAAGTGTTTTTATTAGGAATGGATGTTGGATTTTATCAAATGCTTTTTCTGCATCTATTGAGATGATCATGTGGTTTTTGTTTGTTTGGTTATTGATATAGTCAATTATGTTAATAGTTTTCCTAATATTGAACCAGCCCTGCATTCCTGGTATAAATCCTACTTGGTCATAGTGTATTATCCTGGTGACAATTTTCTGTAATCTTTTTGCTAATATTTTATTTAAGATTTTAGCATCAATATTCATTAGGGAGATTGGTCTATAATTTTCTTTCTCTGTTTTCAGCCTACCTGGTTTAGGTATCAGTACCATATCTGTGTCATAAAAGGAGTTTGGTAGGACTCCTTCAATCCCTATTTTTTCAAATAGTTTATATAACATTGGAGTTAATTGTTCTTTAAATGTTTGGTAGAATTCACATGTAAATCCATCTGGTCCTGGGGATTTTTTCTTAGGGAGTTGATTGATAGTTTGTTCTATTTCTTTTTCTGAGATGGGACTGTTTAGGATATTTACTTCTTCCTCTGTTAGTTTGGGCAAGCTGTATTTTTGGAGGTATTTTTCTATTTCATTTAAGTTGTCGAATTTATTGGCATAAAGTTGGGCAAAGTAACTCCTAATTATTGCTCTAATTTCCTCTTCGTTAGTGGTGAGTTCTCCCTTTTCATTTTTAAGACTAACAATTTGATTTTCCTCTTTCCTTTTTTTAATCAGATTTACTAAGGGTTTGTCTATTTTGTTGGTTTTTTCATAGAACCAACTCTTAGTTTTATTAATCAATTCAATAGTTTTTTTACTTTCAATTTTATTGATCTCACCTTTTACTTTTAGAATTTCAAGTTTAGTGTTTGACTGGGGGTTTTTAATTTGTTCCTTTTCTAGCATTTTTAATTGCAAACCCAATTCATTGACCTTCTCTTTCTCTATTTTATACAAATAGGCCTCTAGAGATATGAAATTTCCCCTTATTACCGCTTTGGCTGCATCCCATACATTTTGGTATGATGTCTCATTATTATCGTTTTCTTGGGTGAAGTTATTAATTATGTCTATGATTTGCTGTTTTACCCAATCATTCTTTAGTATGAGATTATTTAGTTTCCAATTATTTTTTGGTCTACTTCCCCCTGCTTTTTTGTTGAATGTAATTTTCATTGCATCGTGGTCTGAAAAGGATGCATTTACTATTTCTGCCTTACTACATTTGAGTTTGAGGTTTTTATGTCCTAATATATGGTCAATTTTTGTATAGGTTCCATGAACTGCTGAAAAGAAAGTGTATTCCTTTCTGTCTCCATTACATTTTCTCCAGAGATCTATCATATCTAGCTTTTCTAGTATTCTGTTTACCTCTTTGACTTCTTTCTTATTTATTTTCTGGTTTGATTTATCTAATTCTGAGAGTGCAAGGTTAAGATCTCCCACTATTATAGTTTTACTGTCTATTTCTTCTTGCAGCTCTCTTAGTTTCTCTTTTAAGAATTTAGATGCTACCCCACTTGGTGCATATATGTTTAATATAGATAGTGCTTCATTATCCATGCTACCCTTTAGCAAGATATAGTGTCCTTCCTTATCTCTTTTAATTAGGTCAATTTTTGCTTTAGCTTGATCTGAGATCAGGATGGCTACCCCTGCTTTTTTGACTTCACCTGAAGCATAGTAGATTTTGCTCCAACCTTTTACCTTTAACCTGCATGTATCTCCCCGCTTCAGGTGTGTTTCCTGTAAACAACATATTGTAGGATTCTGGCTTTTAATCCATTCTGCTAACCGCTTTCTCTTTATGGGGGAGTTTACCCCGTTCACGTTTATGGTTAGAATGACCAATTCTGTATTACTTGCCATCTTGTTAACCCCGGTTTATGCTTTCCTCCCTTCTTTCCCCTTTCCCCCCCTTCCAAGTATTAAGCTTGTGAGCACCCCTTGCTTCTCACAGCCCTCCCTTTTTAGTATCCCTCCCCCCTCCTTAGAGTTCCTCCCCCTATCTTACCCCTTTCCCTCCCAGTTCCCGTATTCCCTTCCCCTTAGCTTATTCCTTCCCTTTCCACTTTTCCCTTCTCACTTTTCAATGAGATGGGAGAAGTTTCACCATAGATTGAATATGTCTTAAGATTTTTCACTTAAAGCCAATTCTGAAGGCAGTAAGATACCCACTATATTCATCCCCCTCCATTCTTTCTCTCAGATATAATGGGTTTCCTATGCCTCTTCATGAGATGTACTACCCCCACTTTACCCTTTTTCTGGTACAATGTCCTTTCCACATCAATTTCTAGAACAAGGTATACATGTATTCTTTATACATCTATATAGTCAAAATATAGTTCCCAAGATTAATCTTTACCTTTTTAGATTTCTCTTGAGTTCTATATTTGTAGATCAAACTTTTTGTTAAGTTCTGGTTTTTTCATCAGAAATAGATGAAATTCGCTTACTTCGTTGAATGTCCATCTTCTTCCCTGGAAAAAGATGCTCATTCTCGCTGGGTAAGTTATTTTTGGTTGCATACCAAGTTCCTTAGCTTTTCGGAATATCATATTCCAGGCCCTTCGATCTTTTAATGTGGATGCTGCCAGATCCTGGGTGATCCTTATTGTGGCTCCTTGATACTTGAATTGGGTTTTTCTAGCCGCTTGCAATATTTTTTCTTTCACCTGAGGGTTCTGGCATTTGGCCACTATATTCCTTGGTGTTTTGATTTTAGGATCCCTTTCAGTGGGTGATCGATGAATCCTTTCAATGTTTATTTTTTCCTCTGTTCCTATGACTTCTGGGCAATTCTCTTTGATAATTTCCTGGAAGACAGTGTCCAGGCTTTTTTTTTCATCATGTTTTTCTGGAAGTCCAATGATTCTCAGATTGTCTCTCCTGGATCTGTTTTCCAGGTCTGTTGTCTTCCCCAGAAGGTATTTCACATTTTTCTCCATTGTTTGATTTTTTTGGATTTGCTTGACTGATTCTTCTTGTCTCCTCGAGTCATTCAATTCCACTTGTTCAATTCTGATTTTCAGTGAAGTATTCTCTTCACTCACTTTTTTAAAATCTTTCTCTAATTGTCCAATTGAGTTCTTTTGTTCTGTGGAATTTTTTTCCATTTCGCCAATTTTGTTTTTTAGAGAGCTGTTTTCTGTTTCCAGTTCACTAATCCTATTTTTCAAGGATTTTACTTCTTTATCCACTCTCTCTTTAACTTTCTCCAGACTCTTTTCCCATTTTTCTTCTAGCTCCCTTGTGAGAGCCTTTTTAATCACTTCTATGAGGTTCATCTGTGCTGAGGAACAGCCGATCTCCTCCTTTGGGGAATCACCTGGGGACTGCCTGTTTTTAGTCTCCTCAGGATTTAGAGTCTGCTCTCTATCTGTATAGAAGCTGTCAAGGGTTAAAGTCCTCTTCAGCTTCTTGCTCATTCTGTCTATTAATCAGAGATAAACTACCAAAGAAAAACAGAAAAAAACTGGAGTCTTTCTTTGGGGGAGGGGCTGGGTGTGTTATCGAGCTTCCTCTACAGACTGAAGGTGGCAGCAGTGAGGCACTAGCAGGACTGTGCTGCGCCTGCGCTCTGAGATCCCAGAGCGTGCTGAGTCACTAAGCGGGGGGAAGGGGGGGGGGGGCGCCAGGTCCTGAGAGACTTCAGCTGTTTGCGGTTGTATTCTTCAGCCCCGGTGTTTTTAGCTTCTCTGCTGGGCTGCTGACTTGCTGCCGGAGGAAATTATCCAAACCTGTAGCGAAGCTCTCCCCGCAGAGACGGCTGCGATCACTCCCCACCCCCTCTCAGCTCTGCTCCCGTGCTCTCACTGCCGCTGCCCTCAGCCTGCGCCCGATCTAAAACCGCCCCAGCCCTCCAGTAAAGACAGACCTTTCTTGGCGGATCTCAAGGATGGCTTCTCTTGGTAACTATTTGTGGGTTTTTTTCAGTCAAGCATTGATTCAGAGGCTTGTAATGAAGTGGATAGTGAGAGAAAGCGCGGAGCTTATGCAACTGTGAGCCTCCTCTCCGCCATCTTAACCGGAAGTCCCCTGTTCACATCATTGTTGCCACTTTTGCTGTTTCTTAATGATTCTCTTAAATAAATCCCATGGATGAAGTATGTCTATATTGGTGTATGTATTCATTCAAGGGCAACTTAACCTATTCAAGACATTATTTACTAATGTGTTGGTTGTCAGACATCAAGTTTTTTTTTTTTATATGATTATTTTGATGGAAAAAAATATGGCAGTGAACCCAAGTGAAAGATCTAGCTTCTTTAAACCTATAGAAGAAAAGCCCTCTAAGAATTGTTTGAGTTGGAATCAAGAGAATGGATTCAAATTCTGACTCAGACACAGTCTGAAAATGGGTGAGTTAATATCCTTCATAGATTGTTTTCTTTTTGTCTAAATTTGTAATAAGAATGTTTAGATGGCTTGTTGTTTGATGTTTGTTCTTGAACCACAACATCAAGAAGGTGACATAATGACTTGCAACTGAATTGGATTTAGTGAAGGAGGGCATGCAAAATCACCAACCTTACTCTCTCCTCCAACATTACTATGAGGACCAAATGAGATAATCACTCATTTAAAACACTTTGCTAACTTTTAAGCATTACATGGAAGTATTCTTTCTTCTTTCATCTCTAGTAGTAGTAGTAATAGTAAGAAGAGAAGGAGAAGAAGGAGTATTACCGTTATTAATTTCACACTAACTGAAAAGTAGTGACAGAGATGGAGAACTGACTCTCCTTGTGGATAAAAAAATATAGTTTGTCTCCTATATTTCATTAGTCACATGGTAAATCAAGTTTTCATAAATCTCTGCTTTTGTGCTTCAAGTACTCATCTTATGTTTTCAGATTCGTGCACAAATTATGATTAATTTCAACTCTGGGAAGAAATATCTCTACAACATAATGTTTTCTTATGCTGGCCCATTATAGAGACTTCTTTCTGCCACTGATGTTCTTTAATATGACTGTCATTCTTGGTTGTCCACTCCATTTCATTAGATCTTTAACTATTTGTTGCTTATTACAACCTGATTCTAGATTTTAGCAAATTTTTCTTGAGTTAATCTACTACCTGACAAAACCTATGTAATCCTCACTGCACACCTTATGTAAATTCCAAGGAGATAAACAAACAATATCAGGAAGGTACAAATTCAGTTGTGGGATGTGATGTCAGGTAGGAAAAAATACTTTAATGTGTTATGTTAGGGCTCTATTTTATAAAGTTATATGATTGATTCATATTGATGAGAGTTTAAGGATTTGGAAATCAAGGAGATGTAAAAAAGAGCCAGTAATTGAGATAGTACAGAGATTAGGGAACAGGTAAGCACCTAGATACTGAAGAATAAAGATAGTTGAAAAAAAGTCAAGCCATTGAGACAGTTAATAGAACTTTTAGGTCAAAACCTTCCTGGAAGGTCTAGGGAACAGAAAAGATAGACCCAGAAGAACTAGGAAATCTGACAGGAAATAGATTTAGAGACTCAGTTGTTAAAAATTGAAAATCCAAGATAGGAAGTTTGAATACAAGAAGGAAGACAACAACCCAATAACTAGAACAAAGATCAAGACTTTAAAAAATAAATAAAAAACTAGGTCAAAGAACTCATAACAAGATTCGCTCAATGCTGAGATTTGTTTCTGTTCTCCCCAAGCTTCACGTGACCACACATGAAATGGTGTGGTCAACAAAAAATAAATTTGTCTATTGGCAATTTTGAGATTTGTTTTAAGGGATAGTATTACACTAAACTACTTTCACATTTTTGGGACAATAGGATCTTAGATGAACTCCATAGGTATTTTATCTTCAACATATAGCCCCTATTAAGTAAAGTGTGAAATTTTAGTAAATGGCCTTCTTAAATAAATCCAACATCTAATTGAGCTGTCATCTGCAATAGTGGTTTAGTGCTACCTCCCTTCACAGACTGCTACACTTATTTGTGTATGCTGTATGCCATCAGAAGAATATAAGCTCCTTGAAGGAAGACATTTTCCCTACTTCATGTATGTATCCAAACCCATATATAAAATAGTGTCTTACATAGAGTGGGAAGTTAATCGATGTTGCATGAATTGATAAATTTAATTATTTAGATTACTAAGCTTAAAGACACTATGGTAAGTTATTGAAACCAGGATAACATAGAATATCATGATATAGAATGTAACCTAGAGACGTATTTTTCTTTTCCCTGAATGTAAGCAGAATCATACCTAATATTTCTTTTTTTTTTCTTTAGAATTTCCAGAGCAAACCTATAATCTGCCTTTTTAATGTTTCCCTTGCATTTTGCAAATGCTACAGCTCCAAATGTTTAAACAATTTATATCATAAACCTCTCTTGCTATTTATTCCTGTCTTGTAACAATGTTTGAATGGCTTATTCAAAATGTAAAATTTATATTCAAAAAAACTATCTATAAAACCAAAATTTATATGAATAGTAAAATTCAAAAAGGTAAACAGAACTCTTTTTCTTGTTTTTATTCAGAGAGCTAATAAGAGAATTGAGAAATTTCTTATGTGAAACATTCTAATATTTGGGGGGATGGCACAGTATTCCATATTATGAAGTTATAACTTCCTATTTCTATCAAAACATTCATGATGAGTTCCCATTGGCAATGCAATTTATCATAAAAATTATGAATTTAATCCTTTCATTTTCATAGTTAACTAAAAGCTTAATAGAATACAAAAGTAGCATACCAAACTTGGAAAATTTTGAGGGATATTAATTCTCTCAGAAGATAAGCATCTTCCATGTTGGGCCCAGAATACAAAGAAGAGGAAGGTAATGAAATTGATTGCCTCTGAGAAATTGTACTTGGGGAAGGCAAGCTTCTCCTTAAAGCAAGGCCCTATCTTTTCCATTTGTTTATTTAACAATAAAATATTTTTGATAATACTGTATGATTGTGTTATGAAACACTAGAATCTTAGAAACTTAAAATTAATAGTCATATAAATGAAAATTTAAAGGCTGTTCGTGAATTAAAAAGAGGTTGCAACATATTACCAATGCAGGATTGTTCCAGATTAATGTGATAGAAGTCATCAGACAAATCACAAAACAAAAGAACAGTATCCCAGATTATCGCCCCTCTTTCTACCAAAGATTTATTGTAGGAAATTAAAAATATTCCTACAGATTTATCATCTCCATGGTGGGAGGGTGTACCAACACTTGTAGACCAGAAATTAATAAAGTAAGATCAGATGAATGAAGTTTTATGGAATGGAGTCAACAAAAATCATAACATAAGGTGAATTTAAGTTCAATGAAAAATATGTGTTACCATAAAGTTGAAATTATACATTTTAAAAAATGTAAGAGAACAAAACTAATATTTTGGAATCATTTTATTAATATATATTAATATTGGCATACTACTTTCTCAATGAAATAAAAGGAGTAAAAGTACCATGATTTCCATATGTGAGGAATATGAAAATTTAGATTTCCACAGATATTGTCAAAGCAAGATGAAAGAAGGGATGAAATATCTTGTTCAGCTATCTCCAACTTCACTGTGTGATTCAAATAATTGGCAAACTAACCAAGTTCCTGACAAAGAGACCCACACTTAAATTGGCCCAATCCAGCTAGGGTCAGTGACAGGGCACAAGACTTTTGACTGGAATGGTGAATAAAAAGAAGATTGTAAATAGGATCATTTGAACTCTGACAGTAAATCCAATCAAGTGTAACTAACCCTGATTGTAAATCCAGCTTACTCCTGCTTGGTTCAATATTTGGGATGTGTCTCACCCTTGAGCATACTTGTTTCTCATGAGATTCACTGAATAAAGGATTCTTCTCTCACTCTAAAAGAACATTGGTTGTAACATTTCTCCTGGACCAGCTTGCAAATGGAGAAGCGGTAGGCAGTGGCAGCTCATCCTGGGCTTACTTCCCAACCCAACTGAGTTCAGAGAGTCTTTTGATAACAAATATTTCTGTGAAGTTTTCACTTGGATTTTGATAGCACTCTATACTTCTTAAGTACTCAAGAGACAATACGATTAACAGAAATTTGGATGAATTGCAAATGCAATCATTTCTAAATTATATTAAAATATGAGGCAGCTTGTAATTACAATCCTTAAAACTAATTCAGAACTGGAAGTCCATTCATAACTGTGCCATTTGGTAAATTGCCTCTTAGAATGCACTAAATAACCCATGACATCGCTTATGTGCCTTGATGTCCTTAGAAAAGTACAACCCTCACCAAACAGCATCTGCCTTATATTGGACTATTCAAAGAGATTAAACAACATCCTTTTTTCTACAGGAAGAGCTGCAACTGATTCAAACAAACAAACAAACACCAAAACATTTTGTGAAATATATGCAAAAGAACACTATAGATAGGTCAAAATAGTGATTATTAATGTTTAAGGCAATGGAGGGTAGATTTCAAAAAATAAAAAAAAAAACAAATAAATTGAAACTTGTGAAGTTTAGAGTTCCAAATTAAAACTGAATCCTGAGTTTCTGTTTTATATATATATATATATATATATATATATTATAGTAGTAGTAAGGGGAGGGGTATAGAAAACCCATGAATCCATTAGAAAGAGAAAAAAATAATTTAAAAAAAACTTAGTTAAATTATTTAGGGTTAATTGTTCTGGTGAAGTCTGAGAAATTCTTAGAAAATGACTAGATGAAAAGCAGAAGAGGTGAAGTAAATATAGAAAAAGGGCAAAATGAACAACAAAAAATGTGGAAATATTGTCATGTGGTAGATAGGGATGCAGTTGGAAATTATGGGTGGAAATGTATTCTCTTAGGAGGATAAAAGGTGATATGAAAGAATCTACATACTCACTCAACTCACTAGCCACTTATTTTCTTCCTTCTGCCCTTCTCCTTTGATTTTCATGTCTTATTAATGATAGACACCATTTCCTCTTATTATTCTAAGATTGTGATTTAAGCTTATTTCTATACATGTCATCTATATTTTTTGTACCTCTGTCTCTCTACACCACTATAATTTCCCCCTCCCCTCTCAATCTTTCTCTTTGGGGCTATGATATATGTGACATGTAATATATATGATTTAACTGATCCCTAACAGTGTCCTTCCCTGTTTGCCTCAGGGCAATACTTTAGTCTTTCTTTGCCACCCCCAGCCATGTAGGATATTTCTCCTTCCTTCCTTCCTTCCTTCCTTCCTTCCTTCCTTCCTTCCTGACTGCTTGGTTGTCTGCCTTCCTTCCTTCCTTCCCTCCTTCCTTTCTTCCTTCCTTCTTGCCTTCCTTCTTCCCTCCCTTTCTCCCTCCTTCTCTGTCTCTGTCTCTATCTCTGTCTCTCTCTCCCCCTCCCCTTTTTTCTCCCACTCCCCCTTCACTCATTCTCTGTCTGTCAGTCTCTCTCTCTCTCTCTCCCTCCCACTCCCCACCTCCCCCTCTTCAGGTCTGTCTGTGTCTTTTATTATCTTTGTGTCTGTCTCAGTCTCTTTTAGTCTCTTTCTTTCTTTTTGTAGCTCTTTTGTATATATCTAGTTGTCCGTATTGTTTCTCTATATTATTGTGTTTTGTTTTGTCAGGTAAGAGAAACACAAAAATATTTTTCTCCACATGCTGTTCATACAAGATAATATTGTGTGCACACACACATCCATACATGATCAGAAGTTTCTGATTATGTCAGTTGTGTGCTGGTAGATGGTTAATAACTGGCTTTCAGGGGAAAAACAAGTGTAATCTATATTATTAAAATTTTATCCATTACTTTCTTAATTATAGAAATAAAAAAAAAAACAAAAATTAAGCCCTGATTTGTAACATTTGCTGATTTTTGACATGTTTAGCTAACACTGAAAGTTTAACCATCATTTTTTGAGAGTCAGGTCAAGCTGGCATCAGCACACACATGAATTTAGACCATCAGTTGTTTTATTAACAGGAGAATCAATGAGAAGGGGTAAATGATAGAAATAAACAAGTAAGGGCAGGAGGCTAAAAAACTGCCCCTAAATAGATAAAATCAATTAGACATGTATTAAGCACATACTACATTATAACAGGTACTGAGAATACCAAAATATGGCAAAAATTAGTCCCTGCCCTAAAAAGCCTTATAACATAATAGGAGAGAAAAAAATGCAAAGACGCATTAGCAAAATGAGCCACATAGAGAAGTAAAAAATAATGAGGAAAAGTCACTAGAATTAATAGGAATAAAGCAAAGCTTCCTGATAAAAGAGGGAATTTTAATTGTGGGTTAAAGGAAACCAGGGAAGTCAATAGGCAGAATTGAGGAAGAAGAATGTTCCATATATGATAGACTACTAAAGAAAATGTCCTAGGCTGAGAGATAGAATGTCTTGTTCATGGAACAGTGAGAACTCTAATGCCACTGGATCAGACTAAAGTCTAAGAAGGCTACAAAGGTAAAGTGAGACTAGATTATAAAGGCAGTAATTGCTAAATAGAAAATTGTGTATTTTATACTGGAGACAATAGGGAGCCACTGATGTTTATTTAGTAGAAAGGCAACATGGTCAAACTTGAGCTTTAGGAAAATCACTTGATGGCTTGAATGGAGGATGGATTGGGTGGAGAGAGACTTGTGGCAGAGAGACCCAGCAACAGACTATTATAGTAGTTCAGGTGATGATTGCCTTCACTAGACTGCTGGCAGTGTTAGAGGAGAAAAAGGGAAAGTAGTCAAAAGATGCTGCAAAGATGGAAGTTTTTTGGAGCCACAGGTAAGAGTTAGATGAAAGGTAGACACAGCCATGAAAAGGAGAGGTATGATATTTTGGAGAAAAAAAAAACTCAACTGCTTTTAACTGAAGACAGCAACTTAAAAAAGAATGTGGTAAAATGTGAAAAAAATCTGCTGAATAAAATAATTTTAAAAAGTACAATTGGCCAAATTAAAATTGAGGCAAAAAAAAGGCAATTGAAGAAATTAGAATTGGACAAAAGGAAGCAAATGACTCAATGAGACATCAAGGATCAAACAAAATTATTTTAAAATGAAAAAAAATAGAAGAAAATGTAAAATACCTCAAAATGAAAACACTAGAAATGTATTTTAGCTAAATTCCAGATTTATCTGACCAAGAAGAAAATGCTGCAAGCAACTAGAAGGAAACAATTCAAATAACAGGGAGCCTCAATCAGTATTACCCAAGATCTCACAGTTTTCAGTTTAAAGGATCAGAGGACCTGGGGGATGATGTTCCAGAAGGCAAAGGAACTTGGTACCACAACCACAAATCAATTGCCCAGCAAAATTAAGCATTATCTTTCAGTGGGAAAATGGATATTCAACAAAGTATAGGATTTTCAATCATTTCTAATAAAAAAGATCAGAGCTGAAGAGGAAATTTTATTTCCAAATATAAAATTTAAGAAAATGATAAAAAGATAAATTGTGGGAAAAATATGTTTTTAAAGGTTAAAGTGTTTATATCTTTACAAGGGAAGATGATACACATAACTGTTGAGAACTATATCTTTTTTCAGGGCAATTCGAAAGGGTATACTTAAAGGATATAAATATAAGTTGAGTTTAATATAATGATATAAATAAATTAGTGGTGGAAAAGGGATTGTACTGGGAAGAGAGGGAATGGAAAGTAGAGTGTTTTAAATTATAACACATGTAGAGGCCCAAAAGACCTGTTGAGAAAAAGAAGAGAAAGGGATGAACATTGTTTGAACCTTAATCTCATTGGATCTTGCTCAAACAGAGAATAATATACAAACTTAGTTTGGTATAAAAATTGGTCTCACCCTATAGCAAAGTGGGAAGGCAAAATTGAAAGAAAAGAGTAAATAGAATAATAGAAGGAATAGAATAATTCCTAATAGAAGGGAAGGCAGAAGTAGAAGAGAAAAGGGATAATAAGAGGGGAGCTGAAAAAAGGGGAGGACACATTGAGAGAAGTTGTGGTCAGAAGCAAAACACTAGTGAGGTGAGAGGCTAAAAGAAGAAAGAAAAGTATAACTTGGGAATAATAGGATGGCAGGAAATACAGAGTTAGTAATCTTAACAGTGAATGTGAATGGACTAAACTCTCCCATAAAATGGAAATGGGTAGCAGAATGGATTAAATGCCAGAATCCTACGACATATTGTTTACAATGCACACATTTGAAGCACAGAGAATAGAGAGTACAGGTAAAAGGATAGAGCAGAATATGCTTTGCTTCAGCTGAAATTAATTAAAAAAAAAAAAGCAGGGGTAATGATTCTATTTTCAGATCAAACAAAAGCAAAAATAGATTTAATAAAAAGAGATAAGGAAACTATATCTTGCTAAAGGGTACCATAAACAATAAAGTAACATCAATACTAAATATATTTGTACCAAGTAGTATAGCATCCAAATTCCTAGAGGAGAAATTGATAATTAGAGAGCAAAACTATACTAGTGGGGGATCTCAACTTTCCTCTATTAGAACTAGATAACTCTAACCACAGAATAAATAAGAAAGATGCTAAATAAGTTCACAGCTTTAGAAAAGTTATGTATGATAGACCTTTGGAGAAATCTGAATGGGGATAAAAAGGAAAATACTCTTTTCTCACTGGTACAAGGCATATACAGAAATATTAACTATTTGTTAGGGCATAAAAATCCCACCATTAAATGCATATTGGCAGAAATAGGAAATGGATCCATTTCAGATCATGGGAGGAGGAACTAGGAAAGTATCCTGCAAAGTATCCTATATTTAACAAGTATGAACTGGATGAGAATTCAGCCAAGAAAAGTAAGGAGAAATCAAATATGTTTCAGGAGAACTAGGCTTGAAAACTTAGAAAGAAGAGTTATTAAAGGAGAGAATGATCAACAGCATAAAAGGCTGCAGAGAAGTAAATGAAAATAAGGACTGAGAAAAAGTCATAGTATTTGAAAAGTAAGATATCACTGAGAACTTTAGAGAAAGCAATTTTGGTGGGATAATAAGGCCAGGAACTGGATTAGAAAGAGTTCAGAAGGGAGAAAAATGGAGACACAATTACAGCAGTCCAAATAAGAGAGGAAAAGATCTAGAATGATAACAGGGATGAGGGGGCTCAATTTTTATCTTCTGTAAAACCACCTCCATTCAGCATGTATATAGGAGTGAAGGCAGTGAATGGTGGGAGTGACCCAAGCCTAAGGCTTGAGTAGATATTGATGATTTCAGAAAGGAGCTAGGAATTCAAAAATAAAGACAGTATAAAGCTGACTTGATTAATCAAGGGATCAAAATGTGGAATTAAGGAGAAAATATATAATACAGGGGAGATGTCTTGGGGAAAAATAGAGGAGTCAAGGGGTAGAACGTCATATTTGGGCAAGAAGTGGGTTTTCTAAAGGCAGGCAGGAGAGATGAAAAACTAATAGTTTATGATTAGAAGTTGGGATTTCAGAATAGTTGAATATGGACATGTTACATTTATAGGTGATGATAAGAACAAAGGCTAAACTTCAGCTGTAATGAATTACCACTAATATACAATAGAACCTTAGGGATGAGTGCAGTTCATGGGGTAGTCTGGTAGATAGATATGGGCACTGCTGCAAATTCAACGTTCTGATAATTCAATTAGCATTAAGGGAAGAGAAATAAATAGGAGGAAACACTTCTGAAATCAACTGGCAATGTCTTTTCTATCGATAAGTTGTAGAGATGCTCCCTCTGCAAAAGCAACAGGTAGAGATAAGAAATAGTACATGATTATTTTTTAAATTTAAAGACATTTCTGTATATAAATGGGAAGTACTAAGTCCACAAATAAATCAACAAACACCATTCTGTACTTAATTTATTCCAGGCATTGTAATACACACATTTTCTTCTCTTCCTTGGTAATCTTTTAGTGCCATAGGAGATATCATTTCTCCTCTATCTTCAGAAAAATTTATAATTACTGTAATGCTTGCTTATACATCAATCAAAATCTTTCAAAATTGAACCAGAAATTTCATGTTATGCTAATAAAAGCAAATAAAAAGCTATTTTATGTTTAAAATGAAAAAGATAAGTGTTTCCATGCAAAGACTTCTGGTTTTAGAACCTTGTCTAATCTTCATGTGAACTATGCAATATTTCAGTGGACTTTAGGATACTATTGGTTCTTCAAAGAATTGAACTGATACCGCAGTATAAGTCAGGAAAGTCACATAGGCGTGGTGTGAGGAAGAGTGAGAACATGTAAATCACATTTACTATTTGAATGTGAATTCAGGATGACAATTAAAGAGCTCTGACTCTACCAAGATAAGGCTATAAAACTGAAGGAATTTTTTTCTATTAAATTATTTCTAGAAAGACAAGAAAAGAACATAAGAAGTCTTTGGGGGATGATAGAGGCAATTTTTCCCATCCAAATTCATCTGTTCTTAGTACTCTGCTTCTGACTGGATGACATCTCATTTTTCTCATATGACCCCTGTGTTTTTGCCTCAGCAATTTTTCCTAACATTCTTTTTTACTCATTTATCATTCTCTGAATGAAAAAAGTGGGGCTACATAACTATTTTGATGGTCATATATTCTTACTTTCCTTATCTCCTATACTGAAATGAAAGTTATTTGGGGAGATAATTTTTATTTTTGCTATTATAATTTTGTACATGCGATATATTCTGGGGACTCCTCAGAATATATGTATTTAATATTTAGCATATATAAATAATTATATATTGTCTTATTATGCTTAAATCTCAAAAGTCATAGCTATTGTCTCATTTCCCCCGCTTCCAAACCTCTTAACATTCAACTTACTGTATTTATTCAGTGCTTATAATGCAATATAAAATCTAAACAAAAAGCAAATAAAATAGCTGACTTGTCTCCTTTGATTTGCATTTTTTTATTTGGTTTTTGTTTTACACTTCTTTTCCCTTTCTTTTTCATATTTTTAGACAATTCTAGAGATGTCATCATTTACTTCCCTTGCAGTGAATTATTATCCTCAGACTCCATCCATTATATAATTTGCTTCACTTTTGTTTTTAAGATCATCTCATTTGTCCATTAAGACACATTTCTTTATAATGCTAGACATTTGAAATTTCCATTAAAATTTGAAATGAAAACAAATTGTAAATTAGATGAAGTTTAGTTTAAATTGGGAAAACACTTTTTGAGTGGGCTTAGGTAGGTGAAACGTATTATATTTCTGCATGTACATGTAGAAAGAAAACAACAAACAATTAATAGATGCTTATTGTAAAACATTTCACTAGCTCCAGCCTATCAATACATTGCAAATTAAAACCAGAGACAATAAGTAAATCTAATGTCAAAAATTACATGGATTCTCTTTTCTTTGATCTTATTATAAAATGTCTTCATATTCAATAGAAATAGTATCTTTTAATGGTATTCACATGCAAATCAATACTTACTTTAAGTTCTGTGATATGAAACATTGAAAGTTCTGTTTCATTTGCAATTTATCTAGTAAGCTGTTAAAAAAAATGGCAACTTACAATGAATAAACTTGTCCCTGAATGAGAAAACATATTTATTCCTACTCCTACTCCCAAATAAACTTAGAGGAGTTAGGGAACTAAAAATTTAATTATTAGCCAGTACAATTAATTAACAAGACTGTTAGTCTTGGTAAACTGTTTTTTAATTTTATTCTTAATCTTTGTCAAAAAGGGAGACTGGGTACGGAATAGGAAAGAAAATAATTGTATTAATAAAATTAGATTAAAACACTTGCTTTCTTCTCATTCTAACTTGCTTAGATAAATTAGATAAAATGTTAAATGTGCTATTTTGTTTTCATTTTTAAAATATTTTATAAAATGATGATAAATACAGCTTTTGTACTTGAAGGGCTGAGTAAATACACGTATTTTTATTTTTTTTAATGCTTTTTATTTTCAAAACATATGCATGGATAATTTTTCTACATTGACCCTTGCAGCCTTGTATTTACAGTTTCACCAACAATGTATGTGTCCCGGTTTTCTCATATCCCCTCCAACATTGTCATTATCTTTTCCTGTCATCTGAGCCAATCTCAGAGGTGTGTAGTAGTGAATCAGAGTTTTCTTAATTTGCATTTTCCTGATCCATAATGATTTAGAACATCTTTTGATATGATTAGAAATGGTTTTAATTTCTTCATCTGAAAATTGTCTGTTAATATCCTTTGACTATCAATTTCAGAATGACTTGAATTCTTTATAACATTGAGTCAATTTTCTATATATTTTAGAAATGAGGCCTTTGTCAGAACCCTTACATGTAAGAATGTTTTCCTAATTTATCGCTTCCTTTCTAATCTTGTCTGCATTAGTTTTGTTTATACAAAAACTTTTTAACTTAATATAATCAAAATTATCCATCTTGTGATCAATAATGATTTCTAGTTCTTCTTTGGACACAAATTCCTTCCTTCTCCACAGATCTGAAAGGCAAGCTATCCTATGTTCTTCTCATTTGTTTGTAATTTCATTCTTTATGTCTAGATCATGAGCCCATTTCATCCTTATCTTGGTATACACAGTGTTAGGTATGGGTCTATGCCTACTTTCTGCCATACTAAGTTTCCAATTTTCCCAGCAGTTTTTGTCTAATAGTGAATTCTAATCTCAATAGCTGGAGTCTTTGGGTTTATCAAACACTAGATTGCTATAGTTATTGACAATTTTGTCCTTTGATCTTAATCTATTCCACTGATCAACTACTCCATTTCTTAGCCAGTACCAAAGGGTTTTGATGACCACTTCTTTACAATATAGTTTTAGATCTGGCACAGCTAGACCACCTTCATTTGCATTTTTTTTTCACTAATTCCCTAAAATTCTTGACCTTTTGTTTTTCCAGATGAACTTTATTATTATTTTTCTAGGTCTGTAAAATAATTTCTTGGGAGTTTGGTATTGTACTAAATAAGTAGATTAATTTAGATAATATTCTCATTTTTATTATATTTGTTTAGCCTACTCATGAGCACTTGATATTTTTTCCAACTGATTAGATCTGACTTTATTTGTGTGGAAAGTATTTTGTAATTGTGTTCGTATCTGTTTTATCCCATTGAGGTAACTATTGATTATACTGTGACTCAAGAAAGTAACCACAGGGGAAAAATGCCTTCTTACTGTGTTTCACCAAAAAACAAAACAACAACAACAATAAAAACACTCAAGTCATATACGATATATTATGTATCCCTTTCTGCTGAACTATCTCCCCTAATGTATATCTTTAGAACATTAATTTGTTCAACATCAATAACAAATATTCCCAAATAAAAAAAGATAAAAATCAAAGAAGTGAAAGTTAATTTAAAAACACAAACCAAAGACTTAATATTGAATTCATTCAACAACTAATTGTTCCTCTGATAGAGCACTAAACCAGTTATTGGGTAGAATACAGCAATAATTGTGGCATCTTCTCTGCTCTCATTCTTGTGGGAGGAAGAAATGTGACACAAATAAAATGGAATATAATTTTATAGTTAATATATAATAACATATTACAATCATGAGAAAAGATAAAAGCACAAATAAAGTAATGCGTGTGATATTAATTGTAGAATCATTTCTAGGTGAGAGATCAAGGAAAGCATGGTAGCAGGTAGTAATAGAACTGGACTAACAGGGAGAGGAAAATTTTCAATTTGAAGTATGAAAAGTTTGGAAACATTTTCAGAATGGAGAATGGAGTAAGCAAGATGAATCTTATGAGTGGAAGTTCTTCTGCTTCCAGGAATTAAATAATAGCCTGAGATTATCAAAATATATAGAAATGTACATAACTGCATATATATGTATATAAATATTATATATATGCATAGATATATACCAGAAATCAACTTAGATTATAATTTAATTTTTGAAAAAAAGATAAGATACCTCATAAGATACCTAATTTGAATCTAACTACTGTGCATTAAGTCTGATTTTGGTTGCTCTTAAATATTAATAGATGAAGAGAGCAAATATGAATATTTGATGTTTAAAAAGGGTCACCAAAATCTTGAAAGACATTACCTTCTTAATTTCATCAGATTCGTGATGCACGGAAAGTAGAAAATATCGCAATTGCCTTTCTATACCTTAACAAAAATTACAGAGCATGGAAGAATATTTGTATTATTCATATGATCTTATATAATAATAGTAATTCATTTTAGTATCCATGTTTTCAATGCTTCCAACTAGATGGCAAGTTGGATTTCAGGACTGTCTTCTATTCTTTAAATGACTTACTGACTCAGAACTATGCTTTCCTTGGCAATTAAAACTGTTCAATTTGTAAATTATCTATATATCATTCATTCTGTAAGTCTCCTTGCTCCACTTTCTTGTAGACTGGACAGATAGTACTTAATCACTTCTCATTTCCAAATGCTGGAAACAGTGTTTAATTTGCTCTTTTTGAACCCAAGAATGATGCAGAGACGAATCCCCCACTGTCTAGCATAATACCTTGTATATAGTAAGTATTAAATAAATGTTTCTTGAATCTAATTTAACTAAATGCATTTGGATCAAAGGTTTGAGTTACCCAGATTCTCTGGGTAAAGTCTTAAAAAAATCAAAAGATTATTTTTATAACTTTAAAAAAGAGAAAAAAAGAAGAAGAAATCTGGTATTCTTTTCGATTATTGAAATATTTACATGAAATACTCTTTTCCAAAAAGAAAATATATTTTTATAAAATAGAAAAAAAGATTGAAAGAAACTCAAGGTGTTGATATTTTATAGATGTATAATCATTGAAAAAGATTTCTCATTGTTTATAAAGTTGGTTTAAAATAAAGTTCTTTTTAAAACTTAACTTAAGCTCGGGAAATTATCACAGGAATAACTCTTTATCCTAGAGTAACTATCAAGTGATAGAAAGGGAAGTAAATTTATTCATCTAACTCACTACTCAAGGCTTTTCAACATTCTTTACATTGAAGTCTAATCCTGATATTCTAGTATCAAAAGGGTTGGTATCTCTTTGTTCATTCCTGACTGAAGTTACTCCAGCAAAATTTCTATCTACTTACACACATACTCACATACCCATACACACACACACATATATGCATATATACATATATGCTTACACATATACATATAAATATATGTTGAATGTTAATGGGATCTAAGAACTCTATTATTCATACTTGGGGAAACATCTATATCCAACTATATTTATCTATCTAATATTTAAGGTGCCAAATGCATTCCTGATATATTTTGTTTAATTCAAATTAAGTTCAAATGATAAAGGACTTATAGAAGTCTCAAACAAAATATCAAAACATATAAAACATTCAGATATCTCATAAATTCCTACAAGAAAGAAATTGAATTTAGGATTGTTTTGGGGACCACCCTTTGACATTCTAATGCATCTTTCTTCCTCAAAGAGCCTAAACAGTTCCCACAAGACTTGTAGCAGAGTCAGAAACAGATCCCCCAGGATATGTAGCAAAGTCATAAACAGTTCCCTCAAGACCTATAGAACCACCTATGGTTTATATTCCCACTCAAAGGAGAAACAAACTTCTTGGGCTGACTAATAAATAATCCTGTTTCCAATACACTAGCCCTATCAAAGTAAATCATCAACTTTGATTTTGAAATAGGACAATGAATAGGATTTTCACAGCCTTCTCTCTATTTCTCTAAAGGGAACCCTGCATCAGGAAATTCTCCCTCCCTCTGCCCTGCCTCCTCCCTCCCTCCCTCTTTCTCTCTCTCTCTTTCTTCCTCTTTCTTTCTCTCTCTCTCCCTCTCTCTCTCTCTCTCTCTCTCTCTCTCTCTCTCTCTCTCTCACTCTCTTAATCTCTTTCTCTCTCTCTTCTCTCTCTCTTTCTTTCTCTCTCTCTGTCTCTCATCTCTGTCTCTGTCTCTCTGTCTCTCTCAGAGAGATGGGGTGGGGAAGCACATTTTTTCGTCAAGGAGTATTTAGATATTTATAACATTATTTTCAGGTCATATAAAACCACCAACTTATAAAACTCAAGCAGTGAGAGATACCTAGTTTTCAGTTCATTTTTGCCTGTAGTTGAACATGCAAATAATTTTGCTGGCCTTTTATGGCCCTTGACATTTTCTACCCCTGCTTTCCCTCTAGTCTTACTCATGAAAGTGGCACCAAGTGAATCTGTGCATGTTATGATAAGTGTTTCTTTAATAATTTTCTCAGTGAAGGAGAAAACAAATACTTGATAATTT